>NC_140594.1:510050494-510502994 GCF_964204655.1 Triturus cristatus
CACACATCCCCCATGGGTCCCCTGTGTCACTACCTTGGGTGGTTCCTTGGGGTCCCAGCGATTCTACAGGCTCTAGGCCTTGTGTCTAGTCAAGTCGTGGTTCTTATACCACTTTCTTAGTATATGGTTTGGCCCGCCCCTAGGGCCTAACGTGTATTGTGCTAATTTACTGTAACATTTGAAGTGTAACATATGTGCTTTTACCTCTAGCAGATAAAGAGACTAGTAGGGTGTGTTTAGGAATAAATACATATATTTTATATATATACCTGGTGTGGTCTCCTTTCATTTAGCTACTCAAGAGATTATAGACTGGTAAAACAAGCTGCCTTACATTCCTTCAAGACTTACCCTGAAGGCTGCTCTCTATAGCTACCACTAGGATAGCTTTCAAATAAGGTTGTCTTTAACCTATCATCAATAAGGGGTTGTTTGGACTGGTGGAAGGTGCCCACTATAACTAGTGGACACCATATACCAGGCCAACGTCTCACAATCCTCACTCCAAAACTTGGTGCGAGGATGCATTTCACTCCAAACTATAGCAAGAAATTACAGTTTGCCTTTTGTGTAATTACACGTCATTTCACATACATTTACCACAATTTTGCAAAACTATGCTAAAGCAAATTACTAAAAGTTCACATACCCCTACTTCTGTCACCACATGCTTAGGAAAATCCACCTGCTTATCCCCTTTTCCACTAGGAAAAGCAGTAAACCATTATATTATCTTAACTATCGGAACTCACTTTACAAAGGAGTCCTCATCTACCTCTCAAGGGATGTTCAGGTTGCCGACTACTTGTCTATTTCTATCCATCTCAAGAATTTTCAATGAATTTCTATTGCCAAAAGCTCAATTTGTAAAGCAAGCTCTTTCTGTCTTCGTGCCTCACCTAGCACTAGTCCTAAATATCTCAGGAACAAGATTCTGCCTTACAATCCCAAGTAACTTCTTTGTTCTCCTCTGCCACCCTGCTCGCTCGTACCCATTTCAAATGGAATCACCTTGGCGGCCATTCTTTCTTCTTTCTTGCAACCAAATACTTCATTTCCCTTCCCCTCAGTCTTGAAGTAGCTCTTGTCATTTTTCTTTCCATAAGAATCTGAAGATGCACCTCTTCCAGCATGACAAACTTGCTTAAGTCATCCTGCTCCTGTTGGCTTCAGGACACCGCCAGGGCCAATAGCCACACTCTATAAAACAGTTTGATTCATTTGTTAATAACTGATGGAAATATTCAAGAAATGCCATCCTCCAGATAGTTCAAGCTGCCGAACCACACGTTTTACCTTATAATTTGGCATCCACGCCTCTCACAGACCAATCTTGGTTACCCCAGGCAGATCCAAAAGGCTTAAAAAGAACACAGACACTGTCTACGTGCTTGGTAACACCCTCATTCAGGTAGTGTGGGCAGTGTAGGCTGAACTGTAAAGACTGTCTTCCACATTCTTTTAACTGAAGTAGAGGTAGAAGGCAGACAGTGCAGACAAGAGAGGCTCCAAAGTTTCTCATCTGTTCCTCCAGCCACAAAATGGCACACAGAGTTCATGCTAGACCTCAGGCACTATGGACTGACCCTGAGCCCAAGTCGCATTCCGAAGCAAAAAGCTCCCTTTGCCCCATTTCTTTAGGTAAAGGTACCATAACTTTGATACAGTGGGCACCTCCTACTTATGGGCCGGGACACTGCATCCTCTTCATCCTTTGCACTAACTATAGTTATGCCCCTTAAGCTCCTATTAGAAAACTGTTTTGTCCACCTCCAGCCTTCAGGAAACAGCAACAAACTAATTGATGAGGGAAAAAAAGTATTCACCAATCAACACTGCAATCTCCTAAGTGGGCCTCTTCCCAATCGCTGTGATGTCTGAGTGAGGCATCAGGTTACCAGATGCCTGCAACCATTGATGGCCTATTACGCAGTTAATTTCCCCTCCTCATGACACCAATAAAAGTCATACAGAGAACCATTTAGGGCCTCATTACAAGTCTCCCCTGGGGTATACTCCTGCAGGTGAGCCTATGTGGTCCAGTGTTTCGAGACCCTGGATTACAAGAACAGCAAATATGAACATGGGGCTTGGTAAACCCATGTCCAGAAGCACCAGGCCTGGCATCTCCAAGCGCAGATCCTCAGCGGTTGAAATTGCTGGCAGAGCCTAGGGACAGAGCCCAGCCCTAATCCAGCCCCTACAGCTCCAAGAAGAGGGCACATAACACTCCCTTTACCATTGCTCAGTCCTGCTTTGCCCTTGCCCCTCCCCTGTCACCCAGCCCCTATCTGCAGCAATCCTGATGACATTTACCATCAGCTCACAGCAGGTGATCATTCACAGCAGAAAATGGCCTGCTAATCATCCAGGAAGGGGGAATATTATGTGTGAAGGGACCTGATGTTAATTGTTACTTATGTTGTTCCGATTCCTGGTGGGATACAATGGAATACCGGCAGGAATTTGAGATTTCTGCTCCTGGTAACCCTACACCAAATAATGCGCAACTTTGATTAGGCAGGGGTGAAATTCTATTTAGATCAGATAAATATACGCACTAGACAACTTCCCCCAAGATGAATTCATGGTTGTGGCGGGGGATTTTAACATCCCTCTAGATCACATAATAAACAGGCAATCCTCATGTCAATACCACCCCACCAACTCACACGCCTCACTCCAAAACATTTGCTCCAAATTCAACCTCAAAGACGCATGGCGACTACAACACCCAGACACTAGAGACTACACTTTCTACTCCAATCCACACAACTCCTACACCAGGATAGACTATATACTAATCTCAGGTACGCACACACATCTAATCGAACACTCCGAAATAGCACCAAGACTAGTCTCAGACCACTCATGCATCAGCCTAAAAATAAGCGGGTGTCACAACGAAGCTGTCCCTAGGAGATGGCGCTTTAACAGCTAAATCCTACCAGACCCAGCAAACCAAAAAGGAAATCGAGGGCGCCATAATAGACTACCTATTCCTTGTTGCTCCCTGAGACTTTTGGACGCTACGCTGTTGGTGGGGGATGGCCGCTGATCTTCACACCCACGGGACTGCGAGGACCACGGAGCATTCCTGCTCAAACGCCGCGCCTCACGGCCCCCGCTGCGCGGGAGCCGTTCGCTGGCTCCAGCTGTATAAAACCCCGGCTGAGGCACTCTGATGTGGGATTCCTTGTTGCTCCCTGAGACTTTTGGACGCTACGCTGTTGGTGGGGGCTGGCCGCTGATCTTCATGCCCACGGGACTGCGAGGACCACGGAGCATTGCGCTACACTAACAGTGCTCACCTGTTCCTCTTCCCGTTGATTTCTGCTCAAACGCCGCGCCTCACGGCCCCCGTTGCGCGGGAGCCGTTCGCTGGCTCCAGCTGTATAAAACCCCGGCTGAGGCACTCTGGTGTGGGATTCCTTGTTGCTCCCTGAAACTTTTGGACGCTACGCTGTTGGTGGGGGCTGGCCGCTGATCTTCACACCCACGGGACTGCGAGGACAACGGAGCATTGCGCTACACTAACAGTGCTCACCTGTTCCTCTTCCCGTTGATTCCTGCTCAAACGCCGCGCCTCACGGCCCCCGCTGCGCGGGAGCCGTTCGCTGGCTCCAGCTGTATAAAACCCCGGCTGAGGCACTCTAGTGTGGGATTCCTTGTTGCTCCCTGAGACTTTTGGACGCTACGCTGTTGGTGGGGGCTGGCCGCTGATCTTCACACCCACGGGACTGCGAGGACCACGGAGCATTGCGCTACACTAACAGTGCTCACCTGTTCCTCTTCCCGTTGATTTCTGCTCAAACGCCGCGCCTCACGGCCCCCGCTGCGCGGGAGCCGTTCGCTGGCTCCAGCTGTATAAAACCCGGGCTGAGGCACTCTGGTGTGGGATTCCTTGTTGCTCCCTGAGACTTTTGGACGCTACGCTGTTGGTGGGGGCTGGCCGCTGATCTTCACACCCACGGGACTGCGAGGACCACGGAGCATTGTGCTACACTAACAGTGCTCACCTGTTCCTCTTCCCGTTGATTCTTCTTTCTAACGCCCTGCCCCCTCATTACCCTTTTAATTCCGCCTACGTATTTCCGCAGCGCGGATCGCAGCGCGGGCGAAGCCCGGGCCAAGGGCGGGCCCGTTTGTGCCCGTTCGTGTCCGAGCGTGTCCGGTCCGGCCACACCCCTTGACTGTTTCAACAAAGCGAACACTTCTACAGTTGATTGAAACCCAGGGCAAATATGGTAAGCAAACGGGGCCTAAAGCCAAGCTCTATTGATCATGTTGCTGGTTCGTTGGACAAATTCATTGTTAGAGCATCTTCCATTCTGGAGCATGAAATTGCTATTACAGAGCGCAGGCTGTCAATGGAACCCCTATCTTCAAAACGCTCCTCATTGGGTACCATTGCCTCCTGTCGCTCTCCTGTCGCCTCCACTGTAAATATGGCGTCCACGCTCACCGATAATGGCCAACCTCGCCCACCGATTTCCTACAACGCCCCTCTTGATCCAGTAATGGATACGGCCACCATTGTTTCTGCCCCTGTCTTGGACCCCGTTAACAAGCCTGTATCTCCAGTTCGGGAAGTTGGCACCATCCCTAAAAGGAAACGAACTGGGATATCACCAAAATGTAGGAGGAACAAAATTCAGAAACGAAAACTTGACACTTCTGATTCTCTTGTGACTGTATCTACAAATACTAACAGTCTAATTTGTTCTGAGTGTTCCCCCCCGATGTAGCAACACCTCCATTTGATTTGGATTTGTTGCTAGGAAAAATGTCCTCTGTATTGGAGTTAGCCATCCAACCTATTGAGCATAGACTGATTGCCATAGAAAATAGGCTGACCACATTTGAGTCTGCGCTAGCTAAACTTGACGAAAATATTAAATGTTCTATACTTCGTCCACACTCATGCCAAAGACAGCCTAATATTTCTGAGACCCCCTTAACTTTGCTAGACCCTCCTAACCCTCAGTCGACCCAACAACCGGGAGTGGCTTGTAATCATTGCCCGAGATCTAGCCAGGGGCCCATTACAACTATTCCCCCTGCTAACAACATCCCTGTTATTACATCTCCTACAACTAACCATTGTTCTGAAACCCCTGCTAAGGCCTCTCACTTGTTGGAATTACCATGTATTGACCTTCCTCCCGAAAGTGCATCTTATGTGGTTATTTTAACAAAAGTTCCTAAACTCTCCACTAAGAGCACAGAATCCTTTCAGGAACTTAAAAACAAAGTAATGTTCTGGCTGAACACTTATAGACCCCTGCCAACAAATATACGATCCCCTATCCTATTTGTCAGAAGAGTTGGTGGGGTGGGACATACACGAAAAAACGAAGGAGGTGATTGCGTTATAGTCAATTTTCAAAACCCTGAGGTGGTTGACTACATTTGTAGCTCCACCTTTGATAATGTCTTTTCCAACATTAAAACGTTTCCTCTAGGCTATTTTTATCCTCCACTCTCCAAACCCCTTCTTTTATGTCTTAGACCTTTCCTTCAGTCCAAATACACTGCCGTCTGGGAGTATCCTAAAAATGGTGTGCGGGGCAGGTATTCCATTGACGATGCCCCAGCCATTCCAATCTCTAATAGGTATAGCCTGCTGGATGATGTGGAATGACTGGAGTCACAAGTCATCTGCACGCCTCCCTATACTCTCATCACAGATAATATTGTTGTTAAGAGAGACCATGGTGAACTGCCGGTGATGCCCATTGAGGGTCTAGTATCCTCGGCAGTGGAAGCCAACCCTGCCAATTCCAACGGTTCTATGCGGGATGCCTGCATTGAACTCTCAGTTTCGAGGGGTGTCTCTGAGACTCAACCGCTTCCTATAGCTCCCCCACCTGTCTATCTTAATCATGTAGAATCTCTTCCAAATATTGAAAGTCAGTTAAAAGTTCTTAGCTGGAACATTGCGGGTCTTGCTACTAACATTGGTAATCCAGAGTGGTGTTCTTTCATTGACCCTTTTGGAATCTGTCTTTTCCAGGAAACCTGGTCAACTGAACCCATCCATCGATCGGGTTATATCACATATATGCTTCCTGCTGTAAAGGGACATCGAGGGAGGCCCTCGGGGGGTTTGTGCGCCTGGGTAGGCACCCATCTTGGCTTTAATATCAAGAGGGTTGATACGACAAGTATCGATATATTATGCATTCTTTTATCACATAAAAAGACCCCAAAGATTGCACTTATTAATATCTATTCGCGAGGTACTCAAGGAGGTGGTCGTTCCTCCACTCTAGACTCCCTGTCATTACTTCTGGAATCACTCCCAGGCGAGGTAGTGTTGATGATAGGTGGGGATTTTAATTGTCACTTTGAGCCTTTGTCGGGAGTGATCCCACTCACACTCGAAGAAGACGAGGCTAGACTTATACCTCCTATTAATATGTATCCAGTTAAAAACTGGACCCCGAAGGCCCTCCAGCTAACTTCCCTTACCTACGCCTTCTCTATGAGAGCATGTAATGGTCGATTTAGCGGTGATACACCGGGACAGCCAACCTATAGGGGAATGGGACATGAATCTGTGATTGACTATGTTTTGGTGAGCTTAGACTTATGGTCCAACGTCCTGGACTTTAAAATAACTAGACGCACTGAAAGTGATCATGACCCCCTGACAGTTGTTTTAAACTTTTATCTATTGAACACAGGGTTAGATAAAGCCACTCCTCCAGTGGGTAATTTAAGAGTTATACAAGGGGGGAAGAGGATTCGCTGGCAAACTATAAAACAGTCTGAAACAGCAATAGCCAGCTTGTACTCTGATATTCTCCCCCTACTTGACAAGGTGTTTAAGGGAGAGACTAATAACAGTACAGTTGATAAAACCTTAGATATGGTGAAAATCAAAGAAAAAAAAAAAAAATAGACTACCTAAGTCACAATGACACCCCAGAGACTAGTGTGAGCACACTTTGGGAGGCCCTAAATGCAACAGTCTGGGGCAAAATAATTTGAATTAAGGCAAAAGTCAACAAAAATGCGAACTTCTGGCGGTCCGACTAAACACGGTCCTCCCCAAGTTAATAAGCAACTCCCAAGTCGGATTCATTCGCAACCGTATGTCTAGCGATAATACCCGGCTTATTTGCCACATACTGGAACAAGTGTCAGCCAAACCGGTGCCGGAGGTAGCTATAACACAAGATGCAGAGAATGCCTTTGATAAGGTCTCCTGGGCCTTCCTAGAGCGATGTATGCAGGCCTTCAACCTGGGGGAATCATATATACGGATGACTATGGCCCTATATTAGACCCCGTCAGCCCGCATCACTGTTAATTGCACACTATCTGACCCCTTCACACTGCAACAAGGAACCAGACAGGGATGCCCACTGTCACCGGCACTTTTCTTACTTGCTCTTGAACTCCTCATCCAGGACAAATAAAGCTAAATACCAGTGAGGTTCTGTAATTCTCGAGACTGACTCCATTTTATTGTGCCACCATTTTGTGTTGCCCTCACGTAGGCCTGTGAAGGTAGCCTGGCGAACAAAGTGACCTGGCCTTCTTAGTCTATGTATACATTAACTAGGTTTCTTTCTGACTCTGGAATGAGTTGTAAGAAACTGACCTCTTCACCTGAAACTGACCTCGCAAAGCCAATTTCCCTGATCGATCTTTGTCTGAGATTGCCAATCAAGATACTGTACATGTAATCATGCCATGCCCTGCAGTGCCATCTAAATCAGATTAGCCTTTATGAACTATGTAATTATAATGTTTTGCCCATATCCTGCTAAAACCCCAAAGGCTACTCACCTGCTGACCCTCCAGATGTTCCATTTGTTTAGGAATGTAATTGGTACAACTCCCTTACATGCCTGGGGCAGGATAAAGAGTATATAAGACGTGAAGTAAGACCATTCTATGGACTACCTCATTCAGTTGCTACAGCTTCTGTGTGACGTAGTCACAGTCATTTGAGTTTAATAAAAATGTTCTTTTATATTTCAGCTTCTGTGCCAAATTCTTTATTATTGGTTTGAATGGACTAAGTATCAGTGAGACCCCTGAGAAGGAAATCATATTTCTTCAAATGACGCCCAACATAGGGCTCATCAGAGAAGTGGCTATCTGTGGGAGTGATCTTGTCAGAAGACAGAAATCTACTGAGGAGGACAGGACAGGACTCTACTAAGGAGGTACTCTGTGCACGGAGATTCTGGGGATTCTTTGTCTCTGCAGCCCAGTATATTTCTGATCTTCCTGATTTTGATCCTCCACATGAAGTCACCTCTGACTGAGAACATTTTTGGCGTGAGTATTTTAAAAAAAGACCGTTAGGTCATTTAGAACTTGGCAGTTATAATTTGGACAACCATTTGTTTGGTAAAAGTCGTTATGCGGCTCTTACTGTTGGTTTTTGCCTTGGATTGGTAAGGTAGTTTAGTAACACTTACTATAGCTTTGGAATTTTGGAATTTGTGTTGGCCAACTTTGGATTTGTATAGGTTTATATATGCGAATTGCAATTTGTGTAGGCAGGTAATGAGGAGATTTTTCTCTATCTGGTTTTGTTGAACGGTGCAACGTACGAAGAGTACCTTAAGCACTACTTTGATTATAATATTGCATATTCTGCAGTATTTTTGGCATGCCTGTTTTCAAAGCTCACATTGAAGAATGTGTTGCTTTTTCTTGGTGTGATGTGAAGTAAATTAGCCGGCTCCCCTAGAAGGAATACCTAAATAGGTTTAGGTATAAAAACATATTTCTTCCTTGGTGATTCTGTATCCCCAGGGAATTAAAATATGGACATAATACATACAAGGATCCTTTGTTCTGCGCAATCTTATGAATGGAGATATGCAGAGCGATTTTTGGTGTTCTGACAGCCAAAGCTAGTGAATTGAGTGTATCTTGGCTTCTTGGAAATAAAGGTCTGTGGGGCTGTTTTTGCAGTCTTTTGGAACACTATTGAGAAGCGCTTCTTGTAAATATGACTTACAACTAGTATTTACAAATGGTTTGGTTTAAGTACAGTCTGTGGGCTGTCCTTTGTTTCTGTCTTGAGTATTGATCTGTGGGTTAAATGTGTGTTTAAATGTCTATGTGGTTTTCCCATAAGTGCAACTTCTGTAAGTAAATAGCGATGGCGCTATTTATTAAATAAATGACTAAAACGCGCTGTATTGTGTGTCCTGAGTGTTTGACCCCTTTCTGTTTATGTCTGAAATGAGCTCAATGTGTGTTTGTGGTTTTTTCTTGATGTTTGCAGTCTGTTAAGCAAAATGTCTGTTAATTAATTATGTAGAAATTAAATAAAAATCCGGAAATGAACCATGTGATATGCTACAATTGCTATATGTTGCTATTTAATTTATAGAGTAAGCAATTATGCATATGTACAAACTGTTAAATGCTTAAAAGATAAAATTAAAATTCACATTCACTAGGAATAAAAAGGCATCAAAAACGAAATGTGTGTTTTGTAGAAAAATTAACTTATAGTATTTTTTTACTTACATACATTGTATTAGATATTAACAGGCAAACACTTCAGCTGAAGTAAATCTTTGCTGAACTCAAACGCAACACGCATTGATATGTCAGAGTTTGAAAAAGACTGACACCGTGCTCATGTTATAACACTGAGAGACAAGCTTTTACTGCCGCGGAGCAAATAGCAGGTCACGAATAGACAGGAATGTTTACTCAAGCCAGGACTTCGCCCTCAGTTAAACACGGGTGGAACTTTGCATTTCAGGCTGCTGTTTTAAAAAAGGTTCCAAAACTACGGTTCATTATTTTGTATTACAAGAAGACATTTCAATTAAGGGTTTCCTCTCTTTAAGCATTTTTATAAGCATATTCCTGGTTCTAATGTTAGAATAATTGTTCTTTTTAAAAAAAAAAAAAGTGGCGCAAGAATTTGTCATGTTTCAAGTTAAGCTTCTGTGTTTAGGCTTATAAATAAATGCATCTAAAATGATAGGCAAGGGATGCAGCTTGCTTTTATATATGGACCTATCAAAAATTATTGGGTTTATTAAAAATAATTATTAATTATGAAAAAGAATTATTAAAATAAGTGCTTCTAAATTCGTTTTTTAATATTTATAAAGATTATTACTCATACTGTGACCTCCTAGCATTAAAATTTAATTTAAGTTGTGTTGAACCGCAAAAATGAGAACATTTGCATATGGAATTTCACTTGGCGCAGGCGTAAAAAAATCATTTTTGTAAGGATTTACATGAGATATGTCTAATGTCCAATCTCTGCAATTTGTAAAGAACATTCTGAGGATGATTAATATGTAGCACAATTATAGGATATTTATTTTTAAGTGCCCCAGGTGTCAAAGTCGAAATTGGGTGAGGGCACTATTTAGGCGGCATTTTTTTCATTTAGCGTAGCTTTTAAAGTGCCTTAGGCTTCAGTAAATGCATACATTTAGGTATAATACAAATTTGCAGGTTGTTCTTATTTGAGGTTGCTTTTAATGGCTCAATGAGCCAATGTGCCCGGTGCAGAGGTTTGAGTTTAATTTCAGGGTTGAAGGTTTTAACTCTAGCTGGACCTACTGAGACGTTCATCCATTTAAGGTCGATGAAATGAGTACCATTGCATAGGGTGGTAACAAGCATTTGTTCTAAAGCTGGTATGTTGTGTCGTTGTGTTCTGTGAATTATTCACAGTAGATGTTTTTGAGTCTGGGAATAGGAGTGGATTGTGACCCCTAAAGGGAGTAATATATATGGTATGTGGTTTTGGATAGGGTTGGTTATTGCAAGTTAGAAAGAGTTAGGTAGGCTTTTTGTCTTTGACAGCTTCAGGGTGAAGAGAGAGAGGGCTGAGGAGAGGCAGATTTTGACCTTGAGGTCAGTAAGGTGGGGGTTAGCAGTATGTTGAAACAAGAGGAGTTTTTGTATGACTCCTTTGAAGAAAAAATGTTCGTGTGTTTTTCACGTTTTTGCATTTTGTCCTTCTATGAATTGTTCCTGCTGGTCCTGTGTGTCAGAAGCGACACAGTAAGTTGTATTTGACAGCTGATCACCACTAACTGGTGAACAGTTGTCAAAAGGAGGGTGAGGAAAGTAAAAGAAAGTGTACTTTTAATTTTAAGTCTGACAAATTAAGCAGGCCCGAATATTGGGTTTTGGGCTGCATGAAGTGCGTGCGTCACCGCTCATTTACATGTGCTATTGTAATTTGTCTATGAAGTGCATGCGTTACCGCTCATTTATATGTGCTATTGTAATTTGTCTATGCTTTCTGTGCTTGGTATACAGCAAGTATACCTGATGTCTTGGCATGTGTGTTTTTATTTTATGCACTTTTTTTGTTTTTGCGTTATGTTTACGCTTTTGCTTTTAATACTGTTACAAGCTCCCCTGTGTTGTGAGGGGATGGTCATGGCGATGCCCATCGCTATGCAACAGTTGGTTGGACTTGTTCTGGTTACTAAATTTCACAGATATGATATTTCATGCTGTGAATATGACAGACAACACTTCACCAGTGCATGTCTATTTGGCTATAATGGTATTGAAAAAAGAAAAAAAAAAAAGAGATATACAGGATTAAAAGTGTGTCACCTGCAGTTAGTCATGTTACTGCTCCTTCCTTTAAGGGACGAGCAGCCTAGATTGATGTTCCCTGATTAGACCCTAAGGATGAACTATAAATCCGTGGCTCTTGCTAAAGGTGACCTAACTTTCCTTATGATATTGCACTTCTACATGTAGTCATAAGAGACACCAAGAGTTTCTTATTTGCTGTCCTGAGTAGCAGGATTGTGATTTTAAGTGGGTATAGTGCCCCCTCCGGACAGGTGACTAGGGAAAGGAAAAATTGTAGATCAGACACCAGAGACCTGAGAATTATTAGACTAGGGTGACAGGTATTCTCAGTGATCATGAGGAGATATTGTTTAGACTGTGTATTGCATGGTGCACTTGCTGCACAATTATTAAAGGGAGGTATCTGCATGCCCCTGATAATTTGTATCATGCGTTTCCCCTTTTGAGGTGTTCTAGATAAGGAATGTAGGAACACACAGATGTAGTAATTTAAGAGATGTTTATCCCATTAGAAAATCATGAAATGAATATTTGTAAATCCATAAGGGACTGGCCTATCTGTAAAACTGGTGCCACTATGAACCACGTCTAGTTTTACTAATGATACCAGAATGTTTAATTGATTGGTTATTGAATTTGCCTTTTGGATTCCCCTCCTTTATATCTGTCCTACCTCATGAGCACTTTCTTTTTTTCACACTCACCTTGGAGCAACCTCTTTTTCTATTAGGAGCGTTTAATATGGTGATCTGTTCTAAAAGTCTCTTAGTTTTCTCTGGTCTGTATCATGCCCTGTTCTCCTCAGGTTTTGAGCTGATCATGCATCTAAACTGACACATTTTCACTCTGACTCCTGCAGTCCCGCATTTTGCTGGGTCAGCACTGATTACAGCTCAGGCTACTGCTGCCATACCTTTTTGATGGTGCACTGTTCACACACATGTTGTGACTGATAAAGGAGAGACTGCAACATGGTCAATCTCCTTGTGGCTTAATTATATTAAGATTGGATACAGACTGTCATGTAGCAGATCCTATAGGCTGGCACACTGTGTGTTTGAGTGTTGGTATGAGTTACTGTGATACGTTTGGCTGGCTGTCACTCTTAGGGTCTTGAGATGATCAGTGCTGCCTTCTTTAATAGGCACCTTCTCTGAAATTGATTCTGGGCTTAACTTCACCTCAGAGAGCTACTTTGAAGGTACTGGCGAGCTACCAGTGGCTCCCGAGCTACTCGTTGGAGACCCCTGGACTAGAAGTACTGCCTTTGCCTTTGCATCTTATGAGAGTGACAGTGCATTCTAAACCAGAGTTGTCCCATGGCTTCTGGCCACTCCCTTGAAGATTGCAGGCCACCTGCCTGCAGTCCTATTGTTAAATACAATGAACTGTTTTTATACTAAACTGAAGGAAACTAACAACTGTGTCACATTTCCTACATCACTAGATTCTGCGGGAATTAAGTCATAATAACCTGCAGAACATTGATTTAAGCCTAATTCCCATCAGTGACAGCTACAGATGAAAGGCGGACGTCTTGGCCCTACAGTCCCAGCACCCAGAAAGTAGCAAGTCTGGACAGCGATCGCCAGCGCGCCATCAATTGTATCGTACTTGCTCCATCAGACGGCATTGGACATCACAAAACCAGAGTTTCAGTGTAAAAGAGCGAAAGAGAAGGATCCCTGTTGTTGATAGCAGGGCTGGTTTGAGGCTTCAGTTTTCTACCTGTCATGTGCTGGTAACCTCTGACAGTGTGCAGTCCCTTGAACCCCTTGGCCTGAGTTTTGGCCACACCCCCCCCCCTTTTTCTTTGCTCCAATGGAAGGGCAGTGCACCAGAGGATCTAAGATTGACAAAAGGCACTACATTATGGTGCCCATGAAAGAGCAGCCTGAGCGTCCTTTGACACTGAATAATGAGTGTTGGAGCCTGAGAATGTAGACCCGGGTCTGCACAAGATGATCTGTGCCCATGACCAATGAAGAGCACATTATTTGTAATGTCTGCCGCAGAGGAGAGACACTGGTGCACTGCCTTGAGACATTGAGACTTTCGAGTGAGCTGTGAGTGTTTGCCAGGAGGGCACTCCAACTAAGCAGTACTATTTTCATGAAGAGGCCTGAATCGAGAGGCACAATGCGGAAGAAGACAATGGAAGCAGATTTGATGGATGATAGAAGCCTGCCAGAGAGGCTTGGAACGGACTTTGGGCACAGTTGCACAAGCGATTCCAGTGCAAGTGTATAAAGTAAATGTTAATTAAGTTCTCATTTGACTGAATTGCCATGGAAGAGGAAGTGGCTCTGCCTCTAGCATCCAAAAATGGTCCACCAGAAGTGAGTCTTTGTCCTACTATGTGAGTTCGGAGACCTGTCCCGAGAGAAGTAGAGAATAATAAGATGATATTACAGCAACACCTTGACGACCTAATGAATATCGATATAGACCTAGATTCAGATTAACATGAGTCTTAGGTTATTGCCTACGTAATGGCAAAAGGAGGGTCTGAGGTTCTGTAATTCTCGAGACTGACTCAATTTTATTGTGCCACCATTTTGTGTTGCCCTCACGTAGGCCTGTGAAGGTAGCCTGGCGAACAAAGTGGCCTGGCCTTCTTAGTCTATGTATGCATTAACTAGGTTTCATTCTGACTCTGGAATGAGCTGTAAGAAACTGACCTCTTCACCTGAAACTGACCACGCAAAGCCAATTTCCCTGATCGATCTTTGTCTGAGATTGCCAATCAAGATACTGTACATGTAATCATGCCATGCCCTGCAGTGCCATCTAAATCAGATTAACCTTTGTGAACTATGTAATTATAATGTTTTACCCATATCCTGCTAAAACCCCAAAGGCTACTCACCTGCTGACCCTCCAGATTTTCCATTTGTTTAGGAATGTAATTGGTACAACTCCCTTACATGCCTGGGGCAGGATAAAGAGTATATAAGACGTGAAGTAAGACCATTCTATGGACTACCTCATTCAGTTGCTACGACTTCTGTGTGACATAGTCACACTCATTTGAGTTTAATAAAAATGTTCTTTTATATTTCAGCTTCTGTGCCAAATTCTTTATTATTGGTTTGAATGGACTAAGTATCAGTGAGAACCCTGAGAAGGAAATCATATTTCTTCACCAGCATAAAAGGGGTCGACATCAATGGAGCCGTAGTAAAACTAGCCGCCTACACAGACGACATACTGATAGTAACAGAACAACCAGAGTCCTCAATAAGGGAGCAGATGGCCACAATAGCAGAATACTCCAGGCTATCAGGGTATAAACGAAACAATGATAAATCAGAATGTAAACCACTAAAAATCCACTGCACGAGGGACATTCTGGGGGGCTCGGGGCTGACCTGGCAGACGAGACACATCAAATACTTAGGAATATATTTCGGCACCAACCTAATCAACACCCTACACTACAATGAGAAGTCGCTACTAGAACAAATTAAGAAACTGTTGGACTCCTCGTGCCCAAAATTCATAACTTGGTGGGGAAGAATAGAAACTATAAAAATGATGATCACCCCAATGATCAACTACCTAATAAGCATGCTCCAACTCCTACTCACAGACGATTTCCACTGGAAAATCGATGTCATCCTCACCAAATTCCTCTGGCACTGCAAGAAGGCAAGGATTAGCATTAGGAAACTGAGATTAGAGAAAACCCAAGGTGGAGTAAACCTAGCAGACTTTAGGGTATTCCAGCAAGCCTTTCTAGCAAAACAGGGAGCTTACTCGGTTGCCCCGGCGGCCGACTACATACCAGTATGGCTTCAGGTAGAGAAAGCCATCCTGAACAACCTGAGCCCACTGGCCCTACTTACGGCACATACATACCCCACAAAAATAGCACTCCTAAAAGTTGACAAGAAGATGGAAGTTAGCATCAAAGGGTCTAAGTCAGAATCACTGTGGGTGCATAGCAAGCTCAAGTACAAATGGAAAAGTCTTACCTTCGACACATGGATAGAGAAAGATATTTGCTACCCTCACCAACTCGAGAATGGAGAATACCCCATTACCTTCTCAGAACAAAAGTCAAGCCACCACCTTAAAGACATCGACCTATACAGATTCCTGAAAATAAGAACAGCCTTATCAAAGAGGAAACTAACTAGCGCCCAACCCTCAATCTTCCTATATGTATCAAACATTAACAAACTAGGACACCAAGTCTCACAGCTCTATAAGCTATTACGCCCCAAAGCCAGCAAACTTAATGCAAAAACAATAGCATACTGGGACAAACAGTCCAACACCCCACTCGGTGAACAAGAATGGGCAACTCTGTGGGCCTCGGCCTCACGTAATAAGATTACCCCAGCTCTAGCACAAACTAAACTCTGGCTGCTCCATAAAGCATTCTGGACCCCAGCCCGACTTCATACACTAGGACTCAGGGAGGACTCCCTCTGCTGGAACTGTAACAAAGAGAAGGGAACCTAGCACACCTTATCTACCAATGCCCAACACTCAAGGTATACTGGAGGATGGTATTTGATTTCATCAACAAGGTGTTTAACTGCAAACTAGAGATGGAATTCTCCACCCTCACCACGGCATTTATACGCACAAACTTGAGCTCTGAGAAGGATAAAGCCCAACCAACTGGAAAGACACAAGCAGAACTAGCTACAAAGGATGGATCAACTGGGTCACACATCTGAGAGGAACGGACAGCATTGCGCTACGGCACTCACCCTAGAAAGCGCCATCGAGGGGGTTGTGGGAAGCTCTGGACATGTACCTAGACCCTTATGAACCTCCATAAACAATTGGCACGCACAGTTAGTGCACCGACCCCCGAACCAAAAGTACGGTCCACAACAGAGCCCGGGTGGGCTCGCAGGAGATCTCAAGCACCCAGAATGCCTGAAAGACGTAATGCAGTTTGTACAGCTGTTGCCAATGTAATGCCAAGCAACTGTACCTTTCTATAAGCCTGTCCTATCACTCTTTGTTTCACCTCTTACCTTTCTGTCCTTTCCTCTTTACATCTCTCTCACTGTCAAAATGTAAGCAGTAAGGGGTAGCTACATTTGCATAATTGTACGAACGACTTCTGCCATTCGTGGCTAACCGTGTGACTGTACTTGTGATTGTATACTGCATATACTTTTTTTTTTTTTTTAAACAGAGTTTGATTTAGGTTTGTGTTAGCATAAAAAGCTGGACTAGGCTGCATTGCAAAAGAGTGCACGTTTATTTTGTTGTGAATTAATGATGAATATTCATGTTTCATTTTGCTTTCAGAAAATCATTAACATTTACGGCCAACCATGGTCTCTATTAGCATGTAAAAAATACATGTTTTACTACCATCCCCGGGAAAGAATGTTCTAATCTTAAAAGATTGCAAGGCTGCTCAACTGTGCCACTGTTAACATGTCAATGTTATTTATGTGCAAACGCAGTTCATTCTTTCTCTCCTGCTTTGGAATAATAAAAACTGTTATTTCTTTTTGTCACAAATTGTGTGCACGGATAGCCAATAAGGATAATGTGCAAGAACGTGTTATTTTAATATAATGCTGTGGAAATAACATTTTAGTGCAACTCATTTATGTAATGCGGTGCTATAAAAATTGTGTGCTTTCATTGTCCAGAATATTATGAAAAGATGTGATTTTTCTCATTTTACTACTTCTGCTTGTTACTTAGAGAGGGCTAGATGCTTGAGGTACATTCTGTATTTAAGGCATATTTACAAATATATTATTCATTTCTGGATGTGCAGTGCTTGTTCATTTTTTAAAGGCACATTGCATTATTTTGGTTTGATGCTGTTTCCTTGACTGCAGTGACTTTTGCTTTCTGTTATGATACGATTGTTTGAATAAAAGTGCAAATACTGATAACTGGAACAGCCTTGTGCAGGTTTTCTTAATATTTTTGATGAAGTATTACATTTCAGGATTCTCCCTTTCCTTCCTTGCGACCCTCCTCAATTAACTATGTGTACAGTGTTAATGCCCTTCTCATTTAGAGGAGGGAGAATCAAATAGTTTCCACCTTCAAATCCTCAGTTGATTTCACTTGGGGCAATCCTTTACCTGGCAGCACATCCACCACAAGCCCACCAGGTCACAGTGTTAATTGCCCCAACCTTTTTTGAGTGGCATCTTTGATACTAGATGTTCACCATAGAAGGTTGTCACAGCGAGGAGAGCAAATAATAACTTAAACGTGCAGGGAGAAGTTTCACTGTGCATCAGAACAAATATTTCCTTGTTTTTAATAGCAAATTTCCTCCACAGGAGTTTGTTTTTGAAAAACAAAAAGGTTTGATGACCGGATCTGAAAAAGATGGCGGCCTCATGTGAAACCACTAGTAGTTACTTTAAAGGCAGAGAGATCTGGAAAGACAGGAGGATCCCACAAACGGGGGGTGGTGGTACTCCCAGGGGCGTAACACAGGCTCCCGCAGCCCCCGCGGTGCGGAGGGGCCCCAAGCTCCAAGGGGCCCCCTCGGCACTGCACTCTGGCCGGAGAGCTCCTGATTGAGCCTGAGGGCGCCCCCCTACCTACCGTGCAGGGAGGCCCCCTCACTTTTCGTTACGCCAGTGGGTCCTCCACCACGGGAGGGCAGGCCATAGCCTCTCTTGACCTGGTGAGCAGGCAAGCTGCAACAAAAAATGCTTTGGAAATCAACGAAAATCTTTGCAGATATTGCTACTTCAGGCTATCAGGAGCTAGTGGTTAGATGTACTAAGATACTGGTCAAAATGTTGCCACTGATTGCTACACTTCTTTTTGCAGCCAGCATCTTTTTTTAAACCAACCCATGCATTATTGTATTATGTATTAATAGGTATGTTAGCAAAATTCTAATTCATAGAAAACGCTTTCACCTTTGTGATTTAGTTACCACCCCAGCTTGGCAGTCAGTATATTTTCAATGGTTTGAAAAAGGGATTCCGGTTCCAAACCACTCATACATATGGCTGTGAATTGCAGTTTGGAAGGGACAACCCCAAATGCACCTTCCAAACTGCAAATCGGTATCCATTCGAAAACCCATTTTAGAGGTCAGTGAAATTTTACCAACCCCTAAAATAAGTTTAGTGTATTCAAATTTACATTTTATCAGTTGCAAACACTCCAGTGTTGTGGCGCGAAGAATTTGCAATTGCTAAAACATTTAGTAAATAGAACGCTAAGTTCTCTAACACTTTTCACTGTGTACTATGTCAATCACACTGCCTAAACTTAAGACTTGAAATCGGGGAAGATAATGTCACAACTGAATTATAATTCTATGTTCATCGTTGAGTTGTTCATTACACAGGAAGGGGACCCTGTACTATGGACGCAAAGAATAAAGATTTATATCCTACTGTGGTCCCCCTCATTGATCATAACTTATTTTGGCTTTGTTCAAAATCTGTAACTTTCACCTATTTGCTTCACACACAAACCAAAAGTCCCAACGGTTTGATTCATGATTCCAGAAAATAAGGAATTGTGGTTCAGGCATGGCTTCTTTTTATGGGTCATGCTTAAAGTTTATGGCTGAGTTTTGCTTTGATTCTGGATTTGTGTGATTTGCCTATTTCTTAGTGCACAAGACCTAGGTGCTGCCATTTGCCCCACTTACTCCATGTGCTAAGGCATCAATGAGCATCTTAGCAATGCCACTGACTTAACAATCCAAAGTGCATGCCCTTAGATGCACACAAGTGATGGTGATATTGGAGCAAGGTGGTCAGAGACTGTTATGTTATATTATGTATATTGAGAACTTTGGTTGTTGGTTGAGGGGGTTGTTAGTCCTTCACAGCCACAATTCGTGTCCGGGTGAACCACAAAAGTCACTAAATTAACCTGTGCTTAACCATCTGGTAGCTTGGCACAAAAGCAGCCAGGCTTTAATTAGAGCAAATGTGTAAAGTATTTATGGAGCACTCGAACAGTAATACAGTGAAGACACAACAAAAGAAAAATCCCACACCAACTTAGAAACATAGAGTAAAATTTAAGAAATAATTTGACACCAAAACAACAAAAATCCAGTCAATATAATCGGAGATAAGCAGTTTCAAATATTTAAAGTAAGAATAGCTCCTAAACGTTCAAAGCTCCACGGGGGTCATATGGTCATGCAAGGCCAGAGAAAAGTCACAAATTTAGGCTGACCGTGATGGAGCATGGGCCGGACACAGGGACCAGGTGAGTCCCAATGAAAAAACACTTCTTAAAGTCCAGTGCAAAGAGTTCCCTTTTCGGTAGAGGAGGCCATGAGGAGCAAGCAGGGTGTACTAGAGGTTGTGGCTACAGCGCAAAGATCCTGTCAGGCACCGCAGAGAGTTGTTGCTGGAGCTTGGCATTGGCATTGGTGGTCACCGTGGGCTTTCAGTGCTGTAGCATAAAGTGCATATCTTGCGTTGGCGGTTGTCGCTGGCAGTCACTGTAGCTTGAAGAGTCAGGAGCTTTGAGTTGGCAGTCAGTGGGGGCAGCAAGATCGTGGTGCTAACAGGCCTGCTCGTGGTCTCCAAGAGCCAAAACTTCATCCAGCAGGTCCAGCTGAAGGTCTAGTGCAGAAGGTCAGCTGAGCAGTTGAAGGGAGGCCTCTGGACCTTGTTGTGTCCCTGTGGATCGGAATGGGAGGCCAGTTAAGTAGCCCTTGGAGTCACTTATGTAGCCTGATATGAAGGGAACAGGTCCAGTCTTCCTTCTGACACAGCAGCATATGCATCAAGGCAAACATTAGGCAACAGAGCAGTCTTTCTTCTATAGTATTCACAGGTCCAGGAGTGTACTGAATTGTAGGTCTGAGGGTCCCGTTTTTAGGTCTTGCCTACGCAGCGCGAATGCACTGCATATAAGGGGACCTTTTGGAATCGATCAGCAATTTGTCAAAAAGCATGCACGTTTTGCATTGCTTTCTATTGCAACGCGTGCACGTTTGGCATTTCCCATGCGGGAGCGAGCTTTGGCACCATCTGTTTGTAAGTATCTTGAAAACAGATGGTGCCCCTGCTTGCTCCCGCAAGGGAAATGCTGTATGTTTGGCCAAATACTCCTTGCTGCTATCGTGACCTACCCAACACTCACAATGCCAGTACTTTTAAAGGCCGCCGTGAATGGTTTCCATACCAGTTGAGCACGCGGCGGGCATCCGCAGACCCTGAGCCCTCTCTCTTTCACCAGCCCCTCCCTCTCTTCCCCACCTCCCTGGCCCCTCCCTCGGTGCCCTGCCAGGGACTTGGCATGGTCGCTGCTGTTTTTAACCCACACGTGGTCAAGAGTTTAATTAAGTGACATTGGCTCGGGGCCAATTCTCAGAATGGAAACGTGCAGCCAGCAGCCTGTGCACCAATCACAGCTCCCACGCAGAGGGTGGGGTGGTGCAGCAGCACCAGCATAAACAACATAAACACAGAGGTGTGCAGGTGGCACGCAGTGCAGAAACATGGCAGGCACTACACAGCCCTGCTGCAGCACACTCTACAAACAACACAAACACAGAGAGGCATGCAGCACTCACGCAGTACAGAAACACAACAGACACAACACAGTCATGCTGCAGCACACTCTACACAAACACACAGAGACGTGCAGCAGGCACGCAGTACAAAAATACAGCAGACACAACACAAACGTGCTTTGGAATGTTCTGGTTGTTGGTAGGCCTGGGCGAACATTCCGTTCCGCTCGCGGAAATTGCGATAATTTGACATTTTCGCGTTCCGCGTAGAGCGCGAAAATGTCAAAATTTCCGCAATCCACATCTTACCGGAATTTTTTTTCTTGCTCGCACTGTAAAAAATATATTCTCACGTGCACGCGATCGCCTTACCTGAATCCCCGCGTTCGCCGACAAGTTTTCCCGATCCGGTCGCGTTCTCCACGAGATGTTGGATTGTTGGTAGCCATTTGCGCTGTCTCGCAACAGTTCGCGCCCGCATTAACGTCATTCGTCGCGCGATCACGACATTCGTCGCACAATCACGTCTTTCTTCTCGCGATCATGCACCGCGAGAGTATGAGATGCTTGAGATCTCGAACACGCCATTCTCCACCGCGAGCGAGAGCGTGAGGACGCGGGCACGTCATATCGAACGCGAGTGGGTGGGACAAGTGAAAACAAGATGGCCGCGCCCGTGAGCAACCGCATGGGTAAGTTGGCGAGCCGCGATCACGCAGAAAATACTGCGAATGGGGGGGAAAAAAACTTCTGCGTCTTCGCGATATTTCCGTGTGTTTGTGGAGATTTTTAACATTTTCGCGATAGTTTGCGAAAGTGAATTTCGCAAATTCTGCCCACCCCTAGTTGTTGGCTTTTCAAGGTAAAAGTGCATAGTGAATGTTTTCAACCACCTGCTTTTTATTTTTACTTTGAGAAACACACTAGTTTCTTTGATTGCTGCATTCCGCTTACATCATTATTTTTCAAATCGATGCAGCATATGTGTTTTTTTTTATTTGAGAAACACATTGGTTACTTTCATTGCCGCGATCCGCTGACGGTATTATTCTTTTTCAAACACACATCATTCACGTTTAAAAAAAAAAAAAATAAGCGCCAATGCCAAACCCCACCCAGTTATCACTGCCCACTGCCCAGGCATAGCAACCAGTGCAGCCCATGCCGTAGGAGCAGCAGTGCCATCACTACTGAGCGTTCTGTATTCACTCAAACTGCTAACTTGTTCTTTGTTTACAGGCTATGGGCACTAAAGACTGCATTGTGGTTCAAGAACAGATGAGACGTTTCTCCTCAGTTGTTCACAGGCTGTGATATTAGGTGCCTCGACAGGCTTCATGCCTAGCGCCTAGCTGCTGCACACCCCGGTGGTAGGTGGCCTTCTGCTCTGGAGTGCAGAGATACTGACTCTGGACTAAACGAGCCATCTTAATAGCCTGCCATGTCTTTAATTCCTCTCGATTGCAAAAACGGCGCTGGACTTTTTAGTTTCATGTCATCATGATGGGTTACATATGCACAATAGCTTCATCTACTTAGGACACGTGGTAGATTTTATACGTCTCATTATAGTTATTTGTTTGGCTATGCACAGAACCACGTGTGCGTGTGTCAGCCACGGCCTGTATAGAGCGTGCTACCGGGGGCGGTTACGTGGGGCGGGGGAGGGCAGGGTGGGGGGTTGTAAAATGCGGCATACGGCCGATTTCAGGTAAGTAACGAAAAACAAAAAACAAAACGAATTTCGTTGCGCGCGCTGCATCGCCAGAAGCGATGCAACGCGTGCAACGAAATTTGTTTTTTTTCTTTTCCTTACTTACCTGAAATCAGCCGTATGCCGCATTTTACAGCCCCCCACCCTGCCCCTCCCCCGCCCCACGTCACCGCCCTGGTAGCACGCCCTATATGGGCCGTGGCTGGCGTGTGTGATGATTGTTATGCTGACCTTTCTTCAACTTGTTGTAGTAAATAAACATACCATGGATCCCTGTGTTTAATCATGGGAGCCACACTGAACTGTAAAAAACAGTACTCTTTTTTGAAGCACGCCTGTTTGGTTTACACGGAAGGCAGTCTTTTATCATCTCTGACTGGCTCCCTCGCTGACATTCTGGTACCTGGAAGTGATGTCTCTAAAGCAAATTGTTTTTTCATCTGGAATGCAGTGTTGTTGATGGACAACATTTAAGAACACAGCATTGCTTTGTTGACAGTATAATGTAATTGTTTTGTTGTTTGAATCAGGTGATGCTTTTTGTAAATTGGGTGCGTACAGTAAGATTGCGGCACTTATCTCGCAACACTTTTTCTCACACTGTTGCATGCACACTCAACCATGAGGTTATCTACAGGATAATACCAAAAACTCATGTCAGGGACCCTTGTGGTTCATTTAAGAAATATATTAAAAGTGGTCCGATTTTACCAAGGTTTGCGTAAAAATAACTTCTTCTTAAAATGTATTTTAGATAGTTTTGTATACTCTTGACTCCAGAGCCTTTTACAGAATGATGTGTGACAAAACAAAGTATAACTATGTGAACACAGAAAGTTTTAAAAAGTTTACAGGCTTCTTATCATTATTCGAGTAGGGTGTGGTGGCATGCCACAGGTGTAGAGGTAGTGTGAAAATAAAGTTTAGGTAGGAGGCGCTTTGCAGTAGCGTGCCATATCTGTATTATGCGACTAATGCATCCCGACACGGCCTATAAATATTACTCTATTTGCATAAGATACTTAATGCAACCAGATCCAACACTGCTCGTTTGGTATCGTACACCTGCACAGCAATAACAACGGTGTAAATGTTTCCTGAGGCAAGCATATATTCCTGAATCACTCTGCTTGGCCCCCTGTGTAGTAATTGTATAGCTCTTCAATCCCTAGCAGCACAGCACCCAGGATAATGTGATGCACTTATAAGATCCAAAAGGCGAGACCTATTGGCTATGTCAATGCTTGTTATAGCTGGTGTTAGCTCTGAAATGAGATATGCTACTGGAGTCCCCTGCCCCCAAAGGGGTATTTGAAATACCTTGACTCCCTGTCCTGGTGTCTGTAGTCACAATAAGCTAGTGTGAAGTTTTTAGTTTGTCAGCTGAGTCAGTGTCTTTGAAGTGCAAGTAGGGCTATGCATAGATCTGCAACACCAAACCTGCTTTGGATGGCCCATCCTGCCAACACCCAGGCCTTCTATTGTGTGACTGTCTGGAAGAAATACAGAAAGGGTAACTGTCAACTACACCTAGTCATGTAACCCATGAAACAGGCTGCAGGCACAATGGTTAGGGCAACAAAGTGACAACTTTTTAAAAGTGCCATTTTCAGAATTACAACTTAAAATCCGACTTTACCAATAAAGAGGGTTTTAAATTGCCATTCATTAAACACCGCCAAACATGACATTCCTCGCTTCTAAACAAAAGTTATCACCTATTGAATGTAATACGGTAACCCAATGTTATCCTATGGGAGAGGTAGGCCTTGCAATAGTGAAAAATGAATTTGAGAGTTTTTCCACTAACAGGACATGTAAAGCGTACTAGTACATGTTCAACTTTTTAAATATAACACACCTCGCCCTATGGGCTGTTTAGGGCCTACTTTGGGGGATTTACCAATCAATCAATCTACTGATCTATATGATGTGACTAATCGCCCGAGAGTGTATCCAGGCACTTGCAGGGTGCGATAGACTCAGTTGAATAGCCAGGCCTTGAGTACATTTCAGAATTCTGGTAGCAATAGGGAGATATGGAGCGGAAGGTGGAGGTTGTTCCATGCTTTCGCTGCGAGGTAGGAAAATGAGCGGCCTCAGCTTGAGCCTCTGTTCATGCGGGGAGTGAGGGCAAGCATTAGGGAGGCGGAGCATAGGTGTCTGGCTGGTTAGTGGAAGTTCAGGCTGTGGTTGATGTAGGCCGGTCCGAAGTCTTAATCTCTTCTGTACTGGGAGTCTGTGAAGTTCCTTGAGGTTAGGGAAGATGTACGTTTGTCAGTGGCGGTCAAATGTGGGTCTGATTACAGCTTTCTTTATGGCCTGTAGTCTCTGGAGGAGGTGTGTGGGGATCTCGGAGTAGGGGGTGTTGCCATAGTACAGTCTGCTTGTGATGAGGGCTTGTGTGACAGCAAATCTAGTGTTCGTGGGGAACCACTTGAAGATCTTTCATAGCATGTACAGAATGAAGAAGCAGCCAGAGGAGACTGCCTTAATCTGGGACTTCATGGTCAGTTTGCTGTTGATAATGATTCATAGGTTTCTGGCATGGTCAGACGGGGCGGGTGCTGGTCCAAGTTGCAAGGGCCACCAAGAGGCATTCCATTGGGGGTAGTTGTTGTCAAAGATCAGTACATCCATTTTGTCAGTATTGAACTTTCAGCAGTTGTCTCTCATCCGGTTGGCGATGTTAATCAATCACCTATGGAATCTGGATCTGGTGGTGGTGGGGTCCTTGGAGAGGATGATTTGAGTTTTGTCTGTGTATGAAATGATGTTGAGCTCGTGGAATTTGACAATGTTGCCCAAAGTTGTCATGTAGGTGTTAAAGAGGATGAGACTTACGGATGAGCCCTGGGAAATGCCACTGATGATTTCCTTGGGTTTGGAGGTGAACAGAGGTGAACAGAGGTAGGCAGTCTGTCTGAACTCTTCCAGTCAGGAATGAGGTGATCCATATGAGGGCGTTGCCTTGGATACTGTGGTTGTGCAGCCTGGTGATCAGAATTGGTAGAATACTGTGTAAAACACTGCTAAGATTGTCGATTAGGTTCAGGGTTGCCATCTCTCCTCAGTTGTGGAGGGCTTTGTTGTCATCTGTAGCTATAATAGGGGCAATCTCGGTGCTGTTATTGCTGTGGAATCCAAACTGGGAGGAATCGAGAAGGTGGTTTTGTTCGAGATGTGTGGTGAGTTGTTTGTTGATGACTTTCTTCAGTACTTTGGCAGGGAAAGGGAGCAGGGACATGGGTCAGAAGTTCTTGAGTTCTCTGGGGTTAGCTGATGGTTTTTTGAGTAGGGGTTTGATATTGGGGCGCTTCCAGTCTTCTGGGAACGTGGTTGTGGTTCTTGAGGTGTTGGGCAGGGAGGTGAGTTTGTGGCCTATTTTGTCACTTCTGAGGTTGAAGATGTGATGCGGGGAGGGGGTGTCATTCAGTAATCCTGAGTGGATGCAATTCTTGAAAGCAGCAGTTTCCTGGGTGGTGAGCAGGATCCAAGTGGTCAGTCGATGGTCTGTGCTCGTTGCGGCGGTAGTGTGTCAGTTGAGGACATCAGTGGACTTGACTTGGAGTTTGAAGTTTTTGTAGATGGTGGAGATCTTATCATGGAAGAAATTGGGAGGCTGTTGCAGAGCTCCTGCAAAGAAATGATGGTGTTCCCAGCTGCAGCAGGGTTGGAGAGCTCCCTGATGATGTTCAAGAGTTAGGTTTGGTTGGAGCTGAATCAATGCGAGCAGCTTCGGTCTCTCTTTTTTTCCCTCTCCGAAGCCAACGATAGAGGTTTAGGGAGGTCTTAAAGGAGGTTCTGTCAGTGGTGTCCTTGCTTGTGCGCCATCTTCTTTCCTGCTGTTTGCAAACATGTTCAGCCAATCTTGGATCTTTGGCGTTCCAGCTAGCCTTTTGAGCAGTCCTTTTGTGTTAGCTGTCTTTGATTGGGGCAAAGTTGTTGGCGCAGTTCGTGACCCATGTGTTGAAGTTCCTGACCCACTGGTCAAGGAAGGAATGTGAGGAGGTTGGGGTTGGAGCCATTGAGGGCATCGGTCCATTGAGTTTTGGTTATTTTGCTCTAGTTGCATTGGGTAGGGGGCTCTCTGTTGAGCGTGGATGGTGCTGTGTGTGTTGGCCCAGGTGAATTCTATGACATGGCTAAGCATGACTCGGTTGCTGGAGGTGAATATGGGGTCCAGCATGTGTCCTGCAGTGTGAGTGGGATTGTGGATGAGTTGGACGAGTCCTATGTTGTTCATGCATGTTAGAAATGGGGGTCTCTAGGTGGAAGAGGTAGGTACCTTTGTCCAAGTAGGGACCCTTCTTCCTAGTCAGGGTAAGGGGAATGCAATTCTAAAATAACCCTTGCTCATCCCCTTGGTAGCGTGGCACAAGCAGACAGGCTTATTTCAGAGGCAGTGTGTAAAGCATTGGTGCATGCATACAGTAACATAAGGAAAACACTACAAATGGACACCAAACCAGTTTCGAAAAATAAGCAAAACTTTATCTAAAGCAACAAGACCAAAAACACTAAACGCCAACATACAATACTTGTAAAAATAGTTACTGTGCAAAATAACCTTTAAATTGCAGGGATTACGTGAAAACACAGTTCCTCCAACTCGGTAGCTCCTTTTGGGGCTACCATGATACTGAATACGACAGAGTCTAACAATTCCAGCCAACCGTTTCAGTACGGGTTGGCTAAAGCATCGACAGACTCGGAGACAGTACCTTTTTTGTTGCTGCCAATGCGCCGATGCAAGTCGGTTGGGGCAACCATTGCGGTTGGGATGCGAGATGGAAGCATTGCAGTGTGTGGTGTCTTCACGACTCGGTGCAGGCAGCAGCTCGTCGACGGAGTTGGTGATACCAAGGCTTGCGTTGCAGGGTGAGACGGTGCTTGATGCAGTGTTGGCAAGTCACGGTGCTGCGACATTCAGGCAGCGACAGAGTTGTTAACGTCTGTGCAGCGTGTAGCAAAGCGGTGCGGAATGCAGTGCCCACAGAGCGTGGTGCAAGCAGTGGCTCATTTACGGAGTCAGTGAGACCAGGGTTGCATTGCGAAGTGAGGCGTTGCTCTCTTCAGTGCCTTCAGCACACGGAGTCTGCGACGGACTCAGTGACGGAGTCGGCTGCTCTTTTCTCTGTGGCAGCTGGAACCAACAGAACCAGAGACGGTGCCCAGAAGGATGATGACGTCTTTGCTGTTCCTGAGACCTCTTGAACAGGAGGCAAGCTCTACTTCAAGCCCTTGGAGATACTTTCTCAAGCAGGATGCACACACAGTTCCTCTACTTGGCAGAAACAGCCACTGCAGGCCAACCCCAGACATCACACAGCAAAGGTGCAGTACTCCTCCTCCAGTTTCTCCAT
This sequence comes from Triturus cristatus, assembly GCF_964204655.1. Taxonomy (NCBI): domain Eukaryota; kingdom Metazoa; phylum Chordata; class Amphibia; order Caudata; family Salamandridae; genus Triturus; species Triturus cristatus. The sequence goes on from NC_140594.1 coordinate 510,078,594, forward strand.
CTCTTCTCCTTGACAGAGGTTCCTCTTGAAGTCCCAAAAGTGATCAAAAGTTCTGGGGTCTGGGCCCCAATATTTATACAGCAAAATAATTTGTTCTCTGATGGCAGAGAAGCCCTGTTGCAAGGGCCACCAAGAGGCATTCCATTGGGGGTAGTTGTTGTCAAAGATCAGTACATCCATTTTGTCAGTATTGAACTTTCAGCAGTTGTCTCTCATCCGGTTGGCGATGTTCATCAAGCACCTATGGAATCTGGATCTGGTGGTGGTGGGGTCCTTGGAGAGGGTGATTTGAATTTTGTCTGTGTATGAAATGATGTTGAGCTCGTGGAATTTGACGATGTTGTCCAAAGTTGTCATGTAGGTGTTAAAGAGGATTCCAGAGATTCTCTGGAGTCATTGCACATCCCCTGCCCCTGTCACTCCAAAGCCAGACAGTCAATACACAACCCTGGCAGAGGCACACTGGATGGCTAAGCAAGAAAATACCTACTTTCTAAAAGGGGTATTTTCAAACACAGAATGTAAAACTCACCTTCACTAAAAGATGCATTTCAACATTCTGAGTTCACCATATTAAACTTTATTTTCCTACCTTGTTCCCAGTAGTAGTTATGTTTATAAGATGTTATAAGCAAACTCCCTATTCTATCATATGGGAACAGGTAGCTTTGCAATCGAGAAAAACTAAATTGGCAGTATTTCACTATCAGGACATGCCACACACATCAGGGCATGTCCCACCTTTCACATGCACTGCATCCTGCCCACAGAGGTACCTTGGGCCTACCTTAGAGGTGACTGACATGTAAGAAAAGGGTAGGTTAAGGCCTGGCAAATGGGTGCGCTTGCCAAGTTGACATGGAAGTACCAGACTGCACAGAGGCTCTGCAATGGCAGGCCTGAGTTACATTTACAGGCTGCTAGTGTGCGTGGCACAATTAGTGCTGCAGGCCCACTAGCAACATTTGATTTACAGGCCCTGGGCACACATAGTGCACTGTACTAGGGAGTGACGAGTAAATCAAATATGCCAATAATGGAATCATCAATTCATAACAACAATTGGAAAAGGGAGCACTTGCACTCTGGCAAAAATGCATGTAAGGAAGATTGGTGGTGTGGGATTCTCTGAGGTCATTGAGGTGAAAATTGAGGTCATGGAGGAATATGAAGTCATTGGACTCAATGGCAAGAGGTGCAATGATGCTGTGGTGGAGTTGGAGAAACTGTGGAGTGATCCAGGGGGCTGGTAGGGAAGGGTGTCTCTGATGACTAAGTTAACATTGGTTTGGAGTCCGAAGCTGAGGTGTTACATGGCAGAGGTGGGGTTGTCCATAGTGACGGTGCACTAGATGGTCTCTTTGTAGATGATGCGTATTCCTCCTCCGGGTTTGTTGGTGCGGTCCATGTGGGTGATTTCTTATTCTTCAGTACTGCTGTGGTGATGTTGGGGACGGATGAAGGGTTGAGCCAAGTCTCGGTGAGAAAAACAACATCAGGTGATGGTGATGGTGTGAAGATGAGGTCCCACAGCTCGGTGGCATGTTCGCACAGAAAGCATGTTTTGAGGAGGATTTATATGTTTTAAAAAGGAAGATCTGGGTCCAGCAAAAGGTTTATTTTGCCAGATCCAAATTGTAGTTTTAAATCTGCATACAGACTGCAATGGCAGACCTGAGACATGTTTAAGGGGCTACTTAAGTGGGTAGCACAATAAGTGCTGCAGGCCCCCTAGTAACTTTTAATTTGCAGGCCCTGGGTACCTGTAGTACCACTTTACAAGGGTCTTACAAGTAAATTAAATAGGCCTATCTAGTGTACGCCAATTGTATCATGTTTATAGGAGAGAGCAAAAACACTTTAGCATTGGTTAGCAGTGGTAAAGTGCACTGAGTCCTAAAAGCCAACATAAAATGTTTCATCAAAACAGGAGGGGTGAAGGCAACATTTGTGGGGGTGACCCTGCAGAGAGGGCCAGATCCAAAACACTCTGTCGCCCGTGAAGGTATTCAGGGTGCTTTGCAGTTGTGTGATGCCAGCCCAGGGGAGGAGGGTGGGTTTTCAGCTTTTTGTGGGATTCGAGAAGAGAGGGAGAGGCTCTGAAAAGAGGTTGAACCAAGCTTCAGAAATGATGTATTAGAAGGATCAAACTCCGGACCTTCTTTTGTGCTTTTGTGAATGTAGGGGACAAGTGCAAGTAAGACTCCAAGATCAGAGGTGCCTGGAGGGTTGGTGAAAAATGTATGCAGCCGTTCAGGTAGGCTGAGCCTGTGTTGTGTAGTGCTTTGTGTGGGTGAGATGTTTGAAATGTATGTTCGTGAACTGGGAGCCAGTGGGGCTCCCTCAGGTGTGGTTTATTGTGAGACTGGCTTAGGAGGTTGAGGACGAGTCATGCAGCTGCGTTCTAGATGGTCTGTAACTCTATTCTTTAGGAAGGCAGATTAACAAAAATGTGAGCCAATAGCTACAAGCGGGACTGAAATATCCTTCTGGGGCAATCTAAAATGTAAATGTCATTTTCTTCAAGTAATGGCTGAAGAGGACTGGTGCAAAGAAACAACAACTCAAAGGGCTGTACCAAAGCTCCTCCCTGCTTATGTGTTAGCTTTTGATGGCATAAGCGCTGTCAGACAGCTGTAGCTCTGGGACAGACATAAAAAGAACGAATTATTTACCAATATACAATAAACTATAATACTTTTGGGTGTTGTAAATATATTGCTGATAACACTAGTCCTGGACAGAACTGAAGAATCCTTCTTTACAGAAACACATTGGAACTATAAAAAATAGAGCTCCTGCACTCAGTTACCAGGCCATTATAAAAGCACAAAATCCAGACATTTTGCATACACTTGGGAGTAATTCTAAAATGTTGTGTTTTCTAAAATTTAAGGACATTTCTGAAATTCTCAAATTGATTTCACTCCGTGTTTTTCAAACCCAAATGCTTGAACACACAGAAAGAAATGATGAATGTTTTGGTTATTTTCCGTCCATACACTAATAAAGGTCCTTAAATAATTTTACAGCACACATATTCTAGGGGGAAATAAGAGCATTTCTAGTGAACTGTTGCATTTCATTTGGAATTTTCTCCCCCGTAGATGGCATCCTACCCTCTGCTCTAATTGATGTTTTTAATTAGTTGTATTGCACTCTAAGCTTTCAAGTTGTTTGTTTTTTGGCACTGGATGTCTTGCTCTTGCCTGCTCTAGCATGCAGTCCTCTGACAAGCTTTAACAAGCGAAAAACGGATGCCAGAAGTTTTTTTAATCTGTGCCAAGTGAGTATTGATAGGAATTTACTAGTGTACGCATTGCAATATTTTCCGGAAATGGTAAATGCATATATATCACTCCCTCTAGCTCGGCACTAGTAGTGAGTCGTTCTAACGCTTTCAGACTTTGACTGGATAGAAGGATTTCTTCAGGGAAAATATAGTGATTGAGGTGTTTCACTTAAATTCGCTGTCTCATAAAAAGAGGTAACCAGAGCGCTTTACTTTTTGTTTTGCAAAATTCCAATACTTCAACCTGATTTTTTTTTTTCAAGTCCTGGTGCAGCGAAATAACAACATTGGATTTTCCTCTGTATTCCAAGGAGTCAGCAAGATATAACAACTAACAATTTCACATGTTCACATGCATTCCAGGCGTAGCAACCCCGTCAGAAATAGGAGACAGAGGTAGCTTTATGCTTTGGGAATATAGTTGTGTTTCCCCATAAAAGCAGGAAACTACAGTAAAGGCCCAGATTTAATACAGAATTTTCATGGATGGTGTATTCCACAGCGGATCACTATTTTGTTTGGCTTTCCAAGGAACATATCGCTCCCTAGTTAGAGAAAATACTTATGTATTTCTTAGGTGGTGTGCTCCATAGTCAGTTACTCGTATACTTAAGGTTTCGAGGTACATGTTTCAAAGCTGGAGAAAAGTTGACTTTGCATGTGGATTTAGGGTCTCATTTGTGTAGAGCATGGGTACTAGCAAACATTTTCCCATGGGCCAAAATGTTTGGTCGCTGGTGGGTCTGAGGGGCCCACTGATGCCGGCAGGGTGGTGGTCAGGATTTTGTAGGGGGTTGATAAGATGGGTGTAGGGAAAGCGAAGCATGTACATCTAGTGGCTGAATTGAATTGCACAATGTGGAATCAGAAAATCTGGAATGAATCCCAGCTTCCTCACTTGATGAAATTGTGTGATCCTAGGTCATATAAATCAATGTGGTTGTAAAGGTAAGAAGGGCACAACATCCTAGTTACTTCCTTTCTTTAACTGTAATTAACATTTATGTAAATGCTTCCCCGTTTATATAACATATTTTAATGTTAGTGCTGTGTCGAATAAACAGCAGCCCAGTCCTACTGTTGGCCAGGGGGCTACAAATAAAGGCCAGGAAGGACGCATGCGCCCCCCCGGGCCATACTTTGAGTATCACTGAGGTAAGAGGATGGTGGGCGGCTCACCGTCCATCAGATTGACAAAGGTAATTACCTCGTCACCACGGCCGGGCCACCGCCCACCATATATAGGGAACTCTGGCAGCCCTCCGGAGTCTATGTACGTTTTGGGTCATTGGCGCCTTAAGACCCTCACGGGTGAGTAGCGTGCTTTATAAACCCCCTGATTGATTGACTGATTGATTTCTCAAAACATTTCCTCCGCCATTGCAGGCCTTAATTATTAGTCCAGAGGGTGGTCTGGTTTTCAACAGACCCAGCCCACTGCATAGTACAGTATTTTGTAGCCAATACTATTTCCAGTTCATCAATGAACGTATTACCCTTAGCAACCATTTTCAAGTACTGCACCAAAAGACCAACACCTGGCCCTTCAAGAGGTCTCATTCTTTTTGGTATTTGTCAGAGTGCATTCTGCAGGTGGGTTTTGTGGATAGTTACTGAGATTTATTGGAGCATGCATCTTACCATCTACCATACAAGGTCAATGCCTATACATTGCTATATATATTATGTCTGCCCAGTTCTCCCTATGTCTGTGAAATAATAAATGGTTGTGGTAGGAAATGTTGGTCGGGGGTCACAGGGCAGTTTGAGGGGTATTGGGTCTCTCACCACTGGTGTTCTAAGCCCCCAAAATGTAGACCCCCACTATCGGTCTTAAAGTGCCCCTTTTCAGTGCGGAAAAGCACTCCACGGCTTAGTCAGTGGAAGTGCTGTGGGCTACAGGGTCAGAACACAGAAAAGCAATAAATAACTCTTGATAATTTACTATCCAGCCAGTGCTTTTTCTTTTTATATAGAAACGTACTTAATTACACACACTACCTAATCCTACACAAATTAGCAAATATATACAGAATGGCAGATGGAAATGCCTATGGAAACATCCTATAAAGGGCCTCAAAGGCTGCAGTGGGCACACACCAAAGAAAGGTCGAACAACTCAATTAAACCCCAAAATGTACCCTTGCCCATGCTGCTACGGACGCACCTTTACCAGCCTGCCCACAAGCAAGTCCTATCTTATACCCCTTTACTCAAACCCCAAACCATTCACTTGCAACATACAATACCTCCTGCATGTCGCTATTAGAACCGAAAGGGTGCAGGAGCAAAAATACATCCCTATTAGCTTTTTCAGGGTGTCATACGCGTTAGGGCAAAACTTACATTTAATTGCACTATTCAAATGAACATTCATACCTTTCAAGATAGTAGCACATTTCATCAATGAAAGAAAACACATGCAGTTATTAATTTAAAAAAAACGCATACCAATAAATCTTTCAATACTCACAAAATATGGAGTTCGTGTTTTTTTTTATCTTTAACAAGGCTAATAAGCTAACACATGACCTGTCAACAAAGGTCCATGTACGTCTGGAAACAAATCCCAGCTCTAGAATTATTTGTTCTCACTAGTAAAACTATTCCAGGGTCATTCTTTATGGACTCCAGCATAAATGGGGTGATAAAATCAAAGGTCACTGGGCTCCATATGAACACATGAGGGGCCCACTGCTAGCTCAGGGTGACCCCCTACACAACTCTATGTCTCCTGCGGTGTCCTCTGGCACCGCGGGCCAAATATGAAAATGCTTACATTTCTTTCTGCAATTTTGCCTGCAGGCCTTCTCTTTGTAGAGGTTAGTGATGCAGGCAGTAATTTCCTTTTTGTGTTTTTTTTTCTTTTTTTTAACAAAAACAGAAGGCGCTCTGGCACGGTCCCTCCGTTTGAAGCAGTTGCCCCTTTTACATGTGGGTCACCTGGGATTTCATTACTCTGGACCACAAGGGAGCCGGACAGCCCTTGTGGTCCTGGATCTCGCCCTGTGACCTGGCATTGCTCCCATAACCCAGGGGAAGTTGGCTTCTCTTCCTTAGTCAATATAAGAAATTGGATTATTGGTTGACTGGGGTGTGAGCCCTGGTCAATCAACAATCACAATCCTTGTCAGGGTGAGGCATAAACCAATCCTAAATTAACCCATGCTCAACCGTCTGGTAGCTTGGCACAGAGCAGTCAGTCTTAAAATAAAGGCATTGTGTAAAGTATTTGAACAATACTTCAAACAGTAATGAAGGGAAAACACCATAAAACATCACACAACACCTTTTTGATACTTCCTTACTGCGTCTCTCCTCCATAGTCCTCCCTCGCTGGCCTGAACAGGAAGCACACCCATGCTCCCAGTCAGCCAATCACAACGCTGCTAAGCAGCCAATCACAACTCTGTCTTAGCAGCATTGTGATTGGTCTGAGTGCCGTGTGTGGGTGCTCAGACGCTGACTGGGAGACTGGGCACGTTCTCCATGCAGGCTGTAAGGTAGCCTGCATGGAGAACATGCAAAGTGCACAAGACGGTTTGGCCAGCCTGGTAGGTGCTACCACTCCTTCCCTGCCCCGCCTCCTCACGCAAAACTGTGGAAGTAGGAGAAACTAAAATGATAATCACGCTAGTTTCACTGCTAAAAAGCAGTGGGGCGACGCTCCTCTGCCTTAGCGGAGGAGTCGCCATTGGTTTTGGCTGGACTGTTCCCATGGGGAGCAGGGTCAATACTGATTTGCATATGGCTGGGTTAAAACTAGAATAGAATGGGGAGCAAACAAACAATGGATTTAGGTCCAGATCTCTGTACTGGGGTGAATGTTTGACATTGTTCAACATTCTGTCCTTCAATTGTTCTTTTTGCCACTTTCTAAAAGTGGTATTTTCAAAATTGTAATTTAAAATTCAACTTCACCACAAGCTAGGATTTAAAATTACAATTCCAGAGACACAAAGCATGAGCCAGTTACCTGTTCCCATTTGGAAATTACACTTATAAGATGTAATAAAATAAATGCAATAAAATCCTATGGGAGAGTTAGGCTTTGCATTAGAGAAAAATGAATGTAAGAGTTTTTCACTACTAGGACATATAAAATATAAATGCATGTGTCCTACTTTTTAAATGCATTGCACCTTGCCCTCTGGACTGTCCAGGACCTATCTTAGGGGTGACATATCTATTAAAAAGAAAGGTTTGGGCTTGGCAAAGGCTTTTCTTTGCCAGGTTGAAATGGCAATTTTAAACTGCACACACACAGGCCGCAATGGAAGGCCTGAGACATTTTTAGAGTGCTGCTTAAGTGGGTGGCACAATCAGTGCTGCAGGCCCACTAATTACATTTAATTTACAGGCCCTGGGCACATGTTGTTCCACTTGACTAAGGAATTACAAGTACATTAAATAGGCCATCTGGTTAAAAGCTAATTCTACCATGTTTTAAGGTAAGAGCACAAACACTTTAGTACTGGTTAGCAGTGGTAAAGTATGTAGAGTCCCATGGCTAGATAAAATGAAGTAAGCTAAAACAGGGGGTCTAAAGGCAAAATGTCAAGGAGAAACCACGCCAAGGATGCCAGGTCTAACAATCTCTCACCTAGTGACTGCAACACAGGTGGTGGAGAAGGATGGTCCTGCTCTCTTGCTTCCTGCAGACATGGTTGTAAGAAATTGTGAGAATGGTGGAAGCCCCACTCAAAGAAAAACACAATCCTTCCCAGGGTCAACCACAAAAGTCACTAAATAAACCTGCACTTCTCCTCTGGCAGCTTGGCACAAAAGCAGTCAGGCTTAATTTAGAGAACAGTGATAAAGTGAAAACACAAGCAAAGAAAAAACCCAAACCAATTTAGAAAAATAGAGTAAACTTTAGTAATTGAAATGACTCAAAAACAACAAAAGTCCAATTAGTAGAACCACAAATATGTTTGACATTTTGAGATGAAATAGCACAAAGCACCACTTACAGTTGTCTGGTCGCGCTGAACCGGGCTAAAGTCACAAGTTCAGTTTGAACTTCATGGAGTGCGGGTTGGATAAAGGGACCAGGTTTGTCTGACTGAAGAGTTGTCTTCCGAAGTCCACATGACGAGTTGCAGTTCGCATTGGCGGGGGCCTTGAGGAGATCATAAGAGCGAGGAACAGGTCAGGCATCGCTGGAGCTTCATACTGGAGGTCGACAATTGGCCAGCGCCACAAAGAGCAGGTGTAACTGAAGGTTTATGTTGCCAGTCATCGTGGACAGACACTGTCTTAGGTGCGAGTTATATGTTTTGAAAAAGGAAGCTTTAGGCCTGGCAAAAGGTTTATTTTTCCAGTTCAAATGGCTGTTTAAAACTGCACTACAGTCTGCAGTGGAGATCCTAAGATATGTTTTGCAGTGCCTACTTAGTGGGTGACATAATGAGTGCTGCGGCCCACTAGTAACATTTAATTTACAGACCCCGGGTATATGTAGCACCATTTACATAGGGTGTATATGTAAACTAAATGTAACAATCATTTTAGGTCAATTTTACCATGTTTTCAAGGGAGAGTACAAGCACTGTACCACTGATTAGCAAGAGTATGAGCCAGCAAAAACAGGTTCAGCTAGGAAAGGCAAAAATCTGGGGTGATCCTGCAGAGAGGACCTGGTCCAATAATTGGTATAGACAATGGAAGGTGGTAGGCAAGGTTAGGGGCACGGTGTGCCCTACAACACTGGTCTCCCATGGCATTTGCCCTCCCTGTGGCAAGACACAAAAATAAATTGCACCACACTCAGTCAGGTGGATGCCCTGGGGCCCTGGTCTTCACTGGACTTGAAGAAAAGGGAATAACACACTTGCTGCCTTGGGTAACAGTAACAAATGCTATTAACAGTGGTTAGAAGCAACTTTTTATTATAACAATTTTCGTTTTAATCAATTTCTTCGTGGTTGCAAAACACCCTCGTTTAGAGTTATTTTGTTAATGCGTAAAATGTCTTTTAGGTGACTTATGCTTCTATAAAAATACGCTTACAATTTTCTTTCCCCCTTATCTGGTTTTTATGGTAATTTTTGATTGGCCTCTTGGTTTTTGCAGTGCCTGCTTTTGTTTTTTTTATAAATCCCTTTCACAGTGTGTTTAGAGAGCATTTCAAGGATGACCTGTGTCAGTGATTACTCTGTTAGAAAAGACCCTAAGGTTACTTCAAGCTGACTTTCACGAAAAAAAAATCAATGTGAAATCCAGCGGATCAATTAGCAATTAACCAAGGCCTTAGACTCCACTCCTTCTTTGACTTGAAGACCGGAGGCTCCCCTTTTTAAAAATCCGTTTATTATACCATGGCCAGCTTAATGTCTAATGAGAGCATGGCTGGTTCATGCAAAGGCGAACTAACCTCCAGGGAAACCGGGAGATTGCAGGATAGGTCCGTGCCTAGGAGAGTCAGTAACAGGACTGGTCTCGATGGGTTAATCCCTGTGAGAGGCCAGTAGGGCTGGGGAAAAGGCAATCACATGTTTTATACCCACAGGCCATGTGACTGAGTCTTCCAGAGCCTGGCCTGCTTTTCTCTGGCACCTCCCAATTTTCCCTAGGGTCAGTACGTTTATGGCTTTAAAAGCTTGTTATAGGAAATTTGAGAACTCTGTCTTGAGACAAGGGTCTCTATGCTTGACAATTCTGTATCTTCATCGAATTATGACTTTCCTTAAACTGAAGCCCGCTTCTTTATTTAGCATCACCTTCCTGAAGAGAGAGACGTATCAAGCGAAGCACCATCTTATAAAGTAGTTGGAAGAGAGGCGATCAAGAATAACTTGAGGAGAGGGGCGTGGCTTGCAGCCGCGGAAGATGGCCACGAGCTGAGCGTGCTTCGCTCGTGAATGACGTTTAAGCCCGTTAAAATCCGGCATAATCCTTACCCGGTGGGCGCCTATCCCCGGGAGAGGTGCTAGAGCAGCAGCGGAGACCATCTGGTGCCAAAATCCTGCAGCGGGTGAAGGAGAACTGGCACCGAGCAGCCCGCGATACAATGTATAGGCGGGTAAGATGGCAGCTTGATGGTGGCCGTGAGTGGAGGTTGGGCTGTGTGTATCCCGGAAGATGCACTCCGGGCCTGCTGCTAAGACGGAACCTCTACGCAGTGCTAGAGCGTGCACCCAGAGGCTGGAGGGAGGCCAGCAGCGGTGACATCCAGAGCCTGCCCCGGATCGGCGTGATTGCGGTGGGGAGACCCAACTGGGCCTGGCTGGTCGGGGGACAGGTGAGAGAGAGCCGGGAGCCAAGGCTGTGGCGGGCTGCTAAACCATGCCAGTGCCGATCGGGAGAGGTACAAGAATAGTGTGGGGGTCCTGTCGCAGCGCACTATTACTGGCCTAAGTCACAAGCAGGAAGGACGGGTCTCCCTCTGTGAGAGTGATGAGTTCGACGTGGGCCCATTCCTTCCCTGGGCCCTTGCTGGAGGTAGCGCAGAGGGGCAGGCTGCGACAAGCTTAAGAGGCGACCTAGGTTCTAGTGACGCCTAGGGGGATGCCCAGTGACCCCTTATTGTGGCAGTGACTTCCAGCCCATTCTGAGTAGGCGCACATTATTTTAGGGATTGCGCCAATGGACGAAACAAAGGGCCGGAGCCTGGGCAGGCCAATAAATATACTGTCGTACTGGGCCGGGAAGACGGAGCTACCGGTGGCGAGCAACACGAGACACAGTTGACCAGAGCCCTGATCTGACTCTGAAGGACATTCTGAGGGCCATTAAAGAGCTGAAGGGCACCCTAGAACAGAAATTGGACTCTGTCACGGAGGAGGTGAATCTCTTGTGGGCTGACTTTCGTAAAATGTCCGAGAAGGTGGCCAAGGCGGAGACAGACATTGGAGGCATCCAGTCGAAAATGAAACGCCATGAGGAACAAGTGGCGACTCTCACAAAAAATCAAGCGGACATCTATGCCCGGCTTGAGGACCAGGAAGGGAGGGCCCGGCGCAAGAACATTTGCGTGGTGGGGGTGCCGGAGGGAATGGAGGGGCCGGCTGTTGACCTCTTCCTGGAAGACTTAATCTTGAACCATCTCAAGCCCAAACGTTTGTCGCAGTTCTCGATAGAACGGGCTCACAGAGCGCTGGAGGACAAGCCTCGGCCTGGGGCACCCCCGCGTACCATCATTGCCCGGATCCTGAATTTCGGGCATATGGACGCCATTCTGCTGGCTGCAAGGATGCATGGCGACCTCCGGCATGAGAATGCGACCATCATGTTTTTTCCGGACTTCACGCTTAATGTTCAACGTCAGAGGGCCCTCAGAGAGCAAAACGTGAAGTACCTGATGCTCTTTCCAGCACGTCTCAAGTTCCTGGACAATGGAAAGGTGTACTTTGACAAACCGGCGGGGGCAAGCGACTGGCTGGAAGGCTGGCGGGCGGTGTGTCGCCGTGGAGGACAGCGGAGGTCTGCGATGGACCAGGGCCAGGCGGAGCAAGACCTGGAGGCCGGGGGGTCTCCCAGTGGCTAGCTGAACTGACAAGAATCGGATGGACATTCGGTGGGAAACCTTTTTGACGGCGGGCACTGGGTGGTGCTCCCTGGCAGGGCACATGAAGGGGGTGGGAGTCACTGGGAAGAGGGTGGAGAGCTTAAATTACTCCTTAGACGCAGGGGCCTGGTCCTCTTGACTGTTTGCAGCCTATCGGACTGAGACTGTGGCCTGTCCGAAACTGTGTGTGTTCACGCCTGGGGGTGCGGCGGTGCTTTAGGGGGCATGTTTGGTGAAGGGCCTGGCAGGTGTCTAACATGTGGGCTGATTATCCTGGGCAGCAGTCAGATCTCACTTTACGCTGGAAGCTTGACAATGACCCCTTGACATTGGTTTGTACTGTTCTTAGCGGTCACAGGCACTCTGCAAGTATGGGTGGTGGGAAGTTGGGTGCTCACCAAGCAGGGATGCAGGGAGGGGGGATTTGGGTTGTTGTTAGTTCTGTTTACAGGGGAAGGGGAGGAGTTGCTCAAGACCTGAATATCCAACAGACACTGAGGGTTGTCGCAGAGAGATGTGTGATGGAGCAGGTGAGTTTGGCCCGACACAATTCTTATGGGTGAACTGGCTAGGGTGACGATCTGATCGTGGAATGTAAATGGGCTGTGCCACAAGATTAAGCGCACGCTGGTGATGCAGCATCTCAAGAGACATGCCCCTGATGTGGGTCTTATCCAGAAGTCCCATTTGAGGGGCAGCAGATGCAAGGCACTGGATCGCTTTGGTTATAAGATGGTCGCCCACTCCAGGTTTACATCCAGGGGGTGGGAATTCTCGTACTCAAAGCATTACCCTTGGTAATTACGGGCACTTGGGCAGACACGGCTGGGTGTTTTGTTGCGGTGGCGGGTAGATGGGAGGGGCGCACGATAGTTTTTGGCTCATGCTACGTGCCGCCGGCACTCCATTCGGTGATCCTCCCACAGCTCAGCTCACTCATTACTGACCTTCCCCTAGACACTCTACTTTTGGGGGGCGACATGAATGCTGTCATGGACCTGGTAATGAATAGGTCGGGGGTTCGGTCCAACACGCGTGGGGAGCGGGGTCTGGCAGACTTTGCCATGGCGCTGGGGCTGACGGACTTGTGGGAGGCCCACAACTCCTCATTGAGGCAATACACTTTCTACTCAGCTAGACACTGGTCTTTCTCCAGACTGGACCATCTCTTCACTCACGCAGTCAGGGTGGGAGATTTCTTGGAGGTCAAGCACATGGCAAGGGGGATCTCAGATCACGTGCCAGTTTGCATTGCTCTACAGGGCACAAGCCTCGACAGAGCCACCTTCCCTAGGCTAAATCCCTGGCGGCTGCGGGACCCGACAATTAGCGACAACCTCCGGGAGGGCTCAGAATTGTATTTTAAAGAGAAAAAGGGAACGGTGACATCATCTGTTACGTAATGGGAGGCTTATAAGACAGTCTTGAGGGGTCAGGCGCAGGCGCTTTTTGGGGCACAGAAAAAGGAAGAGACCCTACAGAGTAGGCAGTTAGAACAGGAGATCAGTCAGCTAGAGGGCGAGGCAGAAATGGACCAGTGAGCGGAATTTCGTCACTGGCTGGCGCTAAAACAACAGGACCTCCAGGCCTATCGGAAGGCAAGGCCCGGGCGTATGCACTAGCTACCCAACACCGTATATATGATGTCAGGGATAAGGCGCTCAAGTTCCTGGCGTGGCTGGAGATGCATGACTGAGACAGGTCCTGGGTGGGGGGGATTCATGACGCGGGAGGCGTGCTCCAGTCCACCAGCTATGACATTGCAGAGGCCTTCGCGGCCCACTTTGAGCGAGTGTACGCACCGGTGTGCACGAGATCAGAAGTGGATTGTGCGGAATTCCTCAGGCACTTTGACTTACCCATGGTGTCCCCAGAGGTGTGTGACCAACTAGAGGCAGACATTACAGTTCAGGAACTGGGTGCAGCATTCGGGTCACTTCAGTCAGGAAAATCAACAGGACCCAATGGGCTTCCGGTAGATATATATAAGAAGCAGGCAGAGATCATACTCCCCCCACTCCTAGATATGTTCCTGGAGGCATGGGAAGTGGGCCACATGCCGGAGGACCAAATGGCGACCACAATAGTGGTGATCTATAAAGAGGACAAGCGGGCGTACCAGTGCAGTTCCTACCGGCCGATCTCCCTTATCAACGTGGAGGCCAAGGTCCTGGCAAAGGTGTTGGCAAACATGTTAGTGTCTGTCATCACAGACCTGGTGCATGTGGACCAGTCGGGGTTCATGCCTGGTAGAAGTACTAGACACAACCTGAGGCGGCTCTATGGGGTGCTACACATGACTAGTGTCACTGTGACCCAGCAGGCGGCATTGATGGCGCTGGACGCCTCAATGGCCTTCGATAGTATTGAATGGCCATATCTATTCATGGTTCTCCAGAGGTTGGGTTTTGGCCCATCCTCCTGTGGCTAGGTCAGGCTCCTGTATGAGGGGCCTAGGGCACGGGTATGGGTGAATGGTGCCATGTCTCAATCCATTCATCTCAGGAGAGGCCCCCTTTGTCCGCTCCTGTTTGCTCTTGCTCTGGAGCCGCTGGCCCACTGGGTCAGAAAAGACCCTATGATGTGGGGACTGTGAGCGCCGGACGAGTGTGAAGAATGTATTTCGTTAATTGCAACGATATTGTCTTGTATCTGGCGCGTCCGTACCACTCCATGGTGTGTGTCCTCCACATATTTGAGCTTTTTTCCCCCTCTCGGGCCCCTCCCCCAGGGTTCCATCGCAGTGTTCGGCCCAGGTGGTGGTGGATGGCTTTAAATATTTGGGGATATACATCACTAGGGACCAGAAAGACTTTCTGGCAAGGAACTTGGGGCCTCAAATAAGTCGTCTCACTACAGATGTTAGCCATTGGAGCACACTCCTGCTCTCGCTTATGGGGCGGGCGGCGCTTTTTAAGATGTTGACGCTGCAGAGGTTCCTATATATACTGAAGAATACCCCCTTTCCGATCCCGACGACTGTCTTCAAGCGTATCTCTCAGGAAGTGCCGACTCTATTGTGGGTGGGAGGCTCACCACGCATCGCTCTTCATAAACTAAACAGGGGTGTCTTTGATGGAGGAATCGCAGTCCCGGATGTGAGGTTATACTACTGGGCCTCCCAGCTGCAGGCTATCAACGACTGGGTCTATGTAGGGGTGGAAGAGCCAGCCTACAGAGTGGACTGGGCAGCAATGCCACGGGGGAACTGTGAACCCCTTCTATATTCCCGTAGGATGTGACCGGACTGGCCAGAGAACACCAGAGTAGTGGTCCAGTGTTGGAGGGACTCCAACAAACTTTTGGTTTGGGCCGGAAAGCTGATGGGCAGAACCCCATTGTGGTCAGGGGAGCCCCTAAGGGAAGTGGCTGGGCTGCCGGGTTTCAAAGGGTGGCAACTGATTGGAATAGAGTAGATGTGTGGATGGGGACTCACCTCGTACATTTGAGTACTTGCAAAAAGAGTACGATATGCATGTTTTGCAGCGCTACTCTCATCTGAGGCTTTTGCATGCTCTACGCTTGCATATCCAGGGAGGGATCTCCATTCCTGACTATTCCCCGCTGGAGGACCAGCTGCTGCTGGACCCCATTCAGGAGAATCCAACCTCCACGATTAACTGCAAACTGATCAACAACCTCCCAGATCCGCTGGTCAGTCTTAGGGAGGCATGGGTTAAAGATCTGGGGGCTATAGATAACGAGGATTGGCAAGAGGCACTTCAGGGTCCGAGAGAAGTAGCTATGCAAGTTAGATTTTGACTGGTACAGCTCAAGATCCTTCACCGCACATACTACCCTCGCACTCACCTATATTCTTGGGGTTGGGCTCCCTCTGCGCTAGTGTTAGGGGATGCGGGGAGGAAGGAACCTTCATACACATATTATGGGAGTGTCCCGAAATGTGCACATTCTGGCAGAGTGTCACGGGTGTCATGTCGGAGGTGGTGGGAGAGCCTGTTCCCCTAGATCCAAAATGGCTGCTATTACTGATTTGTGCTGAGGCAGATTGGTTCAGATATGTGAGTCTGTGGCTGACATCGCCAGAGGTTGGGGGGCCTCGGCACCCCCACAGGTGGAGGAGTGGAAAAAAGATTTCGATTGGTGTCAGAGGGCCAAGGAGACCGTGTACAAAAGTAGAGGGTGCGCAAAGAAATGGGAGAGGGTGCGGGCCATTGCGAAGGTATAGAGGGTTGGGGATGGCAGAATAAGGGGCGGAATAAGGGGCAAGAAGTGGGGCAATGAGCGAGACTGCTCTGTCCATTAAAACGATGGCCTTGATTCTCTGTATATGACAACTGATGTACTTATGATACTGTTCTTGAATGATGTGATCTCTCAAGCTTTGTTAATAAAAATAAATATTAAAAAAAAGAATAACTTGTGGGCATGAAAGTTGCATCAAAGAACATGTTGAAGAGAATCACTTCAGATAAGAATTGAAAGCATATGACTGAGATATGACAGCTACCCTCATTTTGTCACAGTTGATGGATGAAAAATGGACAGGATTTGAAGGCACCATTAGAGCACTGACTAGAGATTCTTACCAAAAGAACGTTCCATGAAAATTTGTAGCAAAATGTAGATGTTACAGAAGAAACATTGTGGTCAATATGTACAAATGGTAAATTTTTCGACCATATATGTCCTATAACATTGCCCAAAACCAAATAGGCTTTAAATAAAGGCCCTATTTAGCATTTGTTAACACAGCACAATGCAGCAAGTCACTTTGCTGCACTATGTGAAAGGGAAAGAGCAGGATTGCACCGTATTTAACATTATGTGGTGCATTCCTCTCATTTGCTCACGCTGGTGCACTTTTGGCTCATGAGAGCCAATGTAGGCACCCTTGTGTCATGGTGCAAGGGTGCCTGCATTGTAGGCAACATTGTTTGTCTGTGGGAAGGGACATCTTCCTGCACAAAAACAATCCTGAGAGTCATTTTCCTCTTTCTAAAGAGACATAGGGGGAGACATAGGGGGAGACATAGGCAGGTACTGCATTGGCTAATGGTGGGATGCAGCACTGATTGTGCCACCCACCAGAATGGCCTTTGAAAGACATATCAAGCCTGCTACTAGAGGCCTGTGGGTGGGCAGATGCGCCTATACTTCAGTTGACATTTTCTAACTTATTAGCCAACTCTGAGCATTTGGGCTTGCATTTGTCAATTGCTGTTTCCAATTGGCGTGATGTTCAGATTAGAACATAGTGAGTAGCATGTCTTTCATATCTCCATACACCTCCATCAATAGTCAGCGTCTGTGCATGGCATCTCATCCATACAGGAATGGACTATTGATGGTGATATACGGAGATAAGACATACGGCGCACTGCATTCTAACCTGAACATCGCGCCAATTGGAAATATCAATTGACAGATGCAAGCCCAAATAAGTTCATATGACAAACAAGTGTTTTTGATTGATCTACTCATTAAGGGATCTCTGTTCTACATAGGAATTTTCTGTCCTGAAGATGGTCTTATAGCTGGAGAAGAAAAAAAGACCGAAATGTCAACAGATCAACCCATTTTCTTTAGCAGAAGAAGACTTTGTGTATAGGAAATATATGTCCTAAGTATAGGCTAGTTTCTATGAAAGTACCTATTTGAAATGAGTGTTGTACATCACCGATAAGGACGAACTGTTTTATGAGATTGTTGATTTCTGTCACCTCTATACATTAGAAAATGTTTGTACCCTCAATTTTCTATTTCTGATTATAAATTCAAACAAAAGAAATGCACCTGGCTCTTTTTAGATTTTTTCCAGTCATGATTCTTTGAATTGCATTCACAATTGATGTTTTTGATGCCATTACTTGGGCACTCACAAGTGATGTTGTAATGTTATGAGTTTGCTTGTTAAATAAATTCCCTTGTCAGCACTTTTATCTGAAAACTTATAGAAAGTGGGCATTTCTCTGCTCTAAAACTCTTTTGTGTGCCATTTAGTTTGACTCCAGTCCACACTAGAGGCAGGTGCAGCACATCAGTGCATTCTCCAGAAACAGCTATAAACAGTGGGCATGCAACTGGAACAACAGACCTTTGCATTTGAGGGCCTGGCTGGATAAATTGGAGGGAGAGGTTTTGACACTTGTCCTCTTAGAGCCAGATCATGGCCCACTAAAGATTAACATCAGCATTCCACAGCCCCATGGCAGACAGGTCTGAAATTTAGGGGAAAACATCTGTGGTTTAAAGGGAAACCCTCTGAACCACCCCCAACTCCAAAGGCACACTACAGTATAACTACTAGTGCCACACTTCAGCAGAGTAAAGATACACTTGTGGGGTCGTGGAACCGGAGATCCAGAAACTGTGTGGTGACTGTCAGAGAAATCTGTTGTACACAAGGAGGATTAATGAGATTTGGAAGGACCATGCATCCTTCCTCAATAGTGGCAGGCCTGGGCTGACTACTTGCTGCTGTGTGGCACCCTGAAGTGTGCTCACCAAGGGCTTGTTGGCTTGCCCCCTGCTCTCATGTGGAGGTCTCAGGGACATCAAAGACCCACACTGTCTACTTGTGACACATGGAGAGAGATGCCCGCTTAAGTGCCTACATGGTCTGCTGGATCCCTACTGGTAGCGTGGCGTAAGCGTGGAACTAAGTGTTGTGCCTGGAGACCAGATTGTCTTGTACAGAGCCACAAACGTACTGCCTGCACCTAAGGAGTGTAGCCCCTGCATTGTGAGGCCTCAACACGCATAAAGAGTCTTGGTGGTGATGAGCGGATTCACTGGTTGCGGGATCCCACATGCCCAGCTTTGTCATTCATGCCACATATCTCTTGTGCGACACAGCGACTGCATGCTCATTGTGTGCGGTGTCCAATTCACAGATGCTGCACTGTTGAACTTGAGCCTGGGTGTGTGGCCGGGATTGTCTGGTGCAACCCATATCAACGTGTGCCAAACATTGTGCCTCATTTTCAGTTAGGTACAGAATTTGCAACTCTTCATTGTGTGTGACTGGAATTGCCTGCTGCAACCCGTATCAACACGCACAAGACATTGTGCCTCATTTCCAGGGAGGTACAGAATTTGAAACTTTTTGTTGTGTGTGATCGCAATTATCTGGTTTGACTCAGATCAATGCACACCAAACATTTTGCCTAATTTCCAGGGAGGTACTGTGTTTGTGGCTCTTTATTACGTGTAATCGGAACTGTCTGGTGCAACTCGAATCAACATGCACCAGACGTTGTGCCTAATTTCCAGGGGAGGAGCGGATTCCTCTTCCGGGGTTCCCGGAGTGCCAGGGTACTATTTTGATCAATGTGTGTTTGATAGGTTGCCTCCTACTACTGAGAGGCTCCCCTGCTATATCCCCCATTCGATTGCTCCTTTTGTGCCCTCAGTGCGGCAGACCAACTGGCATCTCCTCACCTGGCACAACGACTTTGTGTTGTCGGGTAGTATTGTCCGGACCGGGCCAGTGTGGTGAGTTTAATTGACTTGGCTAAGGAATGCTCCTGAGAGTGATTGTAAGTGGGCCAAGAGACTGCATGCCCCCCCACCCCCCCTCTGCTTCGCAGAATGCGCTGGTGCTGGAAGGCACAGTGTGCAATCCTTTGATTGAACGACTATCACCCTCAACCTGCTTCTGCTTCACGTGGTGACCAGACCTCCATGTGTCAACTGCCGTCTAATTAGCTCTGTTACCTACCCCCACCTTCTTCTCTGGGACCCTGACTAAGTGTGACTCTGACTGCGATTGGCCTACAATAAGGGGAGAAGGTTTTCTTTGCCTCCAGCCCCTGGCTGTAGGGTAGTCAGGGTTAGCTGAATGGTGGAGGAGGGCTTAGGCCACAGTGTCTGCAAGTGCATTATCAACTGACCTGCTGGATATTAGTTGCACTGCATGGCAAGGCTCTGTGCATGTGTGTGCAGGTGCGCTATATACGAACCTGCCTGATTGCTGTGGCACAGCATATCAGTGCTGAGGGAGTGTGTGGGAGTGACTGCCTGTGATTCATTACACCGTATGGCAGTGTTGTTTTACACATTGATTACGTGCCACAAAGATACTACGTTTGGCATTGGTTTTTACCCGTGCGGCCTTGGCCCATGGTGCTGTTTAAAAGTGTTATAATTATCTGTGTGTACACATTTCTGATATCGCTGTGATCTGGGGTGCACCTTATAACTGTGTGGTTTTGAATTATAATGGCCAGGGTGGGCCTTGTTCTGACAACGTTTTGCACCTCATAAAAGTGCTTGGGGGGGTAAAATAGTATCTTTCCCAAGTGTGCTATTACTGATGCCATTTTAACAAGGTTGGGTCAAGTACTGCTAGTGATATTTCCGAATGTGATTTATGCGAAGAAATACATGATCTTCATGAGGTGTTAGTTGATCTGTGTTTTGAATACAAACTTTATTTACATACACCACGTGTGAAGTTTCTTTTGTGACACTCAGTGTATTTATTGTGTGAGAGTGCTGTACTAGTGCTTTACACATTGCCTCTGTGATAAGCCTGACTGCTCAGTGCAAAGCTACCCAAGAGTGAGTGCAGGTTATATAGTGAGTGTCTTCCCCTACCCCTGCCGGGAGTGGTAGGTTCTGCCTGGCGAGGGCCTTGCCTCAGTCAACCAGGATGTAAAATGTGAGTCAAATGGTGCAACATCATGTAGGGTGTATCCACATAAGACACTTGTTGGAGGGGTCACAAATGTCTGACAGTGATAGCCATTTCATGCTGTTAATGTTTGAAAACACCATACCCAAGTACCCGCGGAAGGCCTCATTTTCACTGGTAGTAGCCAAAGAAAACCTAAGCATTACTGTCAAAATCTCCCATTGACCAATCAGATTGAGGCTTCCTGCAACCTCTAACATTGGTGCCAATTCACCAGCATTATTACTTTGAACTGCACCCTCACACATATGTGCTTAATTGATTACAGTCTAATCACTAACCCATCAGTATTATTGTCTTTAGCTAGTTCACATGGTGCCAAGGAAGAGATGGAGTCAACTCAACTAAGGTAGTACTGAGAAGCGTATGAGTAATCAGAGTTATGAAGGTTACTGGTAAGTAATCAGTGCATTACTAGTAACTCAATGCTATTAATTACCTTGGAAGGATGAAATGTTGAGTCAGCCCTGCAAGGATTTGAGCACGGGATCCTTGGAGTGTGGCCCAACAATCTTAAAGGTGTTTTTTTATGTTGTTATCATGACAGGTGCTCCGAAAAACAAATGTATTCATCCAAGTAACAGTTCCATTTATTGCTATGAGAAGCGTGCATACATATATTGGATTCATAATGCTCCATGTGTTTTCGGATTGCTTCAGGTCCGGGGGGACCTTCCCTCGCTGCAGATACAGCCCTGCCCTAGAAACACAGATCCGAACGTCCTCTCTGACCTCTGCTCGAGAGCACCGCAGTCGTGCAGAGCAGACGTTCGATGCCTTGCTTTGTGCTCCGGCAGGGCGCACTCTGTCATGCTGGCTGTTTGTTCTTTCACGGCGTGCTGTGGCAGGACCTCCATGAATATTACCGCAGCGGGGCAGAGTTTTCGTCGGTGCAATGCGGCCTTCGCGGAATACATTGTCGAGTTCACCACACCCCCGCTCTGCCGAAGCAGCGCGGCGGGTATTGCCACCTAGATTGCTGCTTCCTTTCAGAGACCAGAGAGCTGCACAGTATTAGACTGCGCTTTAGGTGAGATGAGATTCAAATGACTTTTTGGCTATTAGCAATTGGACGTTGGCTGGCACTGTTGCTGTGCAGGAAGTGTCGCAGCAGCCATGCTGGTGGTCTGGGCGCATTTTTCATTGGTGCAGCGGGTGCAGTGGCAGCAGGGCCCAGAGGTTTAAGGGCTCTCAACCCCTTCCTTCCTTGCACAAGGGTCCATGCCACACTGGCCATCCAACTGTTGGTGACTGGCGGATCCAAAGGCCCTCTCTCTCTTCCCTGCTCTAATCTTGATTCGGGCGAAAATTCAATTTTATATTTTAAATGTGATTCCAACGTAAAGGCAAACTTCACCCTGGACTGCATGATTTTCCCATAGTGCAAATCTTGCGGGCAAACAGTGCACATGCACATATTTCACACCTCGGAATTGGTCTGAACCTGAAATTTCCAAGATCTAACACTTGGACTGTAGCAATAATTCTACCCGCTAATTACCGTATGCACCAGTTTTGCATACTGTAAGGGTGCATTTAATAGACGAAATCTGCCCGATATCAGCATGGGGGTTGAAATGTGTGCTAAACAGAGCTTTAAGTGGGATGCAAAAATTGCGGGGTCTCTCAAAGGGGCGTGGCCAATGTAATTAAGGGCGTGGCTGAAAAACAAGCAAGCTAAAAATCCGTGCTTAGCATAGTGTGCTGCCCGACTTGTATTTGACTGTTTCTGTCATTGCATCCAGATTTAGGCTACAACAAGTAGCCTCATACCGACAACAAGTCAGGACTATTGGCTTTGTCAATAGTTGTTAGTTGCATAAGATAAATAAGCAGCAACTATGGCTTGAATATGATATTGAAAAAAGCTACCGCTTATAGTCTTTTTCTTTTACAGAGTTTTATATAGTGCGAGCTTGACAGGA
Organism: Triturus cristatus; assembly: GCF_964204655.1. Taxonomy (NCBI): domain Eukaryota; kingdom Metazoa; phylum Chordata; class Amphibia; order Caudata; family Salamandridae; genus Triturus; species Triturus cristatus. The sequence goes on from NC_140594.1 coordinate 510,100,979, forward strand.
ATCGGGTATCAGAGCGTTTTACATAGCACCAGTTGCATTACATGAGGACACATTCATTTTTGTTAGGCATGGGGAATTAAGTGATTTGCCCAGAATCACAGGATGTTCAGCATCATTGCTGAGACTCGAACGCGGTTCCCCAGATTCGAGGTCAACCACCCTAGCCGTTAGACCAACTCCTCTCACCAGGACAATGTTGCTGCTCCTGTGTTTGAAAAAGAAAATGCAAATCCAGTGATAAAATTACTTTCGTTAAAGGATTTCCCTTCCCCTACAACGCTCACCTCGCATGACGTCATGCCATAACTTCTCCACTAGTGACAAGTGAGTAGTGTGAGCATGCGCACATCTATATGCCTGCTGTCACTGCAGTCAGGAAAAAAACGGACCGCCTGTGTCAGGGCACAAAACAGAGCCCAATAGAGACCCGTTTAGAGCCCCTCTTTTAAAAACTGCCGTGGCTCAGCACCGGTGAGACCCAGCCCACTTAAAGCCCTGGTCTAAAGTCAATCCGATTGCCTATGTTGTAGTAGTGTTAGGTCCCGGTGCTCCCGGGGATGGCTGAAGCGAGCTCTCTATCACTGCTGCTGTGACAGATCTGTCGAGATTAGGAGAGCCTCAGAGACCGCTCTCCTCCGCAAGTGAACCTTTTATTGTTAGCTTTGCACTCTTACTGGTGTTGTGCGCAGAGGACGGCTGCGCACACAGAGGGTGCAGCATAACGCTGGGTGGTAACAACAGAGGTGTACGGTAGGGTCCTTTCATTTCAATCAGGGAGTGATGCTCAATGAGACTGGTGTGAGAGTGAAGGTATTCATGCCTGGAATTGGTCAGAGGAACCTTCTAAGGATCAAACTTTGAAAATCCTGTGAGGAGTAAGAGTTGTAATTCGGCTGGTCATAAAACAAGATGTCAGCTAGATAAGGATGGTGTACACACCAAGCAGATACAGACTGGGACAGGTTGGCCTGAAGTGTACACAACAATGAGGGGTGGTATGCTTGAATTACTCTCAGCCACTGGTGATTACTCAGCCCATCGTTATTTTGCCCACCATGCCACCTCAGTTTGGACCCAGTCATATGCAAATCAGTCTTGGCTGTACTTCAGTAGGGACTGTCCAGTCCCAACTGCCAGGCCAGGTCCTCTCTGAAGCAGAGCACCAGAAACCCAATGTGGTCTTTGCTTGTGTGAGAATGATGGTGTTAATGCTTGGAGATGGTCATAGGAGCCTCTGAGAGGCAACCTCTGAAATCCTGTGAAGAATAAGAGTGGGAATATGCTGGTCATTATAAAGGCTATCACCTCAGTAAGGGCGATGAATAAGTCAAATAGATACAGCCTGGGACAAGATGGCCGGCATCCTTCAGACTTGAATGGCATCAGACACGAGGTGATATGTTGTGTTTTAGATGCTGAAAGCAAGTTTGAGTATCAGAGAGTGTCTGCGCAGCATGTGGGACACTCACGTAGGCCTTTGCTGACTCAGGTTACAATGGTTCAGTTTCAGCCTAGAACATCTACATTGAGAGAAGGACATTGAACCTCCAACAGGCCCACAAAACGAAGGAGAGTAACTAAACTGACCTGTAATAATGTCCAAAGTAGAGGTTGGCAAAGTAGGACTTCATCAGCGTCAGTAAGGTTTTTTATAAACTTCGCATATCTACTATGTTAGGGCTCAAGTATATGACAAGCAATAACTCATGAGGACAGATGGTCTTGAAAGTTAAACTAACTTTGTCTCACACCCAACAATTAGCAGAAGCAAAACCAATCAGACAAACAAAAAAATAATTAAATATCAAGTTTTTAAACTCAAGATTTATTCTTAAAAATAAGTTTGCATGAGAATCCTTGTTTCGTGATGTTCTATAGTATCTGGGCTCTTAGGGGAAACATGGTTGCTCCTTTTTAGGTTGAGCATGCGCAGCGCATGCGCTGCTCTGTGGGCCATGCTGTATTTGAGTATGGATTTGAAGCCCCGCCCACTCCCCGCCCACATTTGTCATTGGTTTGTGTCATTGTCCTTTGTAAATGCTGGCTTCTTATTCATTATTAGGCTTATTTGTCACTCCTTAGTACCGCCTTGTCTTCATTTGTAAACTCCCATGAGGAGTGGCCCTTATATTTCTATTGTTACATGGTATGTTTTATTTAGTCTGTAAGCACCATTTTCTTTAATGAGTTTCTTCTACTGCAGGCACGACATGCTTTCCGGCAACATTCTGCACGCCGTGCACGCTTTCACTTTCCAAGCAGCCCAGGACAATGGCGGCCACTTTTTAAGTAAAATACGTCTCGCTTGTACCAGAGTTTGAGCTATTGGCATTGTATATGACAATGCCTTTTATTTATGTGTTAATTATCAACACAGATAAATAAAAGGCATTGTCATTTACAATGCCAATAGATAAAAACTCTCGAAAATACAAGACCTATTGAATTGCAAATGCTTGTTGCTTATAGTTGCAACCAATGTTCATTCTAATTGATTTTCTGTGTGTGTGCAAGAAACCCTCTATGTGCACACCTTGTGCAGAGCTCTTTCTGGGTATGATAGCTGTAGGGTTGAGAGCAAGCTAAGAGTGGTCCATTTTTATTCTTCATGCAAAAATGTACCATTGTAAGGTACTTTTTGCAAATTGCGTGCCAAAACAGATTTTATGGAACACAAATAACATGACACATCTTAAAAGAAGCACACTTACTTCCAAATAGCAAACTGTTGTTCCTACCCAATAAACATTCATCCACATAGCTCGATTACCCAAAAAATCAATTTCCCAATATGGCTCGCTCTAAGTCACAGAAATACAATAAATGCTAAAAATAAAAAGAAACACAGTAAACATAACACAGCATTTTTTTTTATTATCCTACAAAGTGAACTAAATTCTAGGCTGTTTTGCTCTTGGGCTCATAATTGTGATGGATTAAAGGGGTTTGCGCATCACACCCGTCGTGAAGTGCCTAGAGATCTGGGGGCATATGTATCAAACCCTTTTCCCGTTCGCAAACGGGCCGATTCTCAGAATCGGCCCGTTAGCAAACGGGAAAAGGCCTTTTGGGATGTATCATCCCAAAAGGACATCGCAAATTAGAGAATCGCAAAATTTGCGATTCTCTATTTTTCGATTGCATTTAAGGAATCGCAAATTGCAATTCCTTAAATGCAATGTATGAAGCCTAGAAAAATTGCTATTTGGCCGTAAGAAATCGCAAATTACCACCAACTTCAAGTTGGTGATAATTTGCGATTTCATGAAAAATGCACTTTTTGGCATTTTTCAAAGTGCCATGTGACGCACAGACATGCCCTTAGGGCATGTATGTACGCCACATGTGCATACATACATATTTCAGGGGTGCAACAGGGTGTCCTTTTGTCACCCTAGCACCCTTGAAATCGCATTCTCATTTTGTGATTCTCAAATTGCAAATTGCAAATCGCAAAATGAGAATGTCTTCCCATTCATTCTTATGGGCCTCCTAGCCCATAGGAATGAATGGGAAGGTTTTCCTTAATTGCGATTAGCTATTTGCTAATCGCAATTAAGGAATGCCAAGGAATCGCAACACATTTGCGAATATTTTATTACATCCCGTTTTGCAATTCTCAAATAGCGATTCCCTAAAAATCGCTATTTGAGAATTGCAAAAACGGAACTTGATACATATGCCCCTAAGTCAGCCAATTCGAAGGTTGTGGACTTAGTCTAACCCTTTTACATTAATGTTAATGCTTGACAGAGCAATCTAAAGCTATAATGTAGGAAACTGTTCTAAGCATATCTCTTTTACACTAACATGACATAACAGAAGGAGCATTGCCCTGTGGTAGGGGAATTAGGGAGAAGTTTCAAAAATTGGCAAATGGACGCTTACATTTAAAGTCTTACTGACTACAACAGCTTCCCTTGTTAAAGCAATGTAATCTCCTTACAGAGGAACACTGCACTGCTAAATCTCTAAATACCAGAAAAATATAAACATTATCATCAGTCTGTCAGAAATGGCTATCGTTTATAGGATCCTTAAAACAAATGAAATGAGCACTTACAATGAGTGAAAGTAAAGAATATGCTCCTGCTAAATAAATTGTAAAGCATCTCTAAAGTCTTATCTGCCTGTGTTAACATGCAATTTGGTGGTCTGTAAGTACAGAGGGGCCGATTCACAGAACTAACTTACGACAAAATCCTAGACGTACTACTTTTGGTATTCACAGAAGGCATTTAGTAGTAGTAAAGTTAGGATTTTGTCTTAAATTTGACTTAAGACAAACTTACGACAGACTTAAGACAGACTTAAGACAGATTTAAGACAAAATCCTAACTTAAGTCTTTCTTAAGTCTGTCTTAAGTCTGTCTTAAGTCTGTCTTAAGTTTGCCTTAAGTCTGTCTTAAGTCTCTCTTAAGTTTGTCTTAAGTCAAATTTAAGACAAAATCCTAACTTTACTACTACTAAATGCCTTCTGTGAATACCAAAAGTAATACGTTTAGGATTTTGTCTTAAATTAGTTCTGTGAATCGGTCCCTAACTCACTACAACACATCTATTAAATGAGTAGGGACATGAAGAGACATGCTCAAGATCTTGTAGGGGAACCCCTTATGACATGTTACACTGCTCAAAGAACCTGGCCTCACAACACCCCATTACAAATAAAGTATGTTCTTTACATGAATGAACAGTATCTTACTTTTTGGAGAATTCATGCCCACCCTAATGGGGGTTCATTACGAATTGCCTATTATTAGAGGAAGTAATACTTTAGATGGTAAATCCAGACATCACTTGGTGCAGTATTCACTGGGAGCAGTATTATTACCCTATTACTGAGTTCCGCAGGGCAGGTCTGGGGCTACTGCTGTAACATATCACGTTTCACCATTTATGAGCTGAAAAACAAGGAATGTGCAGTATTTTCACTGTACAACTTATGTCACACTTGACCCCGAAAATTAATGTGGGAAGAACGCTCAGAATTTCAACGCCATTTAAATCCCAACTTCGGCGCTAATTCCTGTTTGCTCCCAAATCTGGAGTACTTGACTTCCTGCCATGAGGGCACAGAATCTGAATTACATTAGACACTCAAATGGTTCTCTGTTGGAAAATGTAAACCTTACATTTTTCATTTGTTACCAAAAGTACTACAACATTTAGATAAAGAGTTAGGTAAATTATGATGAATTATCAGCCACAAACGTGCCAGTAGCCCACCTTCACACAGCTCTATGAATGCTCCTCAGTCCCAGAACTTATTACCGCTGTAGGGTTTTACACAGCTCTGAAAATGTACCTCAGTCACAATGCTTTTTTCAGGCTCCACTCACTGCTCCACTGATGTCTAATTGCTTGCTTCAAACTGCATCCTCACACCTCTGACATGCACCTCAGTCACAGGGCTGAGCACTGCACTCACAAATCTCCTCTGATGCATGCTTGTCATGGGGCTGCCTTTATTCATGTTAGACCTGGCACCTTGGCGTGAGTCTCCCTTCCACTTTTTGTCTCTGTGCCTCATGTGTTTTGCTGGTGTTAGCTGCTCAGAGCACTGTGCCACTGCCAACCAGTGCCACAGTGCAAGTACTCCCTATTTTAAAATGTATATGTTGTTTGGATTCCATGATTGGCTTATTTGGTTTACTGTCAGACCCCAGTAAAGTGCACCAGGAGTGCCCAGGGCTTGTAAATACAAATGCTGCTGGTGGGCTTGCAGCACTGGTTGTGCCACCCACCGAAGCGGCCTAGTAAAATGTGTCTAAGGTCTGCCATTGCAGAACCTGCGTGCAGTCTGGTACTGTCATGCTGACTGGGCAAGTGCACCCACTTCCCAGTCCCTAAACCTTCCCTTAACTTCATATTAGTCACCCCTATGGTAGGCCCAAGGGCAGGGTGCATTGTAAGCATAAGGTAGGACAAGCCCTGATGTGTGTGGCATGTCCTAATAGTGAATTACAGCCATTTTCGTTTTTCACTATTGCAAGGCTACCTGTTCCCATAGGCCAGAATGGGCTGTTAGAATTGTTGCATCCTATGATCCTAACAGACCCAGGGAACATGGTAGAAATTCGAGTTTAGTATGCCTGAATTCAGAATAATAAAATACATCTTTTAGTAAAGTTTATTTTAATATTCTGTGTTTGCAAATGCCACTTTTAGAAAGTTGGTATTTGCTTGCAACATCGGAGAAGCGTAACGCATCTGGAAGATCTTCACGTCTTTATTTCTTTGCTTCATCGCATCAGCATCGTTGCAACACTTTCATTGCCATGCGTGTCGCATCTAAGGTACATTGACTTAAAGTGTCGCATTTAAGAACTTAAGAGAACTAAGCAAACTTCTACCATCTAAAGTAACAGTATTGTGTATTTTTGTCGTTTAATGGTCTTGTGGTAACTCTATATAAAGAATCCTTATTTTTAATATAAAAACCTGTGTGGTGTCCATTTGTAGTGTTGTCACTTGGTTACTGTATGTGTTCACAAATGCTTAACCTATAACGCTCTGAGATAAGCCTTGTCTGCTCGCGCCAAGCTACCTAGAGGGGGAGCAGGGGTTATTTTAGGAGTGTAACCCCTTACCCTGACTAGAGGAAAGGTTCCCTGCTTGTCACAAGTACCTACCTGTGCCAACCAGAGAACCCGGATTCTAACAATTCACAATTAAAATGTGATGTTGCACTGCTACACGAATACAGCTTTGACAGCGCACCGTTTCCACAGAGTTGCCCTTGTGCATACAACTCTGACAATGCAATGTAGGTATACAACTGCCTTCAATCCGAATTCACGCAGTTCTAAGAAAACTGCTGCAAGACTTATTGCTATCATATTTCTCTGTGATGCCACTGTGGAACAAGGAGGCACAGATTCCCACATATGCCAAGTTGACTCGGAAAGACCAGTTCACTTATGGTACACTATTAATGTGTTTTTACATGTCATGTTATACCACTACTTCTGCTACTTCTAAGCACTGGAAATATGGGTACTACTATTAACCACTTTATAGCTCTAAGTTTTCTGACCTCAGAAGGATGAAATGTTGAGTGTGTCATGCGGGATTGAAAATGATGATATCCAGAACACCGCATATGTCTGCAAACATTGTTTCACTCACTGAGCCATCCTTCTGGCTACTAGACTCCAGAGTACTGTAAACTCCCAAATGAGGACTAGCATTCTAGAAAACACATGCCCCTTCAGCAGGAGTGATGATAGGGACATCAGTGGATTTGTGAGGATCCTCTGCAGATCTCAAACTGCAGATGAATGATAGCACTGCATTTGGGTGCTAAAAAGAAGCTGGAATGAATTATGGACGTGGCCTTCATTTAGAAACCTTATGCTCCTACGTGAAGGACATATTGTGTGATCTTGGTAAGGAAAGGTTGCCTAATTGCTTTAGTGAGTCATTATCTATTTTCTTCCTGAACACTGAGAGCGCCTGGCCATTAATGTCACCTGTTTCTGAAAGGGGCAGGGATGACCCCACTGCATACTTTGGTCTTCCTTTGGTTCTGGGTATCTTCCCTGCAAGACTTGGAACTCCTCTTTATTAGCATCTCAAAGCTGAAAACTATTTTCTAACGCTGCCATTGAGCAAGACGCCTTCTGTGCTGCAACGCCTTCTCATAAAGCACTTTGTAAACAATGGTGCCTGCTCCTTGGCCTTTCTGGACAGATCATCTTCAGACTGTGATAGGGGAAGCAAGGGGCATCCAGCCAGGCCGCTCAAAGAGCCCTACTCAGTCACTCCATTCAACACCATTGTTGAAGCCTCGCCTGCTGACCCCTCCCACCCATCACAGATTAGATGTGGCAATGATGAAGGAAGGAAAAGAGCCTCCTTTCAAGAAGAGCCATGCTTAGGATGCAAAGCACAGACAGTGCTTGCGCACGCGCTCCTCAAAATCAAGTGCGCGGGAGTAAAAGTGGAGCTCCGTGGCCGCACGAGCTCGTTCACCTTAAAGGAAACGTAGTTTGCACCCTCCACTTGTCAGAAAAAAAATCCAGTGGGTGCACGAATAGCTGTCAGCACCCAATCCACCCCCCCCCCCCACCCAAGAAGAACAAGATTACACTGTAATATTCTTTGGAGCACACCGTAGTAATGCCACACACATCTCGGTGAATTGATGCAGTAACACATTTGAAAAACATTTAAAACAGCAGGACACAAGATGTGGTCCGTCGGTGCGCTGCCGCCTCTGGTGAAGGAAACCAGGGTTCGAACCTCGAGGTCGCGTCCACATCCTGTGATTCTGGGCAAATCACTTAATCTCCCCGTGCCTGAATGTGTAATGTAAATAGGGTGCTATGTAAAGCGCTATATAAATATGCAACAAAAAAAAAAAGATGGTGAAAAATCTTCCACAACATAGATCATAATAAATTAGTGGATACTGAGAAGTTGGCAGTAATCAGCTGCGCTCGTGCTCCGGTGTACCCAAGAATGCCCAGAGGTGGCGACAGAGCATTGTCAGTGAGGATAATATGGCAGTGAGAGAAGTAATTAACCATGACATCCTTTGGGATGAAAGGTAGTTTGAATTTAGCGGGTCAAGAAGAAGGCTGTCTCCTATCTGAGAGAGATGTGCATGCCAGACCTAAATAAAGCCTTTGAAAAAATACCCAGCATCCTACAGGGATTGAAGGTGCACCTGTGGAGAAACGCTGTGATGTGGTGAGAGTCAGGAATAAGTGCCCGCCTAAGCACAAGACAAACCTTGGGAGACTTGCAGTCGACTCGGTATGTCTCCTGCTGTCTCTTGTGCAGAGAGTTCCTGGGCCTGGTGTCTCAGTGGTCTAATGCCTCCACTCCAAGAATGTGCGTTTGACCTCCTGGTCACAGCCTCAACTCCTGTTGGGTCACTCAGCCTTACATCTGTCTAAGGTCAATAACAAGACTGAACAGTGCGGTCCCCAAATACACATGGTGTGTTATGTTATATTATGTTCACGATCAGTCTAGAACTACTATATTGTGAGCAGTAGAATTCATCCTCAACAGACACTCAAAAAGAAGGATGGTAACTGAAGTAAACTACAAGAAAGCTTGAGAGAGAAAAATGGTGAGCTAAAAAGCAGTGGCGGGTGCCAGTAACAAAGGGTGCTGGGCGGGTGGTGGAGTGCACGTGTGGGGGGAGCGAGCACGGAGTGGGGGGATTAATAATGGATCCCAGCAGCCCCTGGGACAGACTCCAAGCCAATCCCTGTGCTGCAAAGCAGCACAGGGATTGGTCTGAGCAGGTAGAAAATACGCCCTTCTCAGACAAGGGAGTCTGTGGGGTTTCTCCATCCCAGCTGCTCAGTGTGAGCCTTTGTGTTTTGGTCAGCCTGAGACGTCTAACCAAACACACTTAGGGACTAGGGAGTGCACAAGCACTCCTCCTCCCCTCCCATGCCCCGCCCCACCATGCACAAGCTGGCAAATGAAAAATAAAATGATGCAAGAGCATCTTTTTATTTTTATTTTGCTGGCTCTGCGCCAGGCAGGGGGGGAATGCTCCTTCGCCATTGCGGAGAAGACACCACTACTAAAAAGAGTGAATGCAAATGGTTAAATACAGAATTAACATGTGAATGAAGAGCATTGTTGGGAATGTAGCGATGGAGCTATCTATGAAAAATGTTGAATCATAGAGGTTAAAAAAAATAGGAATGAATGGAAACATTTATTGAAAGAAAAGAAAATAATGAATTTAACATCTGGAACAATCTGCGTATTCTTTTGTGCAAGAATGGCTTTTCATGATCTAAGTCAAGCTTTCTTCAAGAGCTAAGAAGTTGTATAGATCATTCAGCAGTATCAAAGGGGAGGCTGCACGGGTTCCCTGCTGACCAGGTCACTTGGGCTGCAATGGGTAGCTGGGCCTACAGACCAGTCTCGGCACTATGGGGTAGCTTGATTGTCCAGTCAGTGCCTGGCGTATGGGAGGCAAACTGAAGGCAGAGTTCCAGATTCAAATAGATGTTAAAGAGGCAGGACTTTTGTGGAATTGACGAGGGTCTTCCTGACATCTTAACTCTTCTGGAATAGTGGAATAGGGGTGATAGCTGAAAAGGATTGAGAAATCACAGAACATATGGAGAATTTTTGATACCAGGCTTCTATCTCTTTAAAGTCTTAAGCCCGCCTGATTTAAAAAAAACAAATGATTGAAATATTCAAGCTGAATGACACGGTAATAATGGTAGCCTCCAGCCTTCCAGATCTCGAGCAGGAGCCTTGAGAGGGGGAGAGAGAGCCGTGCCTTCGTCAATTACACACCGCTGCGGATTGCGATTCCCATCATCCCCTGTGCCTGATAACCTCTTGACCACAAGTACACCATTGTCCAGGCATTGATTATTTCCAGACTGGATTATGTTAACGTCCTGTACTTAGGCCGCCCCGAATATCTGCTTAACTGCTTACAGGTGGTCCAGAACGCAGCCGCAAGTGCAGTCCTCCTGCTCAAGCCCAGGACTGATATCTCTCCTCATCTCAAGGCCTAACATTGGCTTCCTGTAAAAGAGAGAATCTACTTTAAGGGCTTGGTACACTTCTTTAAGGCCCTTCAGGGAAACAGAGAGCAGTACCTCAGAAGGAGAGTCACACATTATGTACCTCCAAGAACCTTGAGGTCCTCCACACTGAATTTGGCTTCCATCCCTAAGATACACCGCGTCCGCTCCAGCAGCCATTCCTTCCAGTTGCAGGGTGCCCGTGCCTGGAACCTCCTGCATCTGACACTCAGTTAGGTGTCCAATGTAACCGTGTTTAGGAAAATGCTCAAAACTTTGCTTATTCCGTACCTAACTTCTGGTCTCCCGCCTTGTGGGGCAGCAGAGTGTCTGATTGAGTCTTTCAGCGCCAGGACACTCTTTCTGAGTACTCTATAAATGTTCTTTCATTCATTCATAACATGCTTAAAAGCACAACGCCGACCCGCAGTGTGTGTAGCTGCCAACATTCCAGATCTTGAGCAGAAGCTTTGAGAGGGGGAGAGAGATCATGCCTTTGTCAATTGCGCACCGCTGGGGACTTTGATTCCCATCAACCCCTGTGCCTGATAACATGCTTCAAAATGCGATGCTGACCCGTGGCGTGTGCCGCCCCCAACGTTCCAGATCTCGAGCAGGAGCCTTGAGAGGGGGTGAGAGAGTAGTACCATCATCAATTGCCCACTGCTGGGGACTGCGATTCCCATCATTCCCTATGCCTGATAACACACTTAAAAACGCTACGCCAACCCGCAGTGCGGGACGCACACGGGGACACAGCCGGGCATAGCCAGGGCCAAGTACAGGCCTGTCCACGCCGATCATCGCCCAGAGGAGGATGGGCTGGTCTATCCCTGTAACTTCTGGAGTCTCGCTACTAGCACACCTCCACTCAAGGAATGGTTAAGTGGAAAATCAAGGCCTCTGAGCCAGGAGGAGAAATCACTAAGGGGCATATGTATCAATTCACTTTTTTGCATTTTTCAAAGTGCCATGTGGAGCACATACATGCCTTTAGGGCATGTATGTGCGCCACATGTGCACACATACATATTTCAGGGGTGCAACAGGGTGTCCTTTTTGACACCCTGGCACCCTTGAAATTGCATTCTCATTTTGCGATTCTCTAATTGCAAATCGCAAATTGAGAATGTCTTCCCATTCATTCCTATGGGCCTCCTAGCCCATAGGAATGAATGGGATGGTACTCCTTAATTGCGATTTGCAATTTGCTAATCGCAATTAAGGAATGCCAAGGAATCGCAAAATATTTGCGAATTTTTTATTACATCCCATTTTGCGATTCTCAAATAGTGATTCCTTAAAAATCGCTATTTGAGAATCGCAATAACGGTATTTGATACATATGCCCCCAAATCAGAGATACTGAGATGTCGTGAGAATCTGGAGACTGTGCATGCCAGAGTAGAGCTGAGCGACATGGAATGGTCTGTTGCTGAGACATTTCTTCACTGTCTTGCATCACAATAGATCCCTGTCAGACTAGATCAGTTATGCAGTCAGCATTGAACTTGGGGGGCAATTTAGAGTTTGGCATAGAGGGCACTGTGCCACAAATGTGGCAGAGTACCCTGTCCACAAAACTCAAGGTCTGCCCATTCTATTTGGAGTCAGGTGGACTACCATGTTTCAGCCATCAGTGCCCCCACTGGCTCCACTGACGGAAACCTTCACTGATAACTGAAGGAAGGAGGAATATTATGTAGTGATGCTGGTTAGGCTTTAATATGCAATATTCTCACAATGCTCCAAAGATGGCCCTTGGATTCACAATGATTTATTTATTTATGTATCTGATTTATTTGCTGTTTTATATAGCGTGAACATGACCCTGAGTAGGGTATCAGAGCACTTTACATTTGCATTTCTAAAAACAGTTATGTTACCAAGTCATCAGTTGTGCAATGATTTAGTGCAAAACATTAAGCTTAATATACATATATCATGACCACAAAAAGGTTAAAGTTCGAAGAGGGGTAGCATGTATATGATCATGAAGGATCCATGATGATGGTGAGTCTGTTGAGATTATGAGAGGTATTTACTCATATAAGATTTTGCTTTATTTTTTAGTGCAGAGGTGGATGGGATTCTTCTAATGGTAGGAGGGAGAGCGTTCCCAATTCTAAGAGATGCACCAGAGAGCGCTCGGTCAGAAATTGTTTTCTTACAAAAACGGGTCGGTTTCAGCCGTTGATCTCAGTGGCTCCTGGAGACACAGCATCCTCCTGATAGTTTGATTTTCTTGGCTAGGTTAACTGGTGTTTTCTAATGTATCGCTTTGTGTGTGATACATGCCAACTTAAATTGTACTCTTGCTTCGTAAGGCAACCAGTTGAGTGCTTTCAAATGAGGGGTGATGTGGTCAAATTTTTTGCATCCAGTTGTGAGTCTTGTGGCCGCATTAAGACAAGCTTTCAGTGGGGCTGTTGAGATCTTGGGAAGACCAGCCAGAGTTGTGCAACCGTACTCGATCCTTGATATGACAAGTGCCTGGACTGCTGTTTTGAGGTCTGACTTATTAAAGAATGGTTTCAGTTTTCTGAGGTGGCTTAAGTGGAACCTGGTGTTTTTTGGCATTGTGTTAATATGTGATAGCATGTTCAAGTTTTTGTTAAGAATAATTCCCAAGGATTTGGTGGAATCAACAATCTTAGGAGTACAGTTTAAATGCCGTGATCAGATTGGTCCACTCTAGGATGTTTTTGGGGGGAAATCAGCAGGAATTTGGTTTTATGTGTGTTAAGCTTCTGGTGGTTGCTGGTTAGCCAATAAATGGTTCTCTTTAGTGCCTGGTTCATGATACCTATCTCTTCTGTCGACGTGACTTTGATGTACAGCTGTGTGTTATCTGCGTACATGTGGAATGAAATGTTTGCTCATTGTAATGTTTCCGTGAGGGGCTCTACGTACAGATTGAATAACACCGATAGTGTTGAGCCTTGAGGAACTCCGATTGAATTTCTGGATGAAGCTAATAATGTTTGGTTGACTATGAATTTTTGTGATCTGTTCTCCAGGAAAGAGCAGAGCCATTTTAGGACTTTATCCTCTAATCCCATTCTATTTTTCATGCGATCTAGTATTTTAGCATGGTTTACCGTGTCGAAAGCCCACGATAGGTCAAGCAGGATTAGGACACATGTTTCCATGTGGTCGAGGGCAAGTAGAGCATCATCCACGATGTGCAGAATTGCTGTTTCCGTACTATGTTTTGGTCTAAATCCTGATTGGAAGTCATTTAACAGATTGAATTCAGAGATATGATGGCTCAATTGTTGTTGTACACATTTTCCAGGACTTTGGCTAGCATGGGAATGTTTGCTACTGATCTGAAATTGTTAGGGTCAGAGGGGTTCTCTGTTGGTTTTTTTAAAATTTGAGTAACTTGCCCTGTTTTTAGGCAGTCCGGTATTGCGCTTTGTGCCAATGAAGCGTTGATGATCTTTGTCCACGAAGGGATGAGCAGATCGATTATTGAAGACCAACAATTTGCAAGTAGGGGATCGTTGCAATGATTGTTAGGTTCAATGGTCAAAATGATCCTCACAATGTCTACTTCACTGACAGGCTTGAATTCTGACCATTGAGCATTATTCTTAGGTTTTTCCAGATCTGGTTGATATTGATGCTCATCTAAGGTGCTCTTAGTGATTTCAGGGCATTCAGCTGCTTTTTTGAGCTCCACCTCATCGAATTGGCTTTGGCTGTGAAGAAGGAGGAGGAATCTTCACTGCTTAAGATCGTTTTTATAGTAGTTGGTGCAGATTTGACAGATTTATTGGATTGATCTTTTAGCAGATCGAATAGTTTGTTGGTCTGTTTTTTGCATTATACAGTTCTTTGCTGAAGAAGTCTTTTTTTGAGTTTAAAATGCTTTTATTGTGGGCTTTTCTGGACTGTCTTAGTTCGATTAAATGGAGCGAGGAAGGGTGTTGTCACCATTTTCACTCTGTGAGTCTGAGTGAACGTCTTTCTTCATTTAGGGCACTGTTAAACCAAGGATTTTTGTCTTTGTCAGGGATCCTTTTGAATTTTAACAGGGCTATGTCCTCAATAATACTCAACATTGTATTGTTATAATACTGAGAGGTCACTGACGTCAACCATATTATTAGGGGGTCGCAGTTCTATTTCACAGCGTGCTGCATCGTTATCCATATTGAGTCCTCTAGTGTCACAAGTCCATTTTCTGGGATTAATTGATTGAGAGGATGATTTAGTTTTTATGAAGGGTATTTGGAAGGTAATAATAGGAAATGAAAGGAATGATAAATCCTTAGCTCAGTCCTGGTAGAGTGGCAAAGAGCAGGCAGGTTTTACTAGAGGAGCATGTGTTAAGCATTTCAGAGTACATACATGGATGATAAATAATTGACATACATCAAAAGAAATACAACACCAATTTACAATAACAAAGCAGATTGTTATAGAAATTTAGACACCAAAGCAAAGTAAACCGGATAAGTATAACCAGCGTAATGAATTTTAGAAGCCAAATTCAATCATTGCAAATTAGTAATGCAAAACTTTAGCACTGCCGTCAATGGGAAATAGCACTAGTGACAATCGGTCACTTGCAGGTCGAGGTACGTGAACCCAAGGTGTATAGTGATGCTGGCCCCAGGACTAAGCCACGAAAGTCAGTTTGAGTTTACCTGGCTCAAGAAGCCTGGGTACGGAGTTGTTCTGGCTGTCCTTGGTGATGAAGCAGGAGCCCTGGGGGAGCTGGTTTTAATGCTCACATGGTGATGGTGAGGAAACAGGTGCACAAAGTCAACAACAAGGCCACTGCTGTGGTCGGATGACGGTGTTTTGGTATTTCCTCAAGTTACAGCTTTGACTAAGGGTGATGGTTGACAGACTAGCCACCAATAAGCCATGGCAATGGTAAGGTCAGCAAGAAGGTATCTTGATGTCTGGAGGTCCGGAGGGAAATAGTAGCTGCCTGAAACTTGCTGGAGGTCAGGACTACATTTCCCACAATTCACTGGACCATCTACTTTTTGGGCAATCCCTCAGAGGGCTCAATGGTCAGTGATTCTTTGGCTCTGGTATGTTGTTTTTACCTGCGGACTGCAGGGGACTAATGCCACTAGTTCAAGAGTGCCTAGAGTCTCAAAGGGTCTCTCTTTCTGGGTGAACTGGTCTTTAGTCGAGACGAGTCGCAGTCATGCAGTTTCAGGATGGTTGCCACAGGTGGAGCATATCCCTCATTTGGTTGGTGCAGAACCTGTTGTCACTGACTGGTGTCTCTTCCATGTCCTCTGTTGCAATTTGAGTCAGAACTGAGGTCCTGCCACCAGGAGTGCCCCTTAAAATCTAGATTTAGGCATGTGGGTGCAAGTGGCCAGTAGGCTACTAGCCTCAGCTGCTAATCCGCCCCTCAGGTGACCATTTCTGGGGGCGTGGGTCACCTTTTCTACCTGTAACCATCTATTCTGCCACTTTTAAATTGCAGATAACTTCCTTAGCTGTGTAGATCAAGTGGGCCACCCTAGGGGTGTGACTAGCCTTCTGTGGTGTACACATCCTGACTACATAATCTTCCCACTTGCCAGGGTGTAAATATGCCTGGGGGAAGGGGAAGGGCTAGTTCCTCCTTTGGGAGGCAGTCTGGTTGCAAATCACAAGTGGTGTAAGCATTGAAGCTCACCTCCTTGATGTGCTATTTCACTAGACGTCCTGTCACGGAGGGATGTGTGACCTCCTTCCTGTCCAGGTTTTTTTTTTCTTTTTCTGACTCCAGCGAGCGTTCACACCTCCTAGTAGGGAATCAGATTCCTGTCTTGGCTGCAGCAGCTGCGGGCCGACAGCCAGAGCACACGAAAGTCTGGGGCAACCTCTAAGGTAGCCACCAGGGTGCATGCTACATCGACCGTAACATGAGAATCATGTCAGGGGTGATGAGGGGCATTGTTTGACACATATATTTTGGTGGTACCATAATGGAGGTTGCCTGGGTGTCTGCCCAACTTATCCTATGGATATATAAGCTTCCACTTATATGTCTCCACCTTTAGCATAATGCACCTTGCCTCTAGGTTGCAAGAGGTCTTCTCTAGGGGTGACTGGCATATATTAAAAATAATGCTTTGACCTTCTCATACATGGTCAGGGCAAAGTCGAATTTGAGCAGTTTGCACTGCTCCTACAGTCTGCAGTGGCAGGACTGCTGTGATCTGTTTACATGGGTCACTCACAGTGGCTCAAACAGTGCTTCAGGTGCTGGTGACCCATTCAACTCCCACACCATGGGTACAACTGGTACAACTGGTACCATTTACCATGGATTTGTAAAGGGGTTAAAGTCCTTGTCAATTGAGGTTACTAATTCACATGTATGAGTTTTATGAAGAGAGTACTGGTACTGGGGTCTGGGCAGCAGGCTCCAGTGCACTTTCAGAGTCATGACCATCAGCATTCTAGGAAAAAGTGGTGGGGGGACAATACAAAAAAGGCACTTTCCTACAATATCAAAACAGACTTGGGCTGTCTGTGTAAATACTGTCTGCCCTATTTAGAACAGATGACCTGATGTACTTTTTCTCTTGAGGTCACTAATAAAAGGCTGGCAATTCTGAAGGGAAAAAATGATAACTGACCACCACACACTTGAAGAAAACTCGGAAAGTGTCTGGGTCATTACTTTTTGTTTTATAAAAACAAACTCAACCTTTTGGACTTTGCTTTTATAAAACAATTGTTTTTGCTGAGCAGCTGCATGAAATTTAGGAAACAACCAATATCTTCAGAGGAGCCACCGTGTTGGCATCAAGCTTTCTGCTAGGACATCAATCTCTAACTCTGCCCCTTAATCAGCAAACATCAACAGAACACGAGAAGGAGACTGAAAAGTACAAGAGCACTCACGAGACATCATCCTGAGCTCAATGAAATGAAGACCAACACTACAGCAGTGGGCTAATTTGGGGACTACAAGAGAAAATAACAGTTTTGTCAGTGGTTTAGAAATCGAACAAGATGGAACAAGACATGAAAGACCCCAATGTGTTGAAAAAGTATTGACTGGAATAGAATTAGGGCTCCCTGTTTTCCGTTTTTACTGATTTTTACAAACCATTTATTTTCCTGCCTGAATTTATTTTTAAATGTGGATAAAAACGGAAATTGGGTTGTTTTTTGAGTGATTGTAAATGATGTCATTCATTACTACCAGGCCACTAACTCTGTCGAACGAAAGGTAAGAGGGTTAAAAAAAGAAACGAAAAGTAGTAAAGAGCCTTAAACAGCAATAGATATGCAAAACCTTGATATTAAAATGTGCATATTTTCTTATAAGAGCATATTTTATCATCTGATTATGTTTATATCCCTAAAACCTGTCAGTCATTCAGGCATGACTGCATATTTATCGGTAGAAATATACTCATTTCAGATTCATTTTTTCACGAAACCCAAAATAAATATGGATAAATACAGATAAAATTAGCAAAAAATAAATATGGATAAATTCAGACGGAAATGTCAAACACATGAATACCATAAAACCGGGAGCCCTAAATATAATTAATAGCTTTATCATTTGAGAATGATTGTAAGTATTTTGTAAGTATTTTGTGGTGTAAATATGAATTTTATACTTAAGGACCCATCATTCTTCAGAAATCGTCAATGACTGAACAGTAATGGGCACTGAAAATAAATGAAAAATAAATTGCCTTAATTCAGGTGCCACTTGGTTTGCTCTGATGTTTCATGTGTGAGAAAGACCTGGGACAGACAGAAAGGTCTGTGTACTGCCAATTGCATGAAACAAAAGCATTACGGGAGCCGTCACCCCATTGACACTAAACTGAATAGGGGGAAAGGGAAGTAGAGCAGCAAAATATCAAGACTACAGTAATTTAAAAAACATCAAAATAGTTCCTATACATGTAGATATAAAATTAAAAATCATCTGTGTATTAGCAACAGAGGAGGCCTAACCAGGGCCGGACTGGTAACAGAAACCGGCCCTGGCAAACTGCTGAGCCGCCCCCCCACTGGGGTGAGGGGGAGTGCAGCCAAGCAGTTTGCGAGGACCGGTTTTGGCTGATTTTGTTACCGGGGGCCGCGATTGCCGACCCCCGGTAACAAAAAAGGCCCCCAACTTAGCGGCCTACCGGGGAAACGCCCCGTGTCCGCTATGGCCAGTCCGACCCTGGGCCTAAATGTAAAATTACATTATTGTACACTTACCAGAAACATGAGCCACTATCCACGCAGTTGTCAATTTCTGCTTTTTACTACTTCCTAGGAATTGTCTGTATTTTACTGTGGTTGTCAGTGGTACATGGCTTTTGTGTTTTTTTTAAGGAACTGTAATTTGAAGTGTTGTTTTTGGTTGGAAACATAGCAGCATTTAAGTCTGTAAAGCATCCACGTAACACAATAGGACCCGATAACACAACAAAACAATGCAGTAAAAACATTCCATGACACAATATAGCACTTTAAATCAAAACAACTACAATAGAATTCTTCCTTGCTCCACTGGAGTAGGAAAGTTTGTAAGGGGGGTCTGCGTAATTTTTTAAATATATTAAATAATTGCATTAACACAACATTAACACATAGAAACACTAATGCTATTTGTAGGGATAAATTATGTGTAATCAAGTTTAAATTGATTACAGCTAATGTAGGGCAGAATTTAAAAATGTCTAATGTTGTTTGCCATCTTGTTTTGAACAAAATCTTCTTTTCCCTTCTTTCTCATCTGAAGAAATGTTTCCTTTTCTTTGTGATTATTGTGGAATGTTGGTTGTTGAATAGCACATTCAAGAGACACCTGCAGCATGCAGAATACTCTATGCATCTTATCTTGTTGCAGAGGGTGAAGGTTTGAAGAACATAGAGAGAAACTTGTATTGTGAGAAACCGTGAGAACCTATTTAGTATGCAATTTCATCATTTCACTTTAACCTGATTGGACAGCTATTGTGAGAATTGAGCGTAGGTGTTTAAAATGATAGTGTTAATATGTCTTTAGGACTGATGAGAACAAATCAGAGCAGAATAGAGGACAGTAGAGTATTTTAGAGCACTCTCTCAGAGAGATGACTGACTTTTCATTGTCCTTTTGGTTGAGGTGATCCCATGCCAAGATTTTGATTTAATTTAAATTGTACTATTATTTGATGCAGAGAAAAGAACAAAAGGAGAGCGAGGAAGGAGGAGGGTATGTCCTTATCCCTAGATCAAATCAATTAACAACAAAATGGATGGACCCAGTGTGGGAATTCATATGTACAAATAACTCAATGTCATGCACAATGTTGCAAAAAACCTTTAGGTTTTAAAAAAACCCTCACCCACCAACCTAGTTGGTGGCATGCTTCATCATTGGGTTCCCAGCTGGGCTGCCAAATGCAACCCAGCTGTGCTGCGATGCCTGAATTACAGCAGAGTGGGTAGTTTTGTGTGTGAGAAAAGTGAATTTTGGTGCAAATTAAAAGTACCTATAGGATCCTCTGTCATGATTTTCATTCTTGAGGTCCCAGGGCACGGTTAAAAAGGTGGTGAGGATATTGTGAATTATTAATTGCTCTTCGTTATCCTCATTAAATGGTGAAATGGTTGACATGTTTCAGCCCCGACAGATGGACAGAGGCTTTCCTCTGGACCAAAAGAGTGGAATGTGGGGGGGCATGGCCAGCAGCATGGCAGACTAGACGTGTCCTGCCGAAACTCCGCCAGCCCGCTGTAATCCGTAAAGTATCTTGAGCTCATATTCAGCCTGCATCGACCCACGGCAGGTTCCTGAGTTGGAGAGCATGTTGGGTGAATGAAGAGACACGGAGAAGCCCCGTGAGGGTCACGACAGCCGGGGAGCTGAGGAGTAGAGGTGTTCCTGTGGGGAAGCCAAGATGGCGCCGGAAAGGTCAGCGTAGCCCGAGTGACAGAGCCCAGCCAGGGACGCCCGCGCCGGAGCTGATTTGTGCCACGGAGACAGCGTAGAGACATCAGGGCAGCTGTGTGAGCGAGCGGAGTCTAGCCGCTCTCCCCCCCTTTTTTTCTTACCCGACGCATGGAGAAGAAGACTGCCGCGGGGCCTGGATGAGAACCAGGTGATGTGGGGCGGCTGAGATCTGGGCGCGGCCATTCACAGGCAGCGGCGGAACCTACTGCTGACGGTAAGCGATGGTCAGCCGGCGGGCGCTGTACTCGCCGAGCCACGGGGAGGCTCTCCCTTGAGCGGCGGAAGTGCGTGGTCCCGGCGGCAGGCGCGCCTGACCCCACCAAGCCCCGAGCGGCGAAGTGCTTCGGCGAGGGAGGACGAGGGGGCCCTGTGAAGCTGCGGGACCTTGGTGGACAGAGAAGGCTGCCCGGGGTCACATCACTCAATTACGGAAGAGGCTGAGGCGAGTTGCAGTGCCCCCACAGAAGTGGATCACACTGCGCGAGACGCCAGGGGTATGAGCAGGCCATAGTTACTAGATCAGATCCCCGGTGAGTGTTCCAGCTACTCCTTCGCAAGCGGACTGCAGTCTGCAGGAAGAGCACCTAGCACAAGTACAGGTACGGAGGAGCAGGCCCCCCCACCTTCTTCTCCTTTTTTCATGTGAAGCTGCTGAGGGGAGGAACCTGGCTGGTGTCCCGGGGGTGGAACAAGGATGGACCCCTAGGAGGACAGAGCACTATCAAGGGTGGAGCGCGACAGGGCCCCTGGCAGTCGGTCACCTGCGGTCATCGCGGCACACCGGCCACGTCATAATCCCGGCATAGGGGCCAAAGCCACCGGTTGAAGCGGTGTTGGAGTTCGGCAGTCCCTTCCCATCAGACGGAGGAAGACGGAAGATGCAACAAGGGCGAAGGCCAAGGTTTTGAGCAGGGAACTGTGAATCCCGGGGTGTCATAACAAATTCCTGCCCTAATAATAGGAGTGGGCCTCCTGGAGCGCAACAAGGGCGACAAAGAATACTCAGCGGCACCGTGACGAAACTTCGACAGTGTGAAGTGTGAAATCCAATGGCGCGCGATAAGGACCCGAAAACGCAAAAGCTGGGGAAGCTGGACAAATTTGCCAAACCCCTGCAGGGGACGGATTCCCTTGCGACAGTCGCTATGGCTGCACCGGATAATAATGTTCTTCTTCAGGCGATCTGCTCCTCCAGAGAGGCCCTGGAGGGTAAAATTGATGCCATCAAGATAGAGGTCAACCTGCTCCGTCAAGATCTAAGGAATGTGTCTGAGAAGGTCACGCAGGAAGAACAGCGAATATCAGAAGTGGAAGATACCGCACATACGCTCCGGAAAGAAGTCACAGACTTGACGGCGGCCATGAAGGATGTGCTATGGAGGGAGGACGATGCCGAAAACAAGGCACGAAGGAATAACCTCCGCTTTATTGGCTTTCCGGAGAACATTGAGGGGACGGATGCCGGTGCTTTTCTGCAACAATAGATACTGGACTCGCTCCCTGAGGTACAATTCTCGTCGTGCTTCATCATTGAGAGGGCGCACCGCATTCCTGGGACTCAACCTCCAGTAGGGGCGGTGCCGCGACCGCTGATAGCGAAATTCCTCAACTACCAAGACCGTGATCTCGTCCTTCGGGGAATACGGAAGCACGGGGAAATCCGACTGAATAACACCAAAATCTTGGTGTTCCCAGACTACTCGCGTGAAGTCCAAAAGCAACGCAAAACGTTTGATTCAGTTAAGGACAAGTTGCGACAGATGCAAATAACCTACATGCTCCTCTTCCCGGCCAAGCTAAAGGTGATGTTTCAGACCAAGACAATGTTCTTTATGACGCCCGAGGAGGCCTGGCACTGGATAGAGGAACGTCCTAGGCTCGGACCCCCGGAGGTGCAGAGTTCTCTCAACAGAATGACACTGACTAGGCGTGGTAACAGGCCCCGGACTCAGAGGCCGGCCTGGAGAGACAGACAGCAGTCCCAAAAAGGCCGCAATAGAGCGACACCATATGGCAGCAGGGGGGCCGCGGGTCAGACGCTAAGAGCTTTGGACTCGGAGAGCACATCCAGGAGAGACAGCCCTCCTGACCGACTAAGGAGGAAAGAAAGAGATCAGCAGAGATCGGCGGACTGTACAGATCAGGATCTAACCACGGACTCAGAGGTGGACCATCCCCTTATGCAGAACATCAAGCTCCTTGAAAATCTAGTAGAGACGGACAGGACAACTGGCGCTGTAACACAAACGAGACACGACGAAGGGCCCGAATGATGAGCAGTGATGGGCTCGGGGAGCTGAAGGGACAGTAAGCAGGCGGAAGGGCTAACACGCCCCCCACTGTGTGCAGTGCCTTTCTTTTTGTTGTATTTTGGAACTGTTTGGTTCATTTCCCTTTTGTGTTTTTCTCCTCCTTTTTCCTCCCGCCCCTCCCCCCCTTTTTCTTATTTTTAGTTGTACCTCCCTTCCTTCCCCTATTGTTGTTGATTGGATTATTATTTGTCTTGAAAGTATTTTGAGACGCCGCAACTGAGAAGCTGGTTGCTTGAGGGTGTGTAGGCACTCATAGCCATTTCACAGGGGGGCTAGGGGGGGTGGGAGGGGAAGTTTGAAGGTTTAGAACTTTGGGGGGGTGGGCGACAGGCCTCTCCTGATCCACGCGACAAAGTTGGTCATGTTGACCCTGGGCAGAGTCGGTTGGGTAGAGGGGGGGGGAAGTGGGAAGTTAATGCAGTTTCTAGACAGGAAAACATGGGAATGTATCACTTGCGAACACTCGGTGAGAGGGTGGTGAAGGAGGGTGCAGAGTGAAGGGAGAAGCAGGGTTCGAGGAGATTTAGAAAGGATAATGGCTAATCATGCCCCATATTCAGTTTTGTCATGGAATGTCAACGGGATGGGGAACAAGGTAAAGCGAGGGTTGGTTGCGTCATACTGTAAGAGGCTAAAACCGGATATCATCCTCTTACAAAAACACATTTAAAGGGCACACGATGCAATTTCGTGGGCCGTAGACCATACAAGACTCTGGCACATGCTGGGTTTTCTACTGGGGCAAGAGGGGTCGCCATTTTAATAAAGAAAAGTCCACCATTTAGGATAGAACGAACATGGAGTGACCCTAATGGAATGCATGTGGCTGTAAAGGGGATCTGGGATAGGAGACATATCACGCTCATCAGTGTTTATGCACCCCCTAGACTACAGAAACACACAATGGACAGGCTGGCTGCCATTCTTCTCGAAGCAGGCTCCCACACCCATATAATAGGCGGGGACTTTAATGATGTGATGGACCCCGTATGGGATCGCACAAGGGCTCCATGCGGAAACCCCAGAGATACCCCACTCAAAAGGTTTAAGGATACTTTGGCACTCACCGACCTGTGGCGCAGACAGCATCCCCGGACAAAAGCATATTCTTTCTACTCAGGCGCCCATAAGGCCTTCTCGAGACTGGACTACATATTCACCTTGACTGGTGACCTAGAGAGAGTGCAAAAGATTGAATATCTAGCTAGAGGTCTTTCTGACCATTCTCCTTTATGGCTGACAATGGGGGCCCGGATGCAACACCAGGCTGGGGATTGGAAATTGAACTCGTGGGAATTACAAGACCCACAGGTGGCCCAGGAGATTAGGGCAGACACAGAGCTCTACTTTAGGGAAAATGTGGGGTCAGTGGACTGCGCCATTACTCGGTTGAAAGCTTACAAAGCAGTCCTTCGGGACAGAGCCGAGAATATTATAGCGCATAAAAAACGCAAAGAAAGTGAGGAGGTAACAAGAATTGAAGCGCAGCTCCTGCAGGCTGAAGCGCAAATCGCTACAAACACAAGCCCCTCCCAGTTGAGAAGGTTGAAGCTCCTACAGCAAGAGTATTTTGCGTTAGCCAAAAGAGATGTACAACATGCCATACAAGCAATGCATAGGAGGTTGTACGACGTGAGTGATAAAATGGGTAGGCTACTTGCTTGGCTAAGTAAGAAGGAGCTGGAAACTAGATGGGTAACCCAGATATAGATGGACGATGATCAGGTCCATGTAACCCCAGAGGCCATAGCGCATGCCTTTGCAGGCTACTAAAAGGCCTTCTATGCAAAAAGATCCCTAGCAGATGATGAACAGATCCACATGTATTTACAATCCATACCGCTCCCTCAATTGGAGTCCAGTGAAACACAAGCGCTGGAGGCAAAGTTGACGGCAAAAGAAATTCTGGAAGCCATAGGCCAGATGAAAACAGGGAAGTCTGCGGCTCCCAATGGACTCCCACCAGAATTATTTAAACGACATGGGGCACTTTATAGCAAGCATCTCTTGCAGATTTATCTTGAGGCGTGAGATGTGGGTACACTCCCCAAAGATTTGAGGGTAGCCACTATTGTGTTGATACCTAAAGAAGGGCAGCCGCCACAGAGATGTAGTTCGTATAGGCCCATCTCCCTAATAAATATGGAGACTAAGATCCTGGCCAGAATTCTGGCCAATAGGCTTACGCAGGTCATTACGGGACTTGTTCACAGGGACCAGTCTGGCTTTATGCCTAAGTGATCGACGAGACACAACCTTAGACGCGTCTCTAACTGGTTGGAGACGGTAAAACATAGAACCGAGCCCCATCTCTCCCTGGACGCCGAGAAGGCCTTCGACACAGTCCACTGGCTATTTCTCATGGCAGTCCTGGATAGACTGCGATTTGGTCCTGAGTTCAGGAAGTGGATACCCATACTGTATGAACGACCTGTGGCGAGGGTCAGGGTCAACGGGGTTACGTCTCGGAAATTTCCGATTGAAAGGGGCACCAGACAGGGCTGCCCCCTGTCTCCCCTGCTTTTTGCAATCGTCCTAGAGCCCCTTGCATGTATAATTCGAGCGCATCCGAGCATAACGGGTTTCCGAGCTAATGACAAAGACAATCTCGATGAGCGTATTTCATTGTATGCCGATGATATACTTCTATATGTCACAAACCCCGGCAAGACACTCCCTACCATTATGACGAGCTGCGAGGAATATAGTAAACATGCGGGGTACAAAATTAACTGGGAAAAGTCATGCATCTATCCGGCAGGACAAGATGTTGGGACCGCAATGTATTCCAGCCAACTCCAGGTTGCACCCAGAGGGATAAAATACCTGGGTCTTTATGTCAAGCTGGACAAGCCGCTGGCACTGGAGCGAAACCTGTATAAGATATTAGACGCAGAACGATGGGCCTCTTTGCCCCTGACGCTGCTTGGAAGAGCGGCACTCTTCAAAATGATATCTCCACCAAAAGTTTTATATGTGCTGCAAAATACTTACCATCCAATCCCGGAAGAGGTGTTTATCAAGATTGATGACATCCCAAGAAAGTTTCTTTGGGGAGGGAAACCCCCTAGGGTAGCGCTGGGGAAGCTACAATGCAACCAATACAGTGGCGGCATTTCCCTGCCGGACCTTCGCTCCTATTACTGGGCTGCCCACTTGATAGTTATCAACGACTGGGTATTCTGGGAAAGCGATCACCCTACCTACGCGCTTGAACACACACAATTCTTCAAAAAAACATTTTTGCATTATCTCTATGGAGGTAAAGGGGTCCTGAGATTGTTGCCAGCTACACATACTATAATAATGGCCTGGAAGAAAGTGGAAAAGCGGACAAACTGGGAAGGCCGGGTAACCAAGGAAACTCCGCTGTGGGTGGGAACATGACTCACGGAATTTTCTAAGCTGACAGGTTTCCAGAAATGGGACTTGGTAGGCATTACCCAGCTTAAAGATATAGTATATCATAAGGAGCTGGTGACGTTTTCGCGCCTCCAGACTGAATACGACGTGAGCAGGACGCAACATTTTAAATATTTACAACTGAGGCATGCATGGAGGGCGAAGTGTATTGATATGGAGGGCATCCCGGAATACTCCCCACTGGAGGGTAGGCTTTTGATGGACAAAATTGGGGGGAAAGCAGTGTCCTGGACCTATAGAACAATCATGAATAACACACCGGACCCTTTGCAGACACTGAGGTCACACTGGGAAGCCGATCTGGGGGACTTAGATAACTTGGACTGGGAAATGGCTCTGATGCATCCTAGGGAGGTAGCTATTAGGTCCAGACTTCGATTGATTCAATGTAAGTACCTACACAGAAAGTACTATGAGAGAGTCCAACTGCCTCGGACTGGAAAAGCGGAATCTCCCAATTGCCTGAAATGTCAAACCATGGAAGGTACCTTCTTCCACATTGTTTGGGGTGCCCACAAGTGCAGGTATATTGGGGAAAATTGTGGAAGGAGCTAGAGCATGTATTGCAAGACTCAATACCCCCAGATCCTCTGTTTATTCTGTTGGGCGTACCTACGGACATTGATCTCCCCAAGGCAAAACTAACATTGCTCCAGCTGGGACTGGTGGTGGCCAAAAGGGACTTGGCAAAAGTGTGGGGTGATGTATCTAATCCAACGCTAGAAGAATGGTGGAGGAGTATGGACATGTATATGTTGGGGGTTAAAAACAACCTATAAAGCAAGGGGGTGCCCGAAAAATTTTTGAAAATATGGAAGCCTTGGTGGACTTGCTATGGACTTACACTCATGGACTCACAGTGAATTGAGGGAGAGAGGGGATGTGGGGAGGGGGAGAGGGAAACAAGAGATCACGTTGACACACAATATTTTGGTAATGTTGATTGATTGTGTAACAGTATTGTTGAACTCCGCTCTGCATGTGAGGAAAAAGAAAATGAGTTGCTCGGACTATTTGAAGTGCTTTTGTAATGTAATTGGAAAAATGCTAATAAATACATTTCCCCCCCCAAAAAAAGACTGGAATGTGTCACAATTGGAGTGACCAAGTGCAATTATCAGCACACACGCTAAGGTGTGCTGTGAGTGAGGGGTGCAGCCATACTTACGGTTTCCACCGATCGATGTATAATAGAAGCTGCGTGAATTGGGCAGCTATTTTGATCCTGGAGGGGGCAGACACCTGGAGGTAGTCCATCCGCCATCAACCTATTCTGGTCCTTCACGGGATCCCGGCTGCACCCCTCACTCACAGCACACCCTAGCATGTGTGCTGATAATTGCACGTGGTCACTCCAATCCCATGAAGGACCAGAATAGATTGATGGAGGACGGACTACCTTGAGGTAGTGAGGTCGTGCGCAAACAAGTCGTAGGTACACTCTTAAATATTTACTTGCCTCCCAATAGCTCCTACTGAATACAGCAGTACTGTGGATGGGATGGAATTCTCCATGTTAGAGATTCTGTGAAAAACAAATGCCTCTTAGCTGTCGATGAGGTAACCTCTCAGTCCATTCTGAGATTGGTACTGGGGTATCCTGAACTCTATTTCTGTAGACTCAGTGACCATTCGCTTGTCATTTGCATGCCCTACCTTCAGTCTATCGTCAGTCACCAACTAAGGGATCCATCTGTTCCATAGCATGTGTTTGCATCTTGTGTGCACTTAGGTACCTAGACAGATGTGGCCCTTTTCTCACCAATGGTGAACTGTAGCCATGATAGGGAATCTTGGGGAGGTAAGTACGACTCTAGAAGACTGGTATCTCTCTCAGAATAAACCTAAGAGGGCCCCTTGGTAGCGCCATAAGCTAGCATTGGTCTAGACTAAGTCTAGTTGTGGATAGACCTCGCGGAGAGGACATCTGACAAGAGCTAATTTCCTGCTATTTTCCTCTCTCCCATTTCCTCAGATCAGCCAGAACATTCTAACAGTGCTGTCCCTGTGAGATAAGGTCATGTGACTTACTCATACTGCAGGCATTCTCTTAAACACTCAAAAGGTAAACAACATAGTAAAGGGCCCGAGACCTGATGAAATCTATGAAAATAAAGCTCTAACACCCAAGTGTGGGTTGGATACTGTTTTCTCATCTCTTGATATTCATCACTTTCATTGATTATCCTAACCTCCACCTCCTCATCACCCCATGTTACAAGCCTTACCTTCAGAGTATTGTACATGCTGCAGAGTCAGTCTATCTTTTCATTGTCAGTGGCGGCTCCTCCGCTAGGGTGGAGGAGCGTCGTCCCACTGAGAAGGTCAAAAAGGTCAAAATTAAATGATAATAACTCATTGTTATTATCATTTTATTTTTACGTCCTTGCTCAGCTGGGGCAGGGCGGAACTGCTTTGCTCACAGAGCAAGGCAGGGGAGGAGTGGTTTGCTCACTCCTAGTGCGCATGATGCTTTGGCCGGCCCTCTCAGGCCGGTCAAACCATCATGCGCACTTTGTATGTTTTCCATGCAAGCTGCATCACAAAATCTATCTCATCAGTATTAATGAGGTAGGTCCCAAATTCTAACCCAGTATAAATTGCTGCCATCACAGAGATGGTGGTCAACTGAGGGCAGCTGACCACTATGTCTGTAATTGCATTTAAATAAAGATATTTTTTTATGCATCCCATTTTACTTAAAAGAAATGGCGCACGTTTAAAAAAAATATATATAAGTTAACTAATATCTTTTAGGCTACTCTTAAAAAATGTTTTTATCAACATTCCCAAAGTGGAAGGGCACCCTTGGACCATTTCCCATTTGCGAATGCCTTACTTCCACCTTTGGTAAAACATTAATGTTTTGCAACTGGAATTCGGTCACAAAACATTAATACCCGCATTTCCTTTTTTGGTATTTGCAAGAGACGCACTAAACGCCTCCCTTCCAAATGCCGAATAAATAACCATTCGGTATTTGGTGGCACCCAAATTGCGATATGGTAACCTGTTACTGAGTCGTAGTTTGGGTTTCATACATGACGAAAAATCCCGATTCTGCGAATCTGACCTTTTCTGAACGCAGAAAAGCTTCATACATCTGGCCCAGAGTCACTTACTGTGCTTGGGTGTCACAGCTCATCTACAGCACATGGATGAACTGAGGGTTTGGAACTTTACACGGTAATCTGTATTTGAACCATCTAAGTGCAGTGGGAAGACAGCATATTTGTCCCTTTTGTAGCATATATGAATGTACCTCGTGCATTCTATACAGGAACAAAATCGTGAACTAAATGCCACCGTCGATTAAAACGACATCTTGGCAGATTCAGGGTATTTAGCTATTCAGAGCCGCCCATCAGTCACTCTCTCTGTGACCTTTCAGCAGTCAGTCTACTTCCCGTGCCCCAGTTTAATCAGCTGTAGCGGGGTAATATTAATTGCTTGCATGCAGGGTGGAGAGTGGAAACCGTGCTGTGAAATCTCCTTAGCACAGTTGTAAGTACATTGCTGGCACTTGAGAAATTACATATTCCTGCGACGTTCTTTGGAGGGGGACTCTGTATGATCCGAGATATTTTCATTGCCTCCCTCGTCTCTCTTTCTCGCCCAAATATATCACACTCATGAAACTCTTTTAGCCTTTTAGATGTAGTTTGCCGCGGTTTTAAGTGGGTTAAAAAACTGGGGAGACTCTCAAACCTACAACAAGCTAGGACTGTTGGCTTTGTCAAGGATTGTTAGTTGCATATGTTAAAGAAGCACCAACTACGGCTTTGTTGCATACATCATTGAAAATGCTTCAGTTCTGACATGATGAGATTATGAAAGAACTGTAACGAGGCAGTGAAGGGTGGTACTGCTGCATAGTTAGGATTTTTTTTTTCCCTTTGAGGGTGAGGGCAAACATGGAGATCCCGATAGGGACCCTTCTCAGCACCTGCTTTTTAGAACTGGAGTTTCTACTGCACGCAAAGAAAACATAAGATGATCAGCGACTCCATGATGTCAGGTGTAATATTTCCAATTCTGGGAATTCATTTAACAACCCAGTGCATTCCTGGAGCTGTGTTCCTGCTTCATCTCAATTGTACTAAATTTACTAACAGGGTAACATTCTAAAAAATTACAGTTTGCAAAAAGAAACACTAAAATGGAGTGAACTGTCCCTGATCCTCTGGAGTAATCTGGCAATCTAAAATAGTGGAGCCTCTGCACAAATATACATCTTAACAAAGCCCGAGTGCCCCTAAAGGTTCCCTTCAGGATACAACCTCCAAACAGGACAGCCTTTATGCCCAATATGCCCAATATTCGAGCCGCAATATGTTGCAATGTATTGGCGATAAATTTATAGATTCTAAAAAACAAACAACGGCTAAACATAAGTTATAGTTAGGAAAACGTTACTCATGTTTGGTATACAAACCGAACTTAAACTTCACAAACATTAGAAATTTTAAAGTTATAGTTATTTCTTACGTACCGAGGGGTATATTCACAAGAACGTGTGATAACTACCGCAAGAGTGGCATAGCGCAACTTTCAATATCACAGCCCATCGCAGGAAAATAACCCTGTGACAACGTGGGATTCACAACAAGGCGGTAGCATGTGATAGTCTGCCGAAACCGCGGACAATCTGTGCAATAAAACCACCTCGATGGAGATAAAAACACAAATCACAACACCAAAAAACCTGTGATGGGCCAAAGCGCGATGAGGAAATCAGCGATAAGCAGCGCCAGGCCTGCAACACACACCTGGCAGGTGGGAAAAATCTCCTTAAAAGCAGAAAAAACACACACACACAAACTGACCTACACCCAAGCACCATGGAGGCAGCCGGAGCAGGTGCAGAGGACGAGCGCAACCCCACAAGCACCCCGGATGACCAGCCTGGGACCTCGGGGACAGGGAAGGGCAAGGACAAGAAGAAGAGGAAGACAAAGTTCAGTCTGCAGGCGAACAGGATCATAGTCACGGAGGTGATGGAACACCATCAACAACTCTTCATCACCTCCAACGTGTCACTGGGCACCAAACCTGCAATATGGCGGGACATCGTCGGCAAGGTGAATGCCGTCGGAGAGCACAAGCGGACAATGGACGAGGTCAAGAGGCGATGGAATTACATCAAGCGGAAGACCAAGGAGAAACTCTCCGCCAAACAGAAGGCAGCAATGCAGACTGGAGGTGGGGGCCCATGGCCACAGCTGGAGCTGGATGACATGGAGGAGCTGGTGTCAATAGTCATCAGTGTGGAGACTGTGGCTGGAGTCAGGGTACCGGGCACTGCTCGAAAGGACACAACACAACCGGAACAGGGGGAGTGACCATCAGGTACTAGGGGGACGGGTGGAGATGGGCACAATGGCACAAATGCACAATCAAGCAGAGTACAGTGCACACCCACAATGACTCTGGGTCTTCTCCCAGATCTACAGACTGTCACAATGTACAATGCCATGCTGTTTGAATGTCACCTGTAAACCTGTACCATGCGTCTACACACATGTGGACACGTTGTAATACACCATCTCCCCTTCACATCGCAGGGGCACCTTCAAAACCTCGTGCAGAGCAGTCCCAGCCACTCTTCACGGATGACGAGGAGTACAGCGCCAGCATCGACACCCAACCCATCCAAGACATCATTGAACTCATCCGCCACTCACCTCCAGGCTCAGGGCAGCCCAGCTACATCGATGAGACCCCACACACCACCCAAACCACCTAGCAGGAGGCAACCACAGCCCCGGCACCCTCCCAAGACCTCCAGGAACAACACATGGCCTTCCAACGCCGTGTGCTGAAGTGCCAGATGGAGACGGCTGAGCAGGTGTGGGTGGGCTTCGGCATCATGGCTGCCAAACTGGACTCCATCCTTGGGTGTCTATGTCCGCCCCATGGTCTCCAATGTGCCCTGACTGACATCGCTGGAGTCGTGACGCGGAGAGAACAGCTGTCCGCTCAGAGTGGCTCCAGCGATGTCAGCCGTGAGCTGGCACACATGCAGAGGCTCATGGAGGACATGGTGCGGATGGAGGCGGAAAGGATGGCAGCCTCTCTCTCTCTCTCTCTCTCGCTCTCTCTCTCTTCCCCTCTCTTCTCACTCTCTCTCTCTCTCTCCTTCTCTCTCTCTCTCTCTCTCTCGCTCTCTCTCTCTCTCCCTCTCTTCTTCTCTCTCTCTCTCTCTCTCTCTCTCTCTCCCTCTCTTCCTCTCTCTCTCTCCTTCGCTCTCTCTCTGTCCTTTGATGTGTGCAGGACACACCTTCTCATTATGTTTTTTGTCTTGCAGGCTGTGACCTACGGACTGTCCCGTGAGGAGCCGCCATGTGTCTTCATTTAATTTCGGTGTTCATTTTAATAAAGTTTTATCTGTTGCTTCAAAAGTGAATGTGTGATGCACATTTCTGTGACAAAACATGCATTTCAACTGTTGTGAATGTGCGACATCATGCAGAATATTTTGTACATGTTTTGGTATAGCTGATGTGGCATGTCTTTGTTGCGGGGTGCCGGGGGGGTGGTACTGTGGGTGGTGTCGGTTGGTGTTGTGTCCCTCTTGGGTGTCCAGGCCGCATGATGTGTGGCTCCATGGCATCTGTTGCGCTTCCAATGTGGCCCTGGTCTGGTCTCCCTTTTGTGGTGTTGGATGCGGTCTGACTTAACACCAGGTCAGAGCAGGTGTAGATTTCCTGTTGCTAACGCGCCTTATCGCCGGTTTTGTGTTCTTATCGCCGATCTGGCTGGTCATTGAGAATGTTGAGTTGTGGTGTTGTCGCGGCTTTTGGCACGGGAACGTCTACTCTGCATCTCATTAGCGATAGTTAAGGGGATCCTCTGTGGTGATGTTTTGCGGCTGCTATCGCGGGTAAACTGGTGCTGTGGGCTGTTAGCACCTGCTTGTGAATGGGAAGGTAAATTTATCACAACTTTGGGTGCGATAAAGTGCTGTTACGATGGCTCCTTGTGAATATGGCCCAAAGTACTTTCTTATTTGTGACAAACCCAAATTAACCTACACAAGCATAAAAAATTCCAAAGTTATGGTTAGGACTAAAATGTATCTTTTACTCACCAATTTAAAATTACTATATGTTATACTGATAAGTGGAATTCATACTTATACACCACCTTTACATTAACATCACTTCCGCACCTCTGTACACTGTATTGTCACTTCACTCACCACTCAACAATAACTATAACTCGCCCCTGCACCATGCACTGGGTTCTGACAAATAATATACTTTCAGATGTGATAAGTGTTTTAATTAATGCAATGATTTCACATGCTGTAACTTAGGTAATATCTAAGGGTATAGCTAGTGATGGAGAAGGAGTGAGTTATAGTTAATGTAGTGTGACGAGTGGAGTGAGATACAATTCAGTGGTGTACAGTGGGCTTGCATAAAGTTGAGTGTGGTGGAGTGTACTATTGTGAAGTAAAGTTGCATTGTGTAATGGAGTACAGTGCACTGGGATACAATGGGATAGCATAGAGTGGAGTGTGGTAAAGTGAAGTTACATCCTGTAAATATTGTAAAGTATATTCACATACACTGTACTGGTGTACAGTGGAGTGCTATACACTGGAGTGTTGAAGAGTATATGGGCATATATTGAAATATGGTTTAATTAAATAGTCTACAGTCTAGTGGCGTACAGTTGAGTTTGGTACAGTGGAGTGCCAAACAGTGGAGTGGAGTACAGTTCAGTGATGTAGAGTGGGCTTACGTAAAGTTGTGTGTGGTAGAGTGTAGTGTTGTAATGTAAAATTGCGTGAAGTGAAGTGGTGTATATTGGAGTGCTGTACAGTGCAGTGATACAGATCGTAATATCGTACACTACAGTGGGGTACAGTGTAATAGGGTAGAGTGCAATAGCATATACTAGAGAAGCATAAACTGTAGTGCTATACAGTGGAGTAACATAGAATTGAGTAGTGTTCAGCATAATAACGTAGAGTTTAGTGGTGTTAAGAGTTCAGATGTACACTGGAATGGCATATAGTGGAATACTGTACAGTAGAGTGTCATATAATTCGGTAGAGTTAATTATAGAATCATAGAGTCTAGTGACACAGTGAAGTGTTGTTTAGTTGAGTGGCATAGAATGTAGTCTTGTAAAGTGAAATAGCACACAGTGGATTGGCCCACAGTACACTGGTGTATACTGCATCCAGTACAATGGAGTGCCGTAGAATTGATTACATAAAGTACAGTGGATTAGTGTACACTCCAGTAGTGTACCGTCAAGAGGGGCACAGTGGACTAGTGTATAGTGGAACAACGTAAAGTGGAGATGCCTACAGTTGAATAGCGTACATTTGCGAGCAGTATAGTTTAGGGGCATTCCAGTAAACTGGCTTGCACAAAATTGTAATATAATACAGTGGTGAACAGTTTAATAGCATAGACATCAGTAGTGCAGAGTGGAGTGGCGTACAATGCAGTTGGGTGGAGTAGAGTGGAGTAATATACACTGGATTAGCGTACAATGTAGTGGTGTAAGCTGGAGTGTCAGAAACTGGAGATGCATACTGTAAATAGCATACATTGGAGTGGAATAAAGTCAACTGTTATACGGTGGATTGGCATAAAGTGGAGTATGTAAATTAAAGGACAGCAACTGGGATAGTGTATGTAAAGATGTTAATGTCATGTCTCCGAAATATATTTAATAATTTTTAAATGTTCATTTTCTGGTTGTTTATGTAAATAGTGTAATAATGTTAAAGTAATAAGTTTTGTAAAACGTAGTTACGTATTGAGCTATGGTATACTGTGGTAAGTTCAGAGTATCCCAAGTACATGGTGCTGAGAACTGGTTTTGCGATTAGTTGATGGCTGTGTTTAACAAAGGTAAGAATCAGCCATGTACTTTTGATTAGGAGTGGGCAGAACTCGTTGAGTTTCATTCTGTGGAATTCCATGGAATTCCATGAAAACTGCAAGATTCTTTTGGGCAGTTCAGGTAAATAGTGTAACTATTTTATGAGTTTTAAGGTATTTACAGTTAGCGATATCTGTTGCTGTGGTATTTGATCTAAATGTGGGTGTATTCTGCAGTATTATGATTGTACATAGTGATTACAAGTCATGAGCAGATTGGGTAATCATTGGGTTTCAAAACTTAAAGACAGCTATGTTGTTTTATGTACACTTTGCCTGCCTTCTGCGTTACGCCTTCCGATGCAGGTAAATATAAGGTTTGGAGTTTTCCCCCTAACTATTATCACTTTAGTAAAGTAGTAATAGGTAGAGCAACATTTTTAAGTTCCGTTTTTATATATTTTAAAAATCAATACGGAGTAGCACAGTAATACCATGGTATCCCAAAAACATTTTGTAAGGTTAACATTTTTGTTTATACATTTCTATAACTTGTTATACCAGTGTACAGTGAAGGGCGGTATTTTTAAAGTTTCCCAGTAGTATTAACCAATTAATGCACTGCTCCATACATGTATGAACATTTTTAAATATATAAAAAATTGAAAATACATTTTAGCACACTGTATTTTTAAAATATGATGTCTTGTAGTGTATATCCAATTTTTTTATTTAAAATAAATTTGGCGTCACAGTAGTACTGCTGCACTTCATTGAATTTTTTTTAAATAAACTTATTATTATTTTTTCCTACCTCTTACCACTTCATTAATATGGTAATAGGTGTGGGAAAAATATCAAACATAATGCTTACTGAGCTTGAAAGGCATAATGCAGAACACAGGGAAACTTGAGCTGCTAACAACATGGCTGCCTTTAACTTTTGCAAAGGCAGTCATTAACCAATCAGCTAATGACTTGTCAACACTATATACCTCGGTAGTACCATGGTACAACCGCGGCCACATACATCACTAAGTTTACATAAAACTTAAAAAATACTTATCCTGTTTACCTGCCATCTCCCACCAAATCACCTGCGCATCACAATATATAATCCTCCCAAATTTAATAAAAGTCTGAGTGATGGGGAGTATATTGCGGTGTTGGAGACATCCCCCTATGTGTAAAATATGTTGAGAAACTGCTTTATTAATTCCAAATGCAATATTTGTGAATCCTTCGCGGTGCTTAGCATGCCCCTTGTGTAACGTTGCGACGAATTCACGAATATCACTGAAAAAAATAAAACAAATACATATTCACACACCCACTCTCAGTCTCACTCAGACACTCACACACCCCTCACAGACTCACTCAGACACTCACACACCCACTCACACACCTACTCAGACACTTATGCATCCACTGAGACACCTACTTGACACTCATGAACCCACTCACTGGCCCATTCAGACACTCTCAAACCCACTTACAGATGCACTCAGACACACTCACACACCCATTCACAGACACACACAGAGACTCACAAATCCAAACACAGACCCACTCAAGCACTCACACACCCACTCATGATCCAGTCAGACACTTACCTACCCATTCAGAGACTCACTCAGAGTCTCATGCACACACTCACAGACTCACTTATACACTCATGCACCTACTTAGAGACCCACTCAAACACTCATTTACCCACTCACAGACCTAGTCAAACACTCACACACCCACTCATAGACTCACTCAGATACATAAATACCCATACACAGACACTTATGCACCCACTCACAGACCACTCAGACACTCATACACCCATCCACACACTCACAGACCCACTCATAGCCCCACCAGACACTCACACACCCACTGGCAGACCCACTCAGACACTCTGACACCCACACACAGACCCACTCAGACACTCACACACCCACTCACAAACCCAGCGCACACCCACTGACAGCCTCACTGAGACAATCATAGACCCACTCACAGACCCACAGAGTGACTCAGACACCGACTTACAGATCCTCACACTTACAAATACCAAAAACATACAGACCCTTTCAGACATGCACAAAGCTACTCCTAAACCCACACACAGACCCACACAAGCACTCTCTTACCCATTCACATAACTACACAGGTACTCATACAGCCACTCACAGATCCATACTGTGATTCTCTTAGTGCACCTTTTTCCAAATTCACTTCTCTATCTGTGGGACAGCTTCTTTACTGGGTTCATTGTTTGGAGTAAATGAGGACACTACGACACTACTTAATCAGAAAATTGTGCACAAGGAATGTAAATAAACAGATATTTTATGAAAAGGATACTTACTTGAAGTCTTGCATGAGGTCATCACAAATAAACAAGATTGCACACGGTAAGGATAGAAGATAATTGTATATTACATTAAAAAAAATCTCCTTGGAAACATTGTCTAAGGGATATGACATATACATTTAGGGGCCTATCTATGGGGAAGTCACGCAGTGAAGCACAGCAAGTTACCTTGCTGCACTGCGTGACAGAAAAAGGGCAGGAAGGTGCAGTATTTAAGTCAATATGGCACATTCCTGTCTTTTCCCTTGAGCTGGTACCCTTTTGGCAGCTCAACGCCAACACAGGCACCCTTGCACCATGATGTAAGGGTGCCTGCATTGCATTCAGGATTGTTTTTGTGCAGGAAGAGGCACCTTCCGGCCCAAAAACATTCCCGGGAGGCATATTCATCTTTCTATGCAGAATGCAGCACACATAGAAAGGGGAAGAAACAAGGAGAAATAGAGATATTTCTCCTCATTACGCCTCCCCTGGGAAGGTGTAAGATTTTGGCACATTCCCAGGTTTATAATTTCTTGTAACCATAGGATGTGCATGGGAACACCCCTAGAATGCCCATTGAATGCCTTCCCAGAGCAGTGTAACGCAACGCAGCAATATGCACTGCATTGCATTACTTTAGATGTTTGGAGCCACGCAAAGTGGCTTTGCATGGCTTCAAAAATCTGTCTCAAGGTTTGCGTTGCTCTTGCACCACATTGCATGGTGCAAGAGTGATGCAAATGGTCTCATAAATAGGCCCCATAATAAAGTATCTAATGGATGAGTTTAATATTGAAAAGTAGCAAACATTAATGGGCCACACTTGGGGCCATATGTAGGTAAATTATTTTTACCGATTCATAAATACCGAATTTTACCGAATCGGTATTTAAGAATCGGTAAGTTATATGTAGGTCAACAATCGGTAAACTTTACCGAATCGGTAAAATTCGGTAAACATGAATCGGAATTTTCCGAATCGGTAAATACCGAAGCGGTATTTTCCGAATCGGTAAATACCGAATCGGTAAATACCGAATCGGCAGTTCAACAACACATGACTTCAAGCAGCCAATCCTGTGCAACCTCAACCCCACCCAACCAGGGAGTGGCCACACCCAGGCAGGTGCACATAATTAGCAGACTCTGGAGAGGCTGGGAGTGCTGAGGAGAGGAAGAGAGCAACTGCGAGATTCAGACCTGGAGACTGCAAGAATGGCCAGCCAGGACACAGAGAGGGAAGGAGGGGAGAGGAAGCGAAAGCTCAAATTCAGCCCAAAGGAGCTGCAAGTTCTGGTGGAGGAGGTCGTGAAGCAGCACCAGAAACTATTTGGGAAACTGTCACAGCAAGTGCCTGAGTCAGAAAAAAGAAAGATCTGGCTTGGAATCCAGGCACAGGTGAATGCCATAGGAGTGACCCCCCGGGACATCGATGTCCTGAAGAAGCGGTGGTATGACATCCGCATTATCACCAAGAGGAAGGTGGCAGATTTAAAAAAAGAGGCCACCCAGACAGGAGGTGGACGCAACAGAGCACCAGCCCTGACAGAACTGGAGGAGCTAGTGGAGACAACGATTGAGCCAGAAAGCATCGTGGGGATTGGGGACGCTGACAGCTCCGCCAGAGGCACCTCCAAACAAGGTAAGACGCTTGCACAGCAATGTGCCCCCCCCCTACCCCTATCCCAATTCCCAAAATGTGCCATGAGAATCCCACTCCAGTACAGGTATTAGTGCATGCCTGCAATGCATCATGGGAGATGTAGTCCCTGAAAGGCCAAACATGATACGAGGACATTGAGATACTGTCTAGAAATTGTATTGTCATGTCAGCAAGACAAAGCTTCAGGTACACTTAGCTGCTGTTGCTTTTCTGTCCACAGGCACTACTGCGCACAGAACTGGCCATGAGAAGGGAGAGAGAGCACACCACACACCCAGCACAGAGAAGGCCACCACCAGTTCCGGCCAGGGAACGGCACCACAGGCACTTACACCACCCCAGCCAGCATCGCCGCTCCAGCCAGCATCCCCAGTCCTGCAGGTTTCACCACCATCTTCACCTCCTGCACAGCACAGGTTGAGGAGGCGTCCTGCAGCTAGGTTGGATGTGACCGACTCATCATCCGATGAGTCGAGGGGCCCGGAAACGTCCACTGTACCCCAGGATGTAACCCATGCCAGTGTGCCGTCCGAGTCTGAGGGAGAACACACAGTTGGCAGACGGCGCCGCAGGGCTCGGCCGCAGAGTCCACCTCCCCTTGGGCAGGGCCATGGAGTGTTCTCAGGTCTTGAGGGCACCATGGTGAAAATACAACGCGTACAGGCAAGGGCAATGGTGTCCGTACAGCGACAGATGCGTGGACTACACAACACCTTTGGAAACATTGAAAAGGGCATCACCACCATGGCAGGGGGCATTGCTGATATGGCAGCGGGCATGCGGGACATATCCCAATCCATCATGGAGCTGTGCTCAAAGTTCGATGAGGACAGGGCCACACGGCGCAGGGGACATCAGAGGAAGGATCAGACCTCGAGGGCAGTGAACCGGCTGGCGACTGCCACATCGCTGATCTGCAGGCGCTCTGTTACGATGCAGGAGGGCCTTGCACAGTGCAGCACAGATGTGTCCAGGGGGATGGTTAGGGTCACAAGTGCACTAGAAGTGCTGCTCACCAGCCAGTCTGCAGCAGCTGGCGCTTTGGATGCTGGCGACACAGAAGATACGACCAGCAGGAGCAGCATAACCCCCCCCTCCCAGACACTCGTCGGAGCAACAGGCGTCAACGTGGTGCCACTGGTACCCCAGCCAGTGAGGACGCCCCCTCAATTTCATCCCGCACTGCTGCGCGTGGGCGCAAACATTAATGCCCCATGCGAAACAATGACACATTTGGGTGAAGTAACCCTTAACTCACAAAATTTAATTTTTCATTGTTGTTGCAATACAGTTTCCTTTGTGTTGTGGCGTAGTGCTGCCTGATTAAACTACGTCATGGCATCCAACTACAGGCTGTGTCCCCTTACTCATTCAGAAATAGTTGGATGTGATCTCTGCCCGTCTCACTCTTCCATCTGTTGCTGCTTGTACTCCTGCTGCGTTGGCCTCTGCATGCGCAGGCTCATCATCATTGTCCTCAATATATGTCATTTCGACCTCTGTGCCTCTCTTTGTGGCAAGGTTGTGCAGCATTGCACAAGTGGCAATAATCTTGCAGCAGAGGATGGGTGTGTACTGGCGTGCACCTCCACTCTTATGGAGGCAGCGAAACCTGCTCTTCAGTAGTCCAAACGTGCGCTCCACCACATTGCGAGTAGATTTGTGTGCCACATTATATCGTCTCTCTCTCTGGGTTGATGGGTGTAGGTAGGGAGTGAGGATGAATGACCGCACGGCATATGCACTGTCCTCTAGGTAAGTAAAAGGGAGACATCAGTCACATGCCTCAATACACTATGATTTGCACTGAGTACTATGTAGCGTCACTGTTACTTACCTAGCAGGTATCCTTCTCCGAATTCTCCCGCAAGCAGTTGTGTGTAGATCCCACTGTTCTGGAAGATGTAGGAGTCATGGGTGCTCCCAGGGAATTCGGCAACGATATCAGTGATGATGTTCCCTGCATCGCAGATTACTTGCACATTGATGGAGTGGGTGGACTTTCTGTTTCTGTAGATGTGCTCAGTGGGAGCTGGTGGGCAGATTGGGATGTGTGTGCCATCTATACAGCCAATGACATGGGGGAACTGTGCCATTTGATAAAAGTCAGTTTTAGTTTTCTGCAGTTCAGCCTGTGTGTTTGGAAAGCTGATGTAGTGGTGCATTCTCTGCATCATGGCATCCAGGAACTTCCTGAAGAAACGGGACATGCAACTCTGGGAAACACAGCCCACCGCAGCTATCACCCCCTGGTAACTGCCAGATGCAAGTAGGTGTAGGCTGCAGAGCACCTGCACATGTGGTGGTATGGCATGGGCCCTTCTTGTTGGCTGGTCCAGGAGTGGGTGCAGGTCCCTTATCAGGTCCAAGATGGTTTGGGGGTGTAGCCTGTACCTTTCATGTATCTCTGCGTCAGTCAGTTGGAAGAGTGT
The DNA here is from genome assembly GCF_964204655.1 of Triturus cristatus. Taxonomy (NCBI): domain Eukaryota; kingdom Metazoa; phylum Chordata; class Amphibia; order Caudata; family Salamandridae; genus Triturus; species Triturus cristatus. Next base: position 510,142,447 of record NC_140594.1, read on the forward strand.
GATGCGCTGTCTGTAGATGCGTTCCTCCCGTCTCCATATCCTCAGTCCTGCAGCCTGTAGACGTAGCCGCCTTGCAATGACATACAGAGCAGCCATGTTGTCCATGCTGTTGCATTTTGGGATTGCTTAAATGCACTGTTGAAAATTACCACCTGCTTTCTATCAGTGTTAATTACCGACTCTTATTTACCGATTTTGAAGGATTTCTTAATTACCGAATTTACATACATAACATTTTTCCGTATTACCACTTCATATTTACCACTTCATATTTACCGATTCGGAAAATATGTATTCGGTAAATTTGAAGCGGTATTTTTGAAGTCGGTAAATTTGAATCGGTATTTACCGATTCATATTTACCGAATATGTGTTTTTGGCCTCCTACATCTCAACTATCTAAATACCGGTCGGTAACGTGTTTTACCGAATTTCGGCCGTTACCGACCGGTATTTGGCTACCTACATATGGCCCTTAGACTTTGAGATTTTTATTCAAAAGGATGCGAATTAATAATCCTGACAACATCAGAAAAAAGTTTCAATTCAGAGTAAGACTTGCAGCACCTAATGTGAGAGCCAACACTTCAACACTAGCATCAACAGTTAAATATTTTGATGATGTCTGATTTCTTTTCTGACTCCAAGATCTTCCATTGTAGTCTAAAGTATTGTATATAAAAGAATATTCAATGGTCAACAACAGTATACAGAAAGTTAAAACTGTCCTCAGACAGTAACAACTTTAGAATTTGTAGGCAAGTAGTGAGTCTGAGTAGTGAAAGAGGATGTGTATGTAGAAATAATGAATAGTTTTTCTTAACAAAAAGTTTTTTATTAGTAATTACAAAAAAAGCAATAGTTGATCAATGTGAAAAAAATTGATGTATGGTTAACGGCACTGTAAAATGATATAGTAGCAAACCAGTCATGTTATAATAAACAGACTTGTTATATTTGACTCTGACAAAGCGTTGTGTGTCTGTATTTAAAATAGTTTGAACATCAATCTTAACAAAACAGAAATCCAATTGTACCTTTTAATTTGATTTTCAGGTAAGCTATTTTGCGAACATAATGACTTTGGTAACAATCAATCAACTGAAATATGGGTTTAGTTCACAATTTGTTTAGAGTTTACGTTGATGCACATTGAAGTGAACTTTAAATTTTATGTTGTTGGCTGTAAGAAAGTGTCTCTTTTTGTATGGTCAGCCCCCTCCCCCCACACATTTTGGACTGATCTTGCTGTTGTTTTTTACTATGAAGTGCACTGGGCCCACCTATACAGGGCCCAGTGCGCGTGCACTGATCCTTCAAAGTTTAGGTGTAATCAGCTAGTCCCTGATTGACATATTTATCTTGTTTATACTGGTTGATATATACAAGTGTACCCTGAGCTAGTAACCTAAATGCCACCAGTGGACTGCAACACTTACAGTACCACCACTACTGTGACAAAATGAACGAATAGCTCTAGTTCTGCCAGTGCAGCCTAGTCAGGCAGCTTTTAAACAGCCGACACAACATGGCAAAATAAACCCTTTTGCTAGGTCAAGACCTTCTTTTTTAACATTAATAAGTCACCTCTATGGTAGGCCTTAGTAGCCTAATGGACAAGGTGCTGACTGTTAGAGAGGAGGATACAGAGCCCAAGGCTCACAGACTACTGCTACTTGCCATTTTGTGGATAGCCTCAATCACCAATGAGAACCAAATACTTCACCTGATCTCTGGCCTACATCCATCCATCCACATCAAACCCAATCCTGGCCACAAACTGCAGAGGACCCTGTCAAGATCACCTTGATGAGAAAAGGAACCAGAAAGATTTCTATGTGCTATGGTAAAATCTGTCTGGGACCAACCTGGTGCCCTCATCCGACTATGACTTCCATCTCGGTCAGTTGAAAACGTTGATTTTGCCCCTAACCCTCACATTGGAGGCCCATAGATTACCATTAAGAGTAAATGGTAGTGATTTACACACTTTTTGAAATTTTGGAAAACTTTCTAAAGTGCAAAGCAGTGATTTATTAAAATTTTGCAAAAATCATAACTCCTCTTCCCGTAATCTGATTTGTCATTTTAGTGTCTATTTCAAGATAACAATATGTACTATTTCTATAAATAAAAGTTTGAATTTTATTGTGTTGTGTTTTTCTTATTTACTGACTGTTTTAGTACTGATCAATGCTTTATTCTTTGTAGTACCTGAACGCAATCCTTGTTACTTTTCTCTTCTCTTTATTTCCAGTCAAGAGTATTCCAACAGTAACCTCCAGCAGATTCAGGCAGAATTGCAACCTGCCTAGAATCTACACATCTCCCCATTCCAACAGCATCATCCCCTACATCACAGCATGCTCCATATTCTAAACTATCTCCACATATCTCCTCCCTCTTCCTTTACATAACTAAATACAAATGAATATATACATTTTCCTACTACAAAGGCATTAAACACTCTACAGAGCACAAGCCAAATACAGGAAAAATATAAACAGTGCAACAGGAATACAAAGAAAAAATAACAGTACAGTTGGAATGCAGAGATCATCCTTAGATAAAAATGAACACATCCTCACTCCACAATTCTCGGACCGTTGGCCTTGCATAGATCCCCAAAACTCCACTCTCTCCCATCATTTAATCTCACTATCGACCCCTTCACATGTACCACCTTCTGTGGTTGGAAAAATATGCTCTCGCCTTTTCTCACAAAACCTGTTTCCCTTGCCACCACCAAAACTCCACTCTCCGCATCCAAATTCTTCACACCTTTCTGGTTGTAATCTCACAATCCACCCTTTTCCTTGTAACCCCATAGGAGATTCCTTAGTTGCAGGTTCCCTGCCCTTTATATCTATGTAGGAAGATACACCAGTCACAGAATGAGGTATCACTCTATGAGCCCATATCATTTTATCCAGTTCATCTCTCCATGCCAACCCATTTGCCAGAGATGATTGAATGTTATCCATAATGATGCGGTTTACTCTTTCCACCAATACATTGGCTTGTGGCCAGAACAATGCCACACCGTCATGCCTGATACCCAATTGTGCAAGAAACTCCGTCATAGCTGTGGAAAACAATTGTACTCCATTATCTGTGACCAACACTTTAGGTAGTCCCTCTTCCAAGAACACCTCTTTTAGGAACTTCATGACATTACTACTGCTAAAAAATGATCTTTTCTCCCAAGCTTTTCTATAGGTCCTAAAAATCCTATGGCCAGTTTCCCCCACAGCCGACCCAGAAGGTCAATCCAAGCCTAACCACTTTCAACTTGTCATTATTGCTGCAGGCATAGCAATCACTCACTGCATTCTCCACTCCTCTGAGGTGTTCAGGTTGCTATGGTATGATTAGCGCAGTATATCTAATGATAGTATGATTAGTTATGGCGTATTCAAGGGTTCGAAATTCCTGTTATGCTTAGTACGACTGAAAGGGCCGAGAACCGAGCCACCTCCATCTTGGATTGTGGCTCTCTCGCTCAGGAATCACATGGTTTCTTCCGCACACCATCTGCTCCCCCTTTTTCATACATTAGTTAGGAGACAGGCTGAATTGCTGAGAAGCAAGGTCACATCTGCTAAAAGGGAGTATCAAGCAAATTCCTCTAGACCTGGGACGAGAAGGGAGTCACCCTTTCGACCTTCTCTGTAAAGATAGTAACCCTTTGTATGTGTAACCGAAACTAGATATAGACATGAGCTCATTAGGAGCGCCAGGACTAACTGGTACTTTTCCACATATAAGGTTTTGTATGCTATACTGATAATTGTATAAAAGTGTGTTACTGTCAAGGAGCCAGCAGTCTTCCTCGGCGCACCTGATGGGTGAGGATCGACGAGGCTCCTCTATATAGAGTTCTGTGGTGGCTAATAAACGTTTGAACCTTCCACGTTGCCAACTGCTCCTTATTTTACTTAATATTGCGGGCCAGTGGTAAGTGTGGCCCTTGGAATAATTATTTGGACACAACAGTTGGCGACCACGAAGGGACCCCGTGACAGGGTTTCCCCCCCGTATTCGGGTGGTGGGACTGGGGGCGTCCTGACCGGTTGGCGGGAGAGGAGCCTGAGGATTTCTACCACCCTGCGCGACTTTTCGGTACGTCCCCTGCTGCTAGTCACCCTTCACCGGGGTCCTACGGGCTTAACCCAGAAAATGGACTGATTTGGTCGGGAGAAGTTGGCAGCGGAGAATGAACATTCGTATCTGGGTGCACCCGGTGAGTATAGATTGATTTGATTTGACGCACGCGTTGTAAAACGGTGCATTATTTTGTTGAAGCACGCGTTGAAGACAGTGTGCTATTTGATTGATTTGAGAGCATTCGTTGAGAACGATGCATTTTTGATTTGAACACTGGCTGCATTTGTTTGAAGCTCGCGCTGGACAGCGGTGCATTGATTTGAAGGCGCGCACCGGAGAGTGGTGCCTTGCTTGATCGGGTTAGCATTACAGTGGTTTGATTTGAAGTACGTACCTTTTGATTGATTTGACTAGAACAACGTGCCGGAGGAATATAGACGGATTGCACGTGGAAGAACCTGCGACCTAGACTGGGTAGCCACAAGGCATACTCCTGACGGGGCTAGTCCTCGTTGGGGCTGGTCTTAGTGGTGAGCCAGAAGGGTGGCCGGAATCCCGCGTGCAGTTTGGTGTCTGAACTGTGAACCAGAGTCGACGGGCTTGGTTCTCTGATACCGATCGTATATTGTGTATGATTTGTGTTGATTGTTGTTTGTGTGTACATGTCTGAAAACTAACCAAAATGTCTTGTTTTAGTAAACTAAATTGTTTTGGCTGCTGCTGCCGAACAAGTGACTCCAGATTAGCTGAGAGCCAACCCGCCCCGCCGGAGGGCAGTCCTAGCCATTTTATGTATGTCAAACATGGGATCTCTCCTTTATTGTTCTGCACTCTGTGGCATAAGTATACTAAGGGAAATGAGGAGTTACAATGGCCCAAGACGGGTTCGTTTGATGAGAAGAAAATTGCGTTCCTACAGGAACAACTGTTTTCTAGGCGAAGTAGGCAGGCCATGTTCGATGCTCTAATTGCATGGCAGAAGGAGGCCAAACAACGGCGAATAAGGGAAGAGAAAGTAGCTAGAGCCAAGGCAGGACAGAATATTACTCAGAAAGCTATGGCCTATGACCGAGACAGAGTAGAAAAGGGATTGGATTGCATGAATCGCGAATTTAGATTGAAGGTTGATAAGAGCTATGTGACCCGCCCGAATGCGGAAGATGAAATAGAGGATTTATTGGACACCAGGCCACCGCCCCCTTATGTACCGCAGAGGATATATCCGGAGGTGTCAGGGGCCTCGGCCCCGGTCCTAAATATGTCTCCGGGGGCCTCGGCTTCGGCTCCCCCGGCCACTTCTACCCCTCCCTCCCTGCCGAACCTCTCCCGGTTGCCGACATCTGTGTCTGAAGTTATGGCCATGCTGCCTAATTTATTGACGGCAGCTGCAGCCGGGACCCCTCAGCTGTTGCCGGGGTCAATGTCTTCCCCTTCTGTTCTGCCCTCCTCCTCCGCCAGTACAACGCCGGTAACAGCTGTGACTACTCCAATACATCCGGCCAGTCTAACGGAGGGTAGGAGGTTGTTCACTCGTTCTGCCTTGGGGACGGAAGAAAGGGAAACTATTGCCACACAAGCGTCCCAGTGGATGCGGCATCCTATTTATACTCTTGCTGATATTTGGAGTACCATGAGAGACTACGAACCGGTGATACAACAGCATGCCCTGGAACATATGGCCAACCGTCTTATTTCTGTATGGGAACAGGTACACCAGGGAGGGAGAGCTCCGGCTATATTGTATGATATCCTTGATCAGGTTCACAAATCTCAGTTGACGCCGGAAGAAGTGTATGGGAAGGTGCAGACTTTGATTTCTTATAGGACTCGTTTGCAGTCTGCCATTCCCGCCGGATTCTCCCAGTTCCCTATGCGAGAAGTGCACCCTATCTTCCATCCGGAAGTTACAGAGGTGGTGGATGCCCACGGTGTCGTTACCCGCCCGAGAATAGACGCCCGGTTCCAGGAACAATGGGTCTATACCCCCTGGAAGCGGAGTGAGGTATTATCCCTAAAATGCCAGTTGCCAGATCCTAGAAAAAACCCCACTGCATATTACAAGGAACTGACCGAGGCCGCCTCGTCAGCAGTAATGACGTTGGCGGATATTTAATTATTCTTTGCCTTATTAGTACCGGTAGACATTTGGCGCCAGGTACATGACCAGGACCATGTTACGGAATTTGGTGGGACATGGGACCAACTGAGAAACTGGGATAGAGATCGTAAACCAGGGAACAAGCCCCGACCTGAGATACTGACCTTGCCTGAAAAAATAATAACCTATATGCAATCATTGATCCCACCCAGAAAAGTAGATTGGGATAAACTGACGGCTTGTAAGCAAAAGAAGGATGAGAGTGTATCCGATTTTTTCACGAGGTTTGAGGGAGTATTCATTGATTTCAGCGGCCAGGACCTGGCCACGGAGGGGGGTGTGCGTTTATTTGTTAATAGATTCGTAACAAATTTGCTACCTGAGGTATCGGCCCGGTTACAGGCAGCTGAGAGTACCTGGACGACCACCACGCCTTCCACAATACTAAGCATGGCTCAGTATTATGAACATCGGGAAAATGAGAGCAAGGATAAGACAGAAAGGAAGTCGAAAGATTTGAAAACACGAGTGTTACTACAGCAAGTAGAGAGGGGTAGGGGAAGAGGAAGAGGGTTGCAGAATTTAGTTCCAAGAGGGGCGGGACCCACGCAAACGGTTGGACGAACGGATCTAGGCATAAATCAATGTGCTTTCTGTAAGGAGGAGGGGCATTGGAGAGCCCAGTGCCCGTTGTTGTATGAGCAGAATAATGCTTCAAGGGGTCGTGGACGGGGAAGAATGAGTGGGCACCGAGGTGGATACACGAGACAAGAACAGGCAGCCCGAGGTGAGAATAGTCAGAATTATTTCGACCAAAGCCAAGGTAAACAGTACTACCATGAAGGACGTGTGACGGACGAAGGCTCCGGATATACTCAAGCATAGGACAGCCAAGGGCAGAGTAAGGGGCATGTGTCAATCCCGATAGATCAAGCTGGACCTTATGTCCATGCACAATTACTGGATGCATCAGGTAAGTTTTTGGTTGACACAGGGGCTATGAACAGTTCTGTTTCACGTGCCCTGGTCCCGGGGGCCGCTCTGTCTGGCCAGACTAATGTGTCCGTGGGGTTCTCTGGAACCCCAGTGATGAGCCCCATTTCTAAGCCACTTTCCCTTACTCTGGGACCGGTAACGATAGAATCGCCTTTCCTCCTCACCTCCCAGTGTGGGGAAAATCTCCTGGGTATGGATATATTAAAAAGACTGCATGCCCGCATCTTTTGCTCCCCCGATGGAGTTTACCTGACCATTAGGAATACCTCTATCCCCTCCATTCAATGTTTTTCAAAAACGGACTCCCTACCCCCTGAGCTAGCAAAACTCCCGAGGGATCTTTGGGCCCTGGGGGACACTGACGTAGGGTTCCTACAAATTCCCCCGGTGTCCATCACTTTGAAACAGAATGCCAAATTGCCGAGGATCCCACAGTACAAAATAGCCCCCGAGGGAGAACGCGCTTTACTGGCCATTATTTCTGATTTGATTAGAACAGGGGTGGTGGAGGAAACGACTTCCAATATCCGCAACAGCCCTATTCTTCCGATTCTTAAACGAGCCCCCGTACCCCAGTCCCCTGATTATGCTGATACCTATCGATTTGTGATTGATTTGCGAGAGATTGACAAGATTGTGGTGCCCCAATATCCTGTGGTACCAGATATTAATTCCATTTTGACCATGATTCCTCCCACTGCGACCTTTTTCTCGGTGATTGACTTGAAGAATGCTTTCTTTAGTATTCCCATTCATCCAGATAGTAGACATTTGTTTGGTTTCTCATTGGGGGGCCGCAGCTTTAGGTTCTGTCGCGCCCCCCAGGGGTATACCGAAAGTCCTAGTATCTATAGCCAAGCCCTAAAGAGAGTATTGGATTCTTTACAATTGCCGCCAGGTAATGTCCTATTGCAGTATGTCGACGACCTCCTTGTGGCCTCTGATACAGAACATGGTTGCCGCGATGCCACGGTTACCCTGCTACAGCATTTGGCTACTCACGGTAACAAGGTGTCGCTCTCTAAATTTCAATATTGTCGACCGGAGGTGACCTATCTCGGTCATCTCCTGTCGAAGGAGGGAAGACGGTTGACTTCTGAGCGCATCGCAACCATAACTAACATGCCTGTTCCTCGCACGCAACGTGATGTCCGCGCTTTGCTTGGTATAACCTCCTACTGTCGCCAATGGATTGCTAACTATTCTCTCTTGACTAAACCTTTCCTGTATCTAACTAGGAAGGATGTGCATGAACCTTTACCTTGGACTGATGAATGCCAGACTGCTTTTTCCGCTCTGAAAACTGCTCTTTGCTCTGCTCCTGTTCTTGGCACCCCTGACTACCGGAAGCCTTTTGTGCTCTACGTGCATGAGGTGGACGGTTGTTCTCTTTCAGTGTTGACACAGGACTTTGGTGGTAAGCAAAGGCCTTGTGCATATTTCTCGGCGGTTTTGGACAATGTCGCCAGAGCACTTCCCAGTTGTCTGAGGGCTGCAGCGGCAGTGGCCATAGCAATCAGACAATCGGAAGGGCTAGTCCTGAATACGGATCTGACAGTAATGGTGCCTCATGCTGTGGACGTATTATTAAACAGGACACAGACGCAGCACTTAACTAGTGCGCGTCTTACAGGGTACAAATTGACCCTGTTTGCACCTCATATAACGATCAAAAGATGTGTTAATTTGAACCCTGCCACGTTGTTACCCCTCCCTTTGGGAGACGGTGGACAAGACATACATGATTGTATCTTTCGAACTGAAGAAGAAACCAAGGGCCGGATAGATCTAACTGACACCCCACTATCTGATGCCCAAGGAGAATTGTACGTTGATGGGTCGTGTTTCAGATTACCGGATGGTACGACAGCTGCGGCTTATGCGATCACTACCCTGCAAACGGTAGTTGAGGCAGCAAAGATACCATACCGGTCGGCCCAGGCGGCCGAATTGGTTGCATTATTCAGGGCCTGCGAGTTGGGGAAAGGCTTAAGGCTAAATGTCTACACCGACAGCCAGTACGCGTTCGGTGTAGCACATAGCTTCGGGAGGTTATGGACGGAAAGAGGATTCTTGACATCCCATGGCGAGAAAATAAAGAATGGACCATTAGTTGAACGATTACTAGCCGCATTAACATTGCCCAAGACCTTGGCCATAGTCAAATGCAGTGCACACAAGGTTATATTTGATGATGTGGGGAGGGGAAATTTCTTTGCGGATCGAATCGCCAAGGAAACGGCCCAGTCTGACACCACTTCCATGTTTGTAGTAACAAGAATGATAGAAGCAGGGGTTTTTAACAACACCATAGATAGTGTGAAAGAGCTACAAAAGGAAGTGACCCCGGAAGAGCTGACATACTGGCAAGAACAGGTGGGGAGGCTTGATGAGAATGGATGTTGGACTGACTTGTCAGAGAGGTGTAGATGGTTGCTGCCAAACGCATTTGTAAATGCGGTGGTAACCATGGCACACGGACCTTCGCATGTGGGAGTTCAGGGCATCTGTGCAACATTGGATCCTGTCTGGTATAATGTTAATATCCATAAGACAGCTAGAAACTTGGTCCAGCATTGCATAATTTGTCTCCAGCATAATCCTGGGGTTAGTATTCCCGTCCTGGCGGGTAGTTTTGCGCCACCTACTCTGCCTTTTGAAGTACTCCAAATGGATTACATACAGCTAGAGCGAGTTAACAATCTGAAATACGTGCTAGTGGTGATTTGTACTTTTAGTAAATGGGTGGAGGCGTATCCCACAAAAGAAAATACTGCCCTGGCAACTGCGAAAGCTCTGGTAAAGGAGTTTTTCCCTCGATATGGGTTGCCACGGGTGATTTGGAGTGACAATGGGACACATTTTAATGCTAACTTAGTTAAGTATGTATGCAAAGGTCTGTCCATCCAGCAGAAGTTTCACGCAGCCCGGCATCCCCAGTCAGCGGGCCTGGTTGAGAAATATAATGGGATTCTGAAGTTGAAACTGGCTAAACTTCAGGACACGACAGGATTAAAATGGCCTGATCTCCTGCCCCTGGCCCTGTTGTCTGTGAGAACTACTCCCCATTCACGGAGCGGTATCTCCCCTTATGAAGTAATTTTTGGCAGACCTGCCAACGTGTGGGGAGTACCCCGGCCCAAATCTTTCAGGGACATTGACCATCCTATGTTGACTGACTATTTGTATGCTTTGACTAAAGATCTTCATTCCATTCATCAACAGATATCTGCCGTACTGCAGCCCCTGCCGGAGGGTCCTGGACACAGTGTAGAACCTGGACAGTGGGTCTTGGTCCGAAACTACCAACGAAAGTCAAGTTTGGATCCGCGCTGGTCCCGACCGTACCAGGTGCTCTTGGCTACACGAACGGCGGTGAAAGTCGAAGGGAAGCAGCACTGGATCCATATCTCCCATCTTAAGCGAGTTCCTCTCCCATTGCCAAGGGAGCAGCTGGACCAGGAGGAAGGCCTGCCAACTCAGGGCGAACCCAGCACTGAGGAGTCACTTTCCCTGGACACCCGCAGAGAGGTTGACGGGCGAGGGGAGAGTGCTGTGAGCTTGGAAACCCCTCTTTGTGGCCACCCAATTGCCCAAAGCGAAGCATCTGATCGGGAGCCCAGCTCCTCGTCTGATCCCACTGTGTCCACTTTGTTTGTTAATCCTGAAACCCCTGGTCGGGATCGATATCACCTGCGGCCCCGGAAATAGAGAATCCCAGGTCTAGCCTCGGCGATTGAAGTTGGAGGCCCCAGCAAAGACCTGAGGATTGTTGGAACACTGGACTGAACTCGTTGAGAGCATGGAACTTTAAGTAAAGCTCTGTTCAGAACGAAGATAGAGACATTGATCAGTTGGTGGGGCCCAGGTGGAGTTTCTTTTCGACACGGGTTGCGTCAAGTGTGACCCCAACGCGAGAAGTTTTTATCTTTTTACCTTTTTGGTTGCTCTGAACAATAGGAGTCTGCCTGTGAGGCTCTATACGGACACAGGAAAGAAGCACCCTCCGGCAGGTCGGACTGCTTGTAGACCCCTTTCCCGAGATTATATTGGACTTTTAGTGAGAAAATGTACCCTTTTGCTCGTTTTGTCCCTGAAGAAGGGCGTCCCATAGTACCCCGTACCATTCCCCCGCATTTGCCAATGTTCTCCTCATGGAGTTTGCGTGTTAAAATTGTTTTCATTTCTATATTGATTGTATCATTTGTACTATGCTTAGGTTTGTTTATATATCTAGAGTTCCGCCATCCTGTACACACCTTGATAGTGTCTACCCCTGCTCCTAAGGAACATCATTTCCAGACCTTTGCCCCTCATAAGGAAAGGCACCGACAGACATATGTACATAATGCCTTCATTGAGATGCTGCACCAGACTCATAGTTCCACAAATGTTACTGATTGTTGGGTCTGTGGTCTCCTCCCGTCAGTAATGCATAAGCAAGGTTTGTTTATATCAATGCCCTTATCTTATTTAGGTAGTTGCGAAGCCTGGTTCAAAATGTTATCTATGCTGTACGAACACTACACTATAGATGAACGTCGATTCTCAGAGAAAGATTATGCCTTGATTCTAGCCTATAGAGAAACACCAAGGTTTTACTCCCAATGCTGAGGGAACGGATGGTACCCTTGATCCTACCGCCTGCATGAACGTGTACACTGATCATGAAAATGATACCTGGTTGAGGGATGAAGTATTGGATTTCATGACTTTTAACTTTACTGAGTATTTCAAATATTTCCAGGAGCGAAATGTCTCAGATGAGAAAATCATTCCGGTCCCGGTGCTGAATACATCCTCCTCCTTCTGCGTGCAGGGTACTGGACATCTATTTGTAGGTTATAGTAGATGTAAATACACTTATAGACTGCAGACGTTCAGCAGTCCCCCAACACTCACCCCTCCCAATGTTTATTTTGTGTGCGGTGAAAACGCATACACTTGGCTACCCAGAGGATGGGCAGGTAGGTGTTACTTATCTTTCCTTTACCCACCGGTTTACATAGCCCCTTCTGATTATCATAAGTCCCATTCCTTAAATCGGCGGAGTCTGAAAGCTGAAGCCACCAGCAATGATGCCACTGACCAGACTGACACTCCAGCCCAACACTTCGTTGATATCATAAAAGGGGTGTTGCCCATATGGGGACCCATCCTCACTAGTAAAGAAATTAGGAGGCTATCCAGAGTGGTGGAAGGGGTGGTTAATACTACTGCAGGGATATTAACTAATATCACGGTGGAGCTCCAGGCGACCCGGCTCGTGACCCTTCAAAATCGTCTTGTTTTAGATGTTATCCTGGCTGATCGTGGAGGAGCTTGTAGAGTCATCGACAGTTCCTGTTGTGTATATATACCTGACTCCGCCCCTTCTGTCCATTTAGCCATCCAGAAACTGCATCGGCTAGCTTCTGAAATCCACACCGAGACTGGTACTTGGTCCTTGTCCGGGTGGTTTTGGGATTTGGTGACTACCTGGGGATGGAAGTTATTCATGATTCTTTTGGGAATAGTAGGGTTCATTTTCACCTGCTGCCTTTGTCTCCAGTGCGGGCCTGCTTGTTGTGCATATTGCGCTACTCAGGTTCGCCAATCTATCCCTAGGCCCAGGCCCACCCAAACCAGGATGGATACCCAGCGGGCTCAGAAGGAGATGCATGACTTAATGCAGATCGATGAGGGTATTTTTGAAGACTGACTCCGCCATTAGCTATGCTGCGCAAAAAGGGCCGTTCTGAGGTGTTCAGGTTGCTATGGTATGATTAGCGCAGTATATCTAATGATAGTATGATTAGTTATGGCGTATTCAAGGGTTCGAAATTCCTGTTATGCTTAGTACGACTGAAAGGGCCGAGAACCGAACCACCTCCATCTTGGATTGTGGCTCTCTCGCTCAGGAATCACATGGTTTCTTCCGCACACCATCTGCTCCCCCTTTTTCATACATTAGTTAGGAGACAGGCTGAATTGCTGAGAAGCAAGGTCACATCTGCTAAAAGGGAGTATCAAGCAAATTCCTCTAGACCTGGGACGAGAAGGGAGTCACCCTTTCGACCTTCTCTGTAAAGATAGTAACCCTTTGTATGTGTAACCGAAACTAGATATAGACATGAGCTCATTAGGAGCGCCAGGACTAACTGCTACTTTTCCACATATAAGGTTTTGTATGCTGTACTGATAATTGTATAAAAGTGTGTTACTGTCAAGGAGCCAGCAGTCTTCCTCGGCGCACCTGATGGGTGAGGATCGACGAGGCTCCTCTATATAGAGTTCTGTGGTGGCTAATAAACGTTTGAACCTTCCACGTTGCCAACTGCTCCTTATTTTACTTAATATTGCGGGCCAGTGGTAAGTGTGGCCCTTGGAATAATTATTTGGACACAACACCTCTATCCATTCCTGGCCACCAGAAAAATTGCCTTAACCTTCTTTTAGTTAAGTTGCTCCCTAGATGCCCCTTGTGCACAATCCTAATAAATCTCGGACTGAGCGCACTGGGTGGAATGATGCAATCTCTTCTCAATATTGTATTCCCATAAATGCTAAGTTTGTCCTTCACCAACACATATTGTTTTACATTCTCATTTAACAGATTGTATTGTTGCCAACCACTGCCTATAAGTTTTATCAGTTCCTAATTCTCCTTGTCGTTCACCTTAGCTCTTCTCCACTCCTCCTGTCCAAGAGCAAGTTCCCCTTCCATACAAACTACTTGAATCCCTGTCTCCTGTGTAAGAGAAGCATCCTCCACAGGCATATGTGACAAGCAGTCAGCAGTCAGCAATTACTTTTGTTTTACCTCTCACATATTCTATTACAAAGTTTTAATCTGTCACAGATATCAACCATCTTGAAATCTGTTGCATTACACTTCCTTCCAAACCTCAACCACACTTGAAAATGTGCACTACAGGTTTGTGATCTGTTTTGAGCACAAATAGCAAACTCTACAAATAGTACCTAAAGTGGTTCATTCCCCAACAACAGGCTCATGCCTCTTCTCAATGGCAGAACATGATTGTTCCACCCCTTGTAATCACCGAGATGGAATAATCCTTTCCCCTTCTTCTGCCTTCTGGGTCAACATTAAGGGTGGGCGGAATTTGCGAAATTCACTTTCGCAAACTATCGCGAAAATGCAGAAAATCTCCGCAAACACGCGGAAATATCGCGAAGACGCAGACATTTTTTTCCCGCCAGTTTGCGGTATTTTTTGCGTGATCGCGGCTCGCCAACTTACCCATGCGGTTGCTCACGGGCGCAGCCAATCTTGTTTTCACTTGTCCCGGCCTCTCGCTATGCTTACTTCCTGTTCCGGGTCGCGCAATGCATGTTTGCGCCCGTTCGCGGTAAATATTTCCTGTTCGCGAACGCTTTTACTTGATCGCGTTGCTTTTTGCTTGCTCGGGGAGAAAATATCGCGTGAACTTGCGCACGTGGTCGCAATGGGCGCGGCCATCTTGTTTTTCACTCTATTGCATGGTTCTGGGGCCTGATTTTGAATCCTCCCTGCATCTTCTCAATCCTTTGTTTAAAGCCACTTTTTTTTAATCTTTCTTATTTATTATTTCTCTAACTATTTTCCTGCTTCTATATTTGTGGTTTTTGTCTACTTTTTTTTTGTTTTTTAGCTACTTTTTCACTCTTTCTATTGCCTGCTATTTATTTCCTTTACTTCTTTAATTTTATTACCTTTTCTTTCCCGCCCCGTCCCAGAACCATGTCAAAGGGTAGGGCTGGTCGTCGCAGCCAGAGCCGCGACCACCTTCCTTGCGGAAGGCGGCGCCCACAAGGGGTGCAGGCACAGGCCTTATTTGGGGAGGTGGAGTTGGCTGCACTCATTTTCTTTGTGCAGCGCCACCTCCCCTCAACCCTGGCAGCAGGTGGCAGGCCTGGGTCCGGGTACGGCCTCCGGGAGCGTCGGCAGTGGTGGGGGAAGGTGCGCCGGGCAGTGTTGCGCTGCTCTGGGGTCCGGCGCACCCAGACGCAGTTGACGCACCGGTGGTCCGACATCCTGGACCGTGAGCAGGACCTGCTGGCCCTGCTAGGAGTGGAGGTCCCGGGTCTTGGTGAGTAACTATTTAATTATTACTACTTTGTGTCTGTTCTTCTGCTCTGTGTTATATATTGCGAATATCTTTTTTTCTTCCAACCAGCTAGAATGTTGCTGCTTACATTCCAGGTTAATTACGTTTAAAAGTCTTCTGTGATTATGACATAGGTGCTCCTCTGCGCTACTACTAATCTTACTTGTTTGCAACTTTGCGCTTGCGCTCGCTTAGCGTAATTCTGTAAGAGTTTATTTTAGAGAAATTAAGTTACTTAATGCTACAGTGACTCTAGTCCACTCCTTACTTTGTCCTGTCACTAAGAGATAGGGGTGGATTGATACTTAGGTTTAGGTACTTTGTATGAGTTTCTAATTTGTTAGTGGTATGCGTGATGCCCCCTCAGTTACGTGACGTGCTGCTAGTACGCCAGTCTTTATTAGAACCTTTTCTAGTTTGTTCAATGAGTGGTGGTAATTGGCTTAGCCCTAGCAGAACATCAGCATCAATCAATCAACTCAAAATTTGGTGTATACAAAAAATGTAGTCATGTGTCCTCCATTTGGCCATATGCATTGTTGAGGAATAAAAGAAGTGGAAATGCATACTTAATGTACAATTGGCATGCCTGGAATAGGTGGGCTAGGTCGGGTGGTACGTCGTACTTAGGCTTAGTTGTAACTTAGTATTCTGGAATCAGAATGGAAGACTGGATTACTGTTGATAAATAGTAACTTAAGTAGTCGATCCGGAATCCCCGATACTACTTGTTGACCAGATGAGAGTGGTCAATTTAGTTTTTGCAATTGTTGTTTACATAAGTGTTTTTTGACCGTTCTTTAAAAATATTTTATTTGTTTGACACCATCCATCAATGTTTGTCTCTTTCTTATATCTTTCCTGTTCATCAGCACCCAGGGGCAGACAGACAGGGAGTGGGCAGTCGGCAGGACAGTCAGAACACCACCACCAGGAGGACACCAATGAGGGCTCATCTGCTCGCCCCAGTAAGTCTTCTTGTTTTTAATAATATTTCTTATTCCATAACTTTTACTGCACCATATTTTTCACAAACTTTTGTTTCAGTTTCCCAATGCTATTTTTTAACCAACAATTATCCTTCGATCTGTACGGTTTCAAAAATCTTGTTATCCCTGCCTCTGCTATGATGACTCTCAGTACTACTACTACTATCAGTCTGTCTGTACTGTAGTAGCTAAGCTTGCCCAGTTGGCCAGTGCCACTCTTTATTTGAAAGTTGTAATAAAACTCAGATTCACCAGTAGCTCTAGCCATTGAGTCCAGTCCTTTGGGTCGTCCTCTTGTACTACTTCTAGTCTTATTGATCTTGAGTCTGTGTTAATCTTGAGGCTTTGACAATTCACAGCAACAAATGCCCAACCAGATTTATTACTAATTGAATATGATAGCCTATAGGACATACTACTACTGTTGTAGGGATCTTGCACATACAGACCTTTGCACAAGAAAATAGGATGTTGGTGATGGTAGGTTGGACCTTCCTCACACACCTCAATCAGAAATTCAGAACCCACCACAATCCCCTGCTCGACTATAGTACTGTCTTGTCATAACAATTAGGTCTCCGAACCCTCCCCCCAAGATACCCAACAAGTAGACAACCCAGAACATAACACACCCAACCTCTCAGTCATGAAAGCAATGCACATGCACACCCTTCCTTTAATTTGCTCACTCGTGTTAGTTAGTCCACACCAAATACCACCAAGTCTATGTAAGTTCAAAGTGTTTATTTTGAATTGAGAAGCTCTGTACATTGTTCTGTTATATAATGCAGCACCAACCGGAAAATCAATAACATTAAAACAATAAACATTGTTACACTTACTTACAGTTGGGAATTAAATCATGATAACTGAATAGTGGTGGAAGGCAGCACCACCATCCCCAAGGAATTTAGTTTATATACATTTATAAATGAAGATCTCTGAGTGAAGGGACCCCTCACCTTAGAAGAAGCTAGTACTGGTAGTTGTTGCATCATTCATAAGCTCTGCAAAGCTCTGGTTCGTAGAAGTGAATCTTCCATCTGTAATGCGAAAAATGAAACGGTTCGCGTTAGTATATTGCAACTTGCAAACATTTCTCAGCCGTTTCAAAAAGTGTAGCATTTATGGATAAGCAATATGGACTAACAGTACACCAGTACTTCATATAAAAGTGGCTTGTTAATGTTTTTGTTGACCGCTTGTACGCAGCGCATAGACAGTAGCAGTGTGAGGCAGGTCATGTGGGCTCAAAGGTGTCTTATACAAAAAGCTGCAAGGTAACGTCACATGTCCAAAAATAAAAGACACAAAGGTAAAATGGTTGCATGGCTCAGGCTAACTAAGCAAAGGCTAGAATGACCCTAGGGGGGACCATATATAACTATTAGTGTCTACTCTACTACTACCTGATTTGTACTAGTGATGTATGTTAGTATGAACTCATTTTTCAACCTTGCTACTGCACAATAGGGGGAGGTGTATATGACGCCTAATAAATGTGTAATGTTTTCTAGGCGCACTACCGACCACCATTGCCAGGGCCAGCGAAGGCGACGCGGCGGGAGAGGATGCAGCAGTTGCTGCAGATACTGACGATGGAGCGGTAGGGGGAGTGGCAGCACCAGTGGCGGGCGGTGGTAAGTTAGATTCATAATCCTTAACTATTGTTGACAGTACACTCACTGCAATGGTGTCCTGTATGTATACTGTACTGTTGAGACTTAGGGCCCCATTAGGATGGCGGGCGTATTGCCCCCGCCGGGCTGGCGGTATTCACCGCTGACACCGCTGGGGCAAACCTCCCGCCATCCCTGTAGAAAAGAGTCAGACCCCCCACATGTCGACCAGGCGGAAAAGGATTCAATATGGTGGTGGTGTCTCTCTGAACACACCGCCAGCCATATAATCTGCATTTTGGAATGCCTTTGCGTGGCGGCATTGCCGTCTGCCACGGAAAGGCATGCAGACATTGCAGAGTATGCTTGGTGGCCCCCATGGAGGGTACCTATGCTATGGTATCCCCCTGCCTTTCAAAGCAAAACGTGACAGGCTCCGCGCGGGGCCTGTCATGTTGTGCTTGGAAAAGCAGCACAACATGTATTTTTAGCATTGCTTTCGGCACCGCCAACCAGAATGTAAAAAAAACAGGATGCGCCCGCCACTGTGCCAGGCGCATCCTCCTAATTGTCCCCACAGGACCCCCAACCTTTTTAGCGTGAGGATGGCGGGCGGACAAAGTCCACCCGCCATCCGATGTCCTAAGTAAGTATGAGTTGTTGTGAATGTTTGAAGAGTGAACTAGAGGAAAGGAATCCCTTTAATTGGCATAGGAGCGGGAGTATTGAGTAACCAATGGCCTCATCTATCTGATTTCAACTCCGCTTTGAAAGTTTTATGGAGAAGAGCACCTGGTGCACTGTTCAACTAAAAAGTGAAAGACCGGTGGAAGGAAGAAGGACGGGCGAGATTTAAAATGTTATGTACTACTGTGGCGTGCTTTATAGTGCTACTCTACCATGCCACTATGTGTATAAATAATTAACTTGTCTTACTGTTTTTCTAAGAGTATATTTTACAATTGTCTTGTTTTTTTCTTTTTGATACACAGCTACTCCTAAACTCAATCGTAAGGAGTTGGCCGCCAAGGCACGGCGCCGGAAGCTGGAGGCAATCCAGCGTGAATACCGGCGGCTGGTGGTCTTGGCAGAGGAGGAGGAGGAGACTGCAGCAGCACTTGTAGCCTCCTCCAGTGCCCTGGGCCCCAGCCACCTCCCTCCAGTGGTACAGCGCCACCATATGGCGGCTGCCACCGCAATGCCATCTCTGGTGCCCCCCCACTGTGGCTGCAACTGCCGCGCCCTCAGACGCCACGTCGCCCGTTTAGAGGAGCAGATGCGTGTCCTTCAGTCCCACCCCACACCTTAGTCCCTGTCTTCTGCCCCTTTTTTAATTCTTGTTTGGGTGGGTGGGAACTGGTTTGGGAGTTGGGTTTTTGCTTTTCGGACTACTATTTTCTACTGGACTTTCCTACGGACATTGGTTGGGGTTAGGGAGGGGGATGGGTCAGCTTTTGTGGGTTTTTAGTTTATTTTTGTTAGGGTAAATTAAATATATTTTTCTACGTTACATGCAATGTTGTTAATGTTTTGTAGTGGGGTTACTGTTTTACATCACACTGTTTCCTTGCTGGTGCAGGGCCGCCCATAGCCAGTGTTTGATTTAAATAATTGGTTGACTGTGTAAGACACAAACAGATAGATGCGACACCCCTCACTGATTGACTTGTCCTACTAGTACTTTCAGTCTCTCCTCTAGTCTATGATTCTTTATCTGGACTCAAAGGGGTGTGTAAAATTGAATTCATTGAAAACATGTCCATTATTAATTCTGCCTCCCCCAAATGTCTCTCTTACCTGTGCTTGATGTTTATCTTAGGCACAGCAATGGCTGCATGGTGAAGATGGTTTCCTTTTTCTAACATGCCATGATTGGGGTGGTGGTGGTAGTATATTAGTAGTAGTAGACACTGGCAGGGCAGCAGCATTTGCAAAAAAAGAAAATGAGACAGTCAATCGTCTTTGAGTGACTGTTAGAGGAGTAGTAGAATGAAGTACAGTACAGAACTTACCTAGTAACAATAATATGCTAAAATATTTTACAACAAATCAAAATGGTGGTTGGGATAGCCTACTAGACAGAGGTACAAACTATAGTTGTGTTGAGTCACTTGACTAGGCCTACAGCCTAACAGTTAGTGCTGTGTATGAGGAATGACAACAAACAAGTCCAATCAATGCCGGCAATTAATGCTGAGGTATATGTTCCTTTGTTAAATAAAATAACCTCTAAAAGATCCTACGCATGGGTGGGCAAGCAGAAGAAGATCATCGCTCTGCCTTGAAATTGAAGTACTGTTGCTTTCGCCACATCCGCCCCAGCAAGCGTGTGATTAAGTATTGGTGTACATTTAATTTAGTCACACACCGACAATAAGTCACACAGCCCGGGGGAAGAGGGTTAGGGTTTGTTGAATGGATTGGAAGGGGTTTTTGGGAAAGGCTTGACATTGAAAAACAGTATGCATGGACAAACAAACGACAATCTTTGAAGACTACCATATCCATATGTTAAGGGAGAAAAAGGAAATGCATGCATGATGATGAGAGACCCGGATTACATACACTTTTTGTTCTGTTGTTCCGGCCTTAATACTTTTACAGATAGCAAATAGAAATTTTTAATATTGGTAGGGAAGAATCGTAAACAGAGAGCAAACCTAATGATGATAATAACAACAACAAGAACAAACTGTTGTAAAGATTGTAGACAAAAAAATGATTCAAATTATTTAAAAGAAGATAAAAGTTGATACTGTTACTGTGTTATCCTGGTAAAAAATGTGGACTGGATTTGCATCTCGGCATTCCTCTTGGTTCTCTCGTCCATCAATCTTGGGTGTGTCGCCACTCGCCACTGCCCGGCTGGAATTTTTTTTTCCGATTTATTGGTAAGGTAAGTGTGCATTCTAATGTTTTCCCAAGTATAGGGCAAGGCCCGGCGTGTAATTGTAGATGGAAAAACAAAGGGGATATTGAGAAACAAAGTTGAAACAAATGCACAAGTTATGGTGTAGTGCAACAAGAACACTTTCCGAGGGGCATGTATGCATCATCTCTTCTCTAGTCTGTGTCCAGCATTGACCTTCAACAATAACAGGAGAGAGCAGGCCCACAGTGACAGGCCTGATGGCAAGTTGCTTAGCAGTAGCACATCCTACGTTTAGACTTTAGAGTACTTTTTTTTTTTTTTAAAGATTTGGACAAAGGCAAAGCACATTATCCATTCCAAACATAGCATTTTTCAGTTTAAGTTAGTAAATCAATGCACCGCAGTCATCCCACCGCTACACTCTATTCCACTGCTACACAGACATTTGGGTCTGCTGTGGTTGTTGTTGACGTGTTTACCTTTAGGCTTTTAAGTTTTATGCCACTCATGAAACGTCCTCCTGACTTGTTATTATTCCATCAATCAACATCTCCGATACTTGTACTGACTGACTGTGAAGATCGGCCTGCAGTAGAAGTAAAATTGCATTACACAACAAGAGTAGAAATATTATTGACTTGAGTCAGTCTTTAGTGTGTACAGAAAGATAGATTACTAGTACACTTTGACTTCACTTTGTGCACAACAAACAAACAACGAAAACACAAACACCAATCGCTCAGAGTCAGGTGTCCAATGCATGCCATTAATTGTCATTACCTGTTCCTTCTCATCTTAAGTTAACGGGCCGTCTATTTCGCCATCATCATCATGGACGGTGCTGTTGTGTCAATCATACTCATTGCGCAGATTGAGTGAGTCCCCTTCCTGTATTGAATTCAAAGCAATGTATCACCAAGCTGCAGGAGAAGTACAAATTTCTTATTTGCAAGAAGGGGAAAATTCACCTTGAGTTAAGTTTAGTGTGTACTGTAGAAAGATGATTAGTGCACAATTACATAACTTCATGTACAACAAACACAACAAAATCACTCAGTCTGCGACTCTGCGTCCAATGCATGGCATCAATCATTACCTGTTCCATCTTATTTTCAGTTAATGGGCAGTCTCTCTCGGCTCTGAAAGGAGGATAGCTATAGTAGTCATCTGATTCATGCTCCACTTCTTTTGGCGGGACTAGGAAAGTTTACATTTTTTTCTTCTATTTACCATCATCCAATCATCATTCATGAGGGCAATGGATTTGGGCGGGAGATTCAGTATAATGGAGCAGAGGAGCTGGATTCAGAGGACTGTACTGTCAAATTGCAGACACCTGAAACTTGTATATTAAATAAGAAGATTAGAAGACGGTGGTAATGGATTTGTTGTGATACACAAGTTTGTAACCGGAACGACAGACACACAAATAAAGGGGGAAAAAAGGGAGGAAGACAGTAAGTGCAAGCCTAATTGTCAGGGAAGTATAGCTCGTCCTCAAACCCTGGGGGGTCAGCCAGTAGTAGGTAATCATGTGACACACTACTCCGTCACCTGAGCCGCTGTCCTCATCTTCCTACATTGATTCATGTATTGTGTAATTCGGTTGTATGAAGTGCTGATTCATTTTGATCATTGTTAACCTCTCCACGTTTTTGGGCGAGAGACTGGTCCTTCTCAATGTTACAATGGAACCAGCAGCACTGAAAACATGTTCGGAAGAGACACTTGGGACAGGGCAAGCCAGATAGCTTATCGCCAGCCTGCTGAGCAGTGGCCATTCAGACCTTTTCCTATACCAATACTGCAATGGATTTTGATCAATGTACACCTCTGTTGGGTCGTCCAGATAGGCCTGGACCATCCGCTCAATGTTCACGGGTGCTGCTGGTAAGCTTTCGGGCTCTTTTCTCTGTGCATCAGCACTGTGCTTATTAATGCCTAACTGTACATACCAATCGTCTAACGATTCTATTGGGCCTAATGATCCAGTTATTGTTGCTGTTGTCGATAGTGATGGTGAGTGTTGTGATCCAAACGCGCTGCCCTCAGCCGACGAAGTTGCACTTGATCCTGCATGCCCTGCTGCAGTACTTCTTGTGGGTTGATCTTGCGGGCTTTTAATTAGCAGCCGTAGGTTTTCCGAGTTACTGGCTGCCTCAGCTATACAAGTTTTGTACCGGGCAACATCAATCTCTGAAAAAGCAAAGAATGTCTTCAGTCCAAATTTTGGACGTGGATCCAGAATTGTGGCACAAATGTAATGTTCTTGTGACAACATTTTATTTTCTATCCTTGTATTTTCAGCTAAGCGACGGGCTAAGCTCTCCACCAAGTCATAGGCTTCCCTTTTGTCCTCTACACCTTTGTATGATTCAGAAACCTTCTTCAGCTGATGCTCTAGCATTTGCAATAATGGGATAGCTTGGCCCATTGTACAGTCCTCCTTGCTGACTTCACGTGTGAAGACCTCAAAAGGACGAAGCATCTCAGTCAGGCATTTAATTAGGCTCCATTGCTCCATCTCAAGGTTCATGCCTTTAACAGAAGCATCCCCTCTTTTCCAGACATATTCATGGAGTGACCTGTACTGCTCATACAGATGATCAAACATGTAATACGTTGAGTTCCAACGTGTTGCCACCTCCTGGATGAGTGCCTTGACTGGCATCCTATTTTCACGTTGGATGATCCTCAGCTGCTTCCGAGCTTTAAAAGAATGGCTGAAATGAGTGCATATTCTTCGGCAGATGGCCAGTAAGTTGCTGACTATGGGTTCTTTTTTCAGAAAGTCTTGAACTATAATGTTTATGTAGTGCGCCAAACACGGAACCCTGAAATAGGAACCAAGATCCATGGTCTTAAGTACATTACTGCCATTGTCTGTGGCAACAAAACCAACACTAAGCCCTCTTGGGCGCAGCCATTCAAAAACCTTGCTTTCAAACTCTTGCAAAATGTTTACAGCCGTTTGAGATTTCTCCATGGCGAACATGGCTACAGTTGCATGTTTCCGAGTACCTTTAAACATAGCAGCTGTGTCAACAGCACCGCGTGCAGATAGCTTATCTCTAACCCCCACAAAAGAGACCCAGTGTGCAGTGATGCACATGTAATCTGTGGCTTGGCAACTGGTCCACATGTCTGTTGTCAGGTGGATATTGTGAACAGCACTCTGCTGCAAAGCTTGTCCAACCAATTCCAGCACATTATGCCGGAACAGCAATTCTTGCGAAATAGGACCGGCTGGGAACCTTCCATTTAGGGCAGATGGCTGACACAAATTCAAGGAAACCCACCCCTTCCACAAATGAAAAAGGAAGAATGTCCAGCGCTAACATTTTAGCCAGCTTCGCATTGTACAACCGTGCCGTTGGGTGGTTGCGTTGGAACTGCCCCTCCAACCTAAGCATGCTCTCAATGGTAAGCTGGATTACTTTCCTTTGTGGTGCTGTTTTCATTAACCCACTTAGGCTCAACGACACAGTTTGTCTCATTGCGGTACTCGGTCGCCTTGGTGTCTCAGCCTGACTCTGAGTATGGCTCTTACTGCGGTGCCACTCAGAAGTTACTGAGGAGGATGTGGGCGGTACCACTGCACTACTGGGGACAAGGCTAGAAATGCCTCCCTCTTCTTCACCTTCCACCGCAATAATATCACTCCCTGATTCTTCCTGACCAACTTCAATGGGTTCAGTTTTTCTACTTTCTTTTAACTGAAGTAGGTGATTCTCCCACACGATAGTGTGGTGTATTCTGAGATGACTTCCTTGGCCTCCGGTTCCATAGTTTGTATCAAGCTTATCCCGCCGAACACCTTGCCGACCAATTGAGCATATAGCAACGTTCTCCTCCTTGGTGCTAACAGAAAAGAAGTCCCAAACTGGGGAGGAGAACTTTCTTTCACTGCTGGATGTGCCACTTTCAACACCAGATGAACTGGAGGGTGTGCTTGAAATGTGACCCTGTGCACCTAGACTGTGACTTTTACTACCACTACCTACTGAAATGGTTGAGCTGGATGTAGGTCCCTGCCGGGCCTTGGAAAATATGGCAGCTGGAGATAGTGGTGGTGTAACCTGTGTTGGTGATATCCGTGCTACATCCCACTCAGTAGCAGCCTTTCTGGATAGGGTGAGAATGTTGGTCTCCAATCCCTTTGGGGTGGGAGTAATGTGCGTGATGACTGGCTCCTCCTTATCAACATCACCCCCCTCTTCTACATCTATCTCCATAACTCTAAGTTTTTCTGGGACCTTCCTTTTCAGAAGCATTGTCTTGTGGCGTATATCACTCTCAGACTGAGCTGGTGGGTGCCAAGTGGTATCACGATCATCAGAAGCGGGGCTTGAAGAAGAAGATGATGGACTAAGCCTCCTTTTCCTTGCTGGTGGTCTGGAAGACAATAGATCTTCTGAAACAGTGGTTTGACTTTGCTCCACTTTGTCTGCAGGAAGCTCGATTTCCTGAAATGCCCCTACGTCAGGAGCAACAACTACTATGGTGGGCTGTTGCGGCTGCTGCTGTTCTTGTTGCGGCTGCTGCTGTTCTTGTTGCGGCTGCTGCTGTTCTTGTTGCGCCCGCTGCTGTTCTTGTTGCGGCTGCTGCTGTTCTTGTTGCGGATGCTGGTGTTCTTGTTGCGGCCGTTGCTGTTCTTGTTGCGGCCGCTGCTGTTCTTGTTGCGGCTGCTGCTGTTCTTGTTGCGGCTGCTGCTGTTCTTGTTGCGGCTGCACACTTATCTGCTGAGTTTGCGCCTGCGTTGATTGTGTACTAATTTGCGATAATGACATTTCAACATCGCTGCTCTTTAGTAGACTGGCTACCTCTGCGACACTAAAGCCCTTGGCCCTAGGTTGGTGGGGTTGGACCGCTGGTGCTGAGGTGCTGCTCCCAGCTTGGTTCCCAGACAACGCTGCTGCAGGCGTAACTTTTTTTGGTGCCAAAAAAAACATTGGCTGGCGCACCACCAGTCGTGGTTAATGGCACTTCCTTTTTCTGTTCCTTCTTCTCACCGGCAACTTACTGGATCTGGTACCTTTCTTTGGGGCCATCTTCTTCAGATGTCAGGCAGGATGCAGATGCACAACAAGTTCTGGTCACACTTGGACGTGATGCGCAGCAGGACTTCTGTCTGGCTGGCAGTACAACGGGTAGCCGGGTGATGCTGATGACACCTCCTCCTCTGGCTTTTTGTGCACCTAAAAGCAAATATGCCAGGAGAAGAACATCAGTGAAATGTTGCATTTGTTGTTGTGGTTCAGTTACATAGTACTGTACTAGTGCAAACAAAAGATAGTCTAGCCATTCAGGACTTTTTTTCCGACAAGGGCTATGTTATACTACTGTGTACAGTCACACACTACACTCTCAGGAGGGATAGGAAAGTTAATAAGAACCACCAAAATAAAAATGTAATGGAAGTGGGGTGGAGCCTATTTGCCATTAAATTATTTGAGCATCTCAGCATCCATGGAGCTACTGCTGGCAAAGGGGGTGGATGGATGGAAGCAGTAAGCCAATAGGAAAACCATGCAGGCCTATATGGCAAAAGCAGGACAATAATAACTCCCAATTCAAAAAAGGCCACCAGCCACATGGACACTCACAAATCAAAAAAAAGCAGGGGGCCTGGGAAACACCAGGAGCTGACAAAAGGCCTATAAAAGCCAGGTAAAGGATGCATGCTAAAGCACACTGCTCTGCCTTTTTAATGCAACAAAATGCAAATATGAACATTCACAGGCCCCAAAAAGGTCTGCTGCAGGGTGCATGCATTGCACACCAACACACACCAGACACACACAACAAAAGTATGTCTTTAAGACAACCAACATCAGAATGCCCACCCCAAAAAACACACTTCCCCAACTCAATCCAATGCCATCCATGCCCTAAATGATGTCTAAATCCAACAGACCACACAAAAAACACTTGATTAATAAAGCTGTGGCTACCTGCTCTGATCCTACTGGATGAAAGCAGGCCTGTTGGCAGACAAGGCCAGGCAAACTTGCAGGCCTAGGCTTCAAAATGGCCACCAGCCACATGGCCAGGCCCAACAACATCAGAAAGCCCACCACACAAAAACACACTTCCCCAACTCAATCCAATGCCATCCATGCCCTAAATGATGTCCAAATTCAACAGACCACACAGAAAACACTTTATTAATAAAGCTGTGGCTACCTGCTCTGATCCTACTGGATGAAAGCAGGCCTGTTGGCAGACAAGGCCAGGCAAACTTGCAGGCCTAGGCTTCAAAATGGCCACCAGCCACATTGCCAGGCCCAACATCAGAAAGCCCACCACAAAAAAACACACTTCCCCAACTCAATGCCATCCATGCCCTAAATGATGTCTAAATTCAACAGACCACACAAAACAAAACACTTCATTAATAAAGTTGTGGCTACCTGCTCTCATCCTACTTGATGAAAGCAGGCCTGTTGGCAGACAAGGCCAGGCAAACTTGCAGGCCTAGGCTTCACAATGGCCACCAGCCACATTGCCAGGCCCAACATCAGAAAGCCCACCACAAAAAACACACTTCCCCAACTCAATGCCATCCATGCCCTAAATGATGTCTAAATTCAACAGACCACACAGAAAACACTTCATTAATAAAGCTGTGGCTACCTGCTCTGATCCTACTGGATGAAAGAAGGCCTGTTGGCAGACAAGGCCAGGCAAGCTTGCAGGCCTAGGCTTCAAAATGGCCACCAGCCACATGGCCAGGCCCAACAACATCAGAAAGCCCACCACAAAAAACACATTTCCTCAACTCAATGACATCCATGCCCTAAATGATGTCTAAATTCAACAGACCACACAAAACAAAACACTTGATTAATAAAGCTGTGGCTACCTGCTCTGAACCTACTGAATGAAGCAGGCCTGTTGGCAGACAAGGCCAGGCAAGCTTGCAGGCCTAGGCTTCAAAATGGCCACCAGCCACATGGCCAGGCCCAACAACATCAGAAAGCCCACCACAAAAAAACACACTTCCCCAACTTAATCCAATGCCATCCATGCCCTAAATGATATCTAAATTCAACAGACCACACAGAAAACACTTGATTATTAAAGCTGTGGCTACCTGCTCTGATCCTTCTGGATGAAAGCAGGCCTGTTGGCAGACAAGGCAAGGCAAGCTTGCAGGCCTTGGCTTCAAAATGGCCACCAGCCACATGGCCAGGCCCAACAACATCAGAAAGCCCACCCCAAAAAAACACACTTCCCCAACTCAATCCAATGCCATCCATGCCCTAAATGATGTCTAAATTCAACAGACCACACAGAAAACATTTGATTAATAAAGCTGTGGCTACCTGCTCTGATCCTACTGGATGAAAGCAGGCCTGTTGGCAGACAAGGCCAGGCAAGCTTGCAGGCCTAGGCTTCAAAATGACCACCAGCCACATGGCCAGGCCCAACAACATCAGAAAGCCCACCACAAAAATACACACTTCCTCAATTCAATGCCATCCATGCCCTAAATGATGTCTAAATTCAACAGACCACACAAAACAAAACACTTGATTAATAAAGCTGTGGCTACCTGCTCTGATCCTACTGGATGAAATCAGGCCTGTTGGCAGACAAGGCCAGGCAAACTTGCAGGCCTAGGCTTCAAAATGGCCACCAGCCACATGGCCAGGCCCAACAACATCAGAAAGCCCACCCCAAAAAACACACTTCCCCAACTTAATCCAATGCCATCCATGCCCTAAATGATGTCTAAATTCAACTGGCCACACAGAAAACACTTGATTAATAAAGCTGTGGCTACCTGCTCTTATCCTACTGGATGAAAGCAGGCCTGTTGGCAGACAAGGCCAGGCAAGCTTGCAGGCCTAGGCTTCAAAATGGCCACCAGCCACATGGCCAGGCCCAACAACATCAGAAAGCCCACCAGATCGGAATCTGAATCTGAATCCGAAACCTGAACCTGGCCTGGCCTGATCTAGTCTCGAATCTAGCTAGAGCCTAAGTCTGAGTCTGAGACTTAGTCTGAGTTAGGGGGTTTACAAAAATGTAAAAAAAATAAAATAAAAAGGGGCTGTATAAGCGCAAGAACATAAGTACATAAGAACACAAGAACATAAGAACTCAAGAATATAAGAATAAAAGAATACCAGCAAGAGACGCTTGGGGACACCGGGACGCCACGTTCTGGTATCGCACATGACCGTCCTAATACTAGTCCAACAAGATTTTCACCCTATATACCTGAAATGTCTCAAAAAGACAAGACCCTTCCCGACTAATAAAAGACTGACAGTCAAGAGAGCCAGGGGAGCCAAAGGATTCAAAGGAGGCAAAGGAACACGTGCTAATACATTAGAAGCTGCTGAAAGCGCGGCACCATTTGTAATTAATCTAGTTATTGATACGAAACCAGAAATTGAAATTGGGGTAGCTCGAGAAAGAGCATATAGCTCTGTGAGTTTAAGTATTGGTGAAAAACCCAATAAGAATAAACAAAAGACATTCAATCAACTAGCATCGAAGCCAAGGCCGTTAAATTCATTGACAATACCATTGCCATTCCCACAGACCTTTAGATTAGTACGGGCATCAGGTATGGCCGATATAATGAGCTCAGGGAAAGGCAAAGAGGACACGGCAAACAACCTATTGACATCGGAATCTATACAAGAAAAAGCTGTATTAGACATTCAGGTCCCCTTAAATCCACATCCCACCCAAAGTACAAGTCTTTCGTCACAAGCCATACATTCTCTACAAATGACTCGATGTGAGAACACAGAGGACACGGCGATGCCAGAAAGCCTGGAAAAGAAGTCAGAGAAATTAGAGAGGACAGAAAGTCAGGGAATTATTAAAGGTACGAGAAATCAACAATGCCCGCAGACGGCAAAAGACTCGCAAAGAAGACCAGAAAGTAGGGGGTCCCGGGCAAAGGAAAACCACGAGGGGAAACACGATGGCAAAGTAACAGCTAAAAAACAAGATATACAAACTAAAAACAGTGATGCAGATAAGAATGTAAATAAAGACAATGATCAAGGGAAAAGAAAAGGGAAGGAGAAAGAGCTGGGAAACGAAACAGAAGATGCACTACTAGAGAAAAAGGCAAAAAGGATGCAAACTATCAAAAACTTGAAGGCTGCGGCCAAATCATCTGGTCAATCAATAGACTCTCAGCTTAGGATAGACAATTTATTTAGCCCTCTCACTAAGGTTGGGCTAAGTATTGGCGTTAATAATGAGAAATTACAGAACTTAAAGCCTCATCAAGACAAACAAGAGGGAGTCTATGACAGTGTAGACTTGGCTGTGCACCTGGAATCGGGAGTTGCAGGGGATAAATTCACTACGGGTCCCAGTCAAAATCTAAATGTGGACAAATGCCCCGATGTTGAAGGTTATAGAGCTGGCACAAGTACACTGGATCATAACGAGAGACGCCTTAAACGTAAGGCAGGTAGAGAGAACCACGCCTATGTTCCTTCAGAGCTACAAATACAGCCCTCAGGAGTAAATCCCACACTAGCTAACGACGTAAGTTCCAAAGAATCAGACTCGGATTTGTACGAAACAGGTGTCTCCATTTCTAGCGAGCCAAGCGAGGAGAGTGAAGCTAGCGAGGACTCGAAATCAGAAGGACTAAGCCCGGAGGCATCAGACTTCATGGATCTAAAAAATATGAATGATTCAGGACAAGACATAACGCCCAGAAAAAAGATTGAAAAGAAAAGAACTAGAAACAAGAGGCAGTCTAAACTAATCTACGAGGAAACAACAGATCCGGGAAGTAATACGGAGCAAACCTCAAGTAGACCTAAATCGACTCGCAAGAGCCCCCACCCAACATTAAAAGCCGTACCTGAACGGAGGCAGATCATCAGGAGTAAACCTGAAGAAGAAGGGGGGCAAATGCGAAAGCAATATGGCGGTTGCTCGGGAACAGCAACAGAGCCCTCGCTGAGGGAAGTCCTCGACTCAATCAAAACCCTTCACAAAGATGCAAAAAAAGATAGCCATCGGAATCATCTGGCTATTCAAAAACTGGAGGGGGCTATCAATAAAGTGGGGAATACCTGTTCAGAAATCTCTGAGAGAATGAGCTGTGCTGAAGTACGTACAGATAATTTAGAAGCTGATGTGGGTAAGCTTAAATCCCAGATAAAGAAACAAGATGAAATATTAAAAGACTTAATGGCCAAGGTTGAAGATCACGAAAACCGAGCAAGGAGAAATAATTTACGCTTTTTAGGGATTCCTGAGGGCGCAGAAGGAAGTGATTCAAGGGGCTTCGTGGTCAATCTTCTTAAATCTGTATTTCCGGAACTCAGCTCATGGGATATGGACAGAGAAATTCAACGAGCCCACAGATTTCCTCTTACTTTATCAAAACGTTCTGACAAGCCGCCTCAATATCCGAGGGCTATGTTAGTCAATTTTGGCAATTTCACATTGCGCGAAGCTATATATGATTTAGCAAGGCCTACTAGTAAAAAAGAACACAAGGGCTTTATGTTTTTTGTCAGACCAGATTTTGCACATGCAACTGTCGAACGTCGATGGCGAATGAGACAACTTTTTACCCCCTTTGAACAAATTGGAGCTTCTGTATATTTGCAAAATCCGGCTCGCTTAAAAATTAACTTCAGGGGTACAACGCGAAGTTTTTCAAGTGAAATCCAGGCCGAAGCGTATCTGAGGGAAATATCGGAGAAAGCAAAACAAAACAATGACAAATAGAGGGCAAAAAAAAAAAATGTAAAGGGTTTGGCATGTGGATCTTGCTAAAACTTGGGGTCATACTATGGAAAGGGGCTGGGGATGGCAAACGAAAAACTTGTTATACAAATATGATATTAATATTTGGTATATTCGGGATTATGCTTTAATATGCAATGAAATGGTTGAATGGATTAAGGTTTTATTTTGTTTTCTAGTCGATATATCTAGGGTATATATAATTAGGCAACGGGGCAAGCGCAGGCGCACTGATCATACCGACGCCCACACTTGGGTACCTAGGACCCAGGGCGCCTCATAGGGTGGTAAGGGGGGGAGGGGGGTGGGCAAACAGGTGGAAGGGAGGGAAGGGAGGGAAGGGTTGGGATGGGGGGAAGACCAAGAGAAGTCAATCAGTGAAGGGAGTACCTTTAGTATATCAAAAGAAATACATTTGTTAGTAGGATTTAAAATGCTGATCAAGGGCCAGAGAGGAAGAATATGGCGGTTAAAAACGACAACTATCATTCTTACACGACGTAAGATTTATAATATAGATGGCTAGACTACGAATTGTATCTCTAAATATTTGCGGGCTCAACGACCTAAAAAAAAGACAAATCGTAGCAGAAGGTCTTCAAGCCATGGAAGCTAATATAGTTTGCTTACAAGAGACCCATATAGAGAGAGGCCAACAACACCTGTTGAAATCCTTGGGGTTTCAACTTATAGCTGCATCCACCCAGGGAACTCGTACGAAAGGAGTGGCCATTCTAGCTAAAGGAGGGGGCTTACAATTTAGTCGATCACTTGCAGACAAGCTTGGGAGATGGGCCATTACTGAGTGCCGCTACAATAGTGGTCAGAATACGGTTACTCTATGTACAGCTTATGGGAATCTAGGAGATGACCCTGATACCCTTCTAAGCATTTCTAATGAATTAGTATATTGGCCCTTGCCTCTTATTGTGTGTGGTGATCTAAACCTTCACCTACCCGGAGATTGGACCGCTGATCCTTTTTTTAATTATCAAGGGAGAAAACCTAAAGTCTTTAGAGCATTTAAAGACTTGTGTGAACGACATGGCCTGCTGGATGGATGGCAATTGGGGCATCCTAGAGACCAAGGATATACTTTTTTTTCCCATCCCCATTCTCGTCATGCCCGTCTAGATTATATCCTTTTGTCGAATTCCATCAGGGATGGTTGCACTATGAGGAAGCATCCAAGGGTATTATCCGACCATAACCCTCTAGAATTGAATATTGCATGTAGCAATATTATTCGTACTAGAAACCTTTGGACATTTGAAAGAGCCTTTTTAAAAAAGGAGGAGTATCATACTCTTATGAGAGAGTGGATACCATCTTTTTTAGAAATAAACATGGGCAGTGCTCCTGTCGAGGTAGTTTGGGATGCAATGAAAGCTGGTATCAGAGGGGAGACTTTGCAATTCTCAGTACGCACTAACAGAAAAGGTAAAGAACAACTAGCCTCTTTATATCAGAATCTGAATAAAGCTGAAGCAGATTTGATAATAGCTTTGCAAACAGGTCTGGGTTCTGAAGGACTAGCGCAAGTTGCAATCGCTAGAAACAAGATATCTGATATATTTACGGAAAAAGCGATCACTAAAGCTATGATATACAAAGGGAAAACTTATGAACTCAGCGAGAAAGTAGGGCACCAGCTGGCTGTTCGTACAAGGGAAGAGATAACAGGAAATATGATAAAAGCTATAAATGATAGGAATGGTGAATTGAGATTAGAAGAACTCGATATTAGAACTGCTTTTCAAATGTTTTATCAAAAATTGTATGAAGAACCGTTAGGAGGGCAAGAGGATCCTAGAGACTATCTGGATAAAGAGCTGGCCGAACATCTTGAACAAGAAGATAAGGATTTACTGGACTCTCCCATTTGTTGGGAGGAAATTCTATTATCTATGAAATCCCTGACTGCTGGCAAAGCAGCAGGTGTAGACGGAATCCCTACAGAGTTTTTCCTCGAATTTGCAGAACAATTAAAAACCATCATGCTAGAACTTTTTAAGTCTATAGTTCAGGGAGGAAACCCACCACCGTCTTGGTCTTTAGCAAAAATAATGATCTTCCTGAAGAAAAACAAAAATCCGTTGGAAATGGGCTCGTATCGCCCAATAACCTTGATCAATGGTGACTCAAAAATGTATTCCAAACTCCTTGCAGGGCGATTAGCACCTATAATCCATAAAATTGTGTCAGCCCGACAACACGGATTTGTCCCCGGCAGATCAACAAGCGATCATATACAGAGATGTTTGACCATGCAGAAACTACAGGAGACCCTATGGCCCTTATTCTTCTGGATGCAGAAAAGGCGTTTGATAGGGTCTCCTGGACGTTTTTATGGGCAGCAATGTCAGATCGAGGATTAACGAAGGGATTTATCAAAGCTATCCAAGGACTATATGTCAATCCAAGGGCCAGCGTAGTGATAAACGGGAATATGTCCGAGAACTTTATGATTACGAGGGGAACTAGACAGGGGTGTCCTGCTCGCCCCTCTTATTCGCAATATATATCGACCAATTTATACGTAAACTTGATAACCATCCTTATGTATCGTCTATTACGATTACCAACTATGAAACCAAAGTCTTAGCTTACGCTGATGATATAGCGCTAGTTACTACCAATCCGAAGGAGGGAATTAAGATGGTTGAGAAGGAAGCAACACGTTTCGGCAAAACTTCTGGGTATAAACTAAATACCGGGAAAACTCAAATAATCATTAACGACAAAGTGGAGATGGAAGACGAGAGAGTTGTGGAACACGCTATTTATCTAGGTGTCAATATAAGTGCCAAGGTAGATAAAATTTTACAGTTAAATCTTGACCCACTAATAGTGCGCACCAGAGAAGACTTAATTAGATTGGATAATTTACACTTAACTATTGGTGGCAGATGTAATTTGATTAAAATGCTGATTCTACCTAAATTTTTATACTTCTTCAGAACAATTTGTCTTGAGTTCTCCCCATATTACTTTAAAAACATCGAATCTTTGTTTGCCAGATTTATTTGGGGATTTAAGAAACCACGAAGGGCACTAAAATGGATTATGTTACCAAAAGAAAGAGGTGGGTTAGCATTGCCTAACTTTAGGATCTATTATTGGGCAACAGTGGCCAAATACTGTATAAATCTGATAGTGATTGAGCCGAATCATTGTGAGATCCCGACCCCACAGGAAATGGTATTAGGAGATAGAAGTAAAGGGTGTTTATGGAGACATATGAATGATAATTTTTTTAAGAAAACTAAACTCAAGACTATTCAGGGAATTTGGAAAGTTTGGAGCAATATCCGTAAATTCCTAGGGTTGGGACGCTTCTCATGTTACACTCCAATTAGTGGCAACTCTGATCTTTCTGAGATATTTCATGATGGTTATATGTCTAGGTGGAACAGGGTAGGGATTACCCAACTTGGTTGCTTCTATATCGAAAATCGATTGAAAAGCTTTTCAGAACTTCGCAATGATTATAACATTAGCAATAGGGATTTTTTCAAGTATTTACAAGTCAGGGATTTCTAGTCTAAGAAAATGGGGGGGCGTTGTAATTTTCAAAATATCATATTAATAGATAAATTATGCTTGGAATCTACTCCTAGAATTGGGGAAATATATAAGGACCTTATCAGTAGTTTCCCGGATGATCTCGATAAACATCTTACTAGATGGCAGACTAACCTATTCATACTGCGAGCAATACCGGAGCGAGCATTAAAGCTTGCACAAATACTGCTAATGTCAATTAAATTACAAGCACAATTCTATAAAACATTTTTTGCCTTGTATTATACACCGTATAAAATGGGCAAATGGGCAATTGGCTTGGGAACCGCTTGTCCACGCTGTTCATTGGCGGCAGCTAACGATATTCACATGTTTGCCACTTGCCCATCACTTACTAATCTTAGGATAGAAATATCTAATTTCATTTCAGATCTATTTCAGGAAGAAATTACTATCTCTATTGAAGAAATGATCTTAGGAGTGGCTGCTATTGAGCGCCCAATACAACAACAGGGGCTGATATTTGTAGCAATGGCGGTTCTTAGATTGTGTATAGCCACCGCATGGCTTGATCCCCAACCGCCATCTTCCACTCAATGGAGGGCTAGATTACTTGCTATATGCAATGTGGAGGTGGTAATTTATAAGAACAAGGGACTTAAGAAAAAACAAAGAGGAATGATGATTTGGGAACCTTTGTTACTCTGGATAGAAGATCACTGCCAAGGGTAATATTTCTAAGGGATTAATCCTAAGGCGAAAGTGGATGTGCGAATTTCTGTTCCTCTGTTCCTTAGTTTTCTTTTTCTCTTTGTCTTTTTGGACCATCAAATTTACACGCTGCGAGAGACTACTTCTATAATGTTTATACTAAAGGCGGTTTGTCTGAAGATGTTTCTTGATCTTGGTCTCTGTGGGGGGAGGGGGGATTGAAATGTATTGTATTAAAATGGCAAATGTCAATAAAAACTATTTAAATCGGAAAAAAAAAAAAAAAAAAGAAAGCCCACCACAAAAAAATACACTTCCCCAACTCAATCCAATGCCATCCATGCCCTAAATGATGTCTAAATTCAACAGACCACACAGAAAACACATGATTAATAAAGCTGTGACTACCTGCTCTGATCCTACTGGATGAAAGCAGGCCTGTTGGCAGACAAGGCCAGGCAAGCTTGCAGGCCTAGGCTTCAAAATGGCCGCCAGCCACATGGCCAGGCCCAACAACATCAGAAAGCCCACCACAAAAAAACACATTTCCCAACTAATTCCAATGCCACCCAGGCCCTAAATGATGCTTGAAAACGAAATACATTAAAAAAACACCAAAGGAACAGTTGCTTCATCATGCACACACCCATGAGGCCATGACTAGATCGGGCCTACTACTGACTACTACTACCCACAACATTTTTAAAAAAAGGAATGATGATAGTTACCAAAAATAAATTGTAGTTACAACAACTGCAATGCCCCCAATCAAACAGACACAACAACCACTTACTTGTAAAATATCTAATTAAAATATCCTCAAATCCAATTGCAATGATGCAGCAGACAAAAAGAGTGATCTTTCCCGCTCAAAATCCAAAGGCAGAATGAGCAGGAGCTGGACAAAGCACTGGGAGGAGCCTGCTGGACAGGAACAGGAAGTTGGAGATTCTGTGGCACTTCCTCCCTCTCCCCACCTTTTTAAAAAATGACTCCTTGCACAAAAACGGACAGCCAAATGTCAATCTGAGGAGTTGTTTTCATCCAAAATCATCATTTGCAGAAGGTTTCATGCTGCTAGAGCTGATATTCTTCTCCAAATTGAAAATGTTACATGTTCGAGTTCTCGCGCTTCACATTACTTCCGCCGGATGTCGATGGCGTGTCCAAAATGACTTGATCGCGTTTTCCCGCTC
This sequence comes from Triturus cristatus, assembly GCF_964204655.1. Classification (NCBI taxonomy): domain Eukaryota; kingdom Metazoa; phylum Chordata; class Amphibia; order Caudata; family Salamandridae; genus Triturus; species Triturus cristatus. Next base: position 510,179,396 of record NC_140594.1, read on the forward strand.
CCTGTCGCGTTGTATATGAAGTGTTTGGGGTCTCTTTTTCCTTTTCGCTTTCGATTAGACGTGCCCGCGTCCTCACGCTCTCGCTCGCGGTGGAGAATGACGTGTTCGAGATCTCAATCTTCTCAGACTCTCGCGGTGCATGATCGCGAGAAGAAAGACGTGATCGCGCGACAAATGACGTGATCGCGGGTCGGGAAAACTTGTCGGCGAACGCAGGGATTCAGGTAAGGCGATCACTCGCACGCGAGAATGTATTTTTTTACAGCATGAGCAAGAAACAAATTACCGCTAAGATGCGGATAGCAGAAATTTTGAAATTTTCGCGCTTTCCGCGGAACGCGAAAATGCCAAATTAACGCAATTTCCGTGAGCGGAACGGAATTTTGGCCCAGGCCTAGTCAACATTCCCCAGACCTACGTTACTAGCATCTATCGTTACAATGGTTTTCCTGCTAGTATCGAAATGACCCTACATTGGTGCATGAGCAAGAGATTGTTTCATCTTGACAAATGCAGCCTCACACTCTACACTCCATTCACACTTCCTTTCTTTAACAGCAACCTCATAGTTTCTACCACATCTGCAAAATTGGACACACATTTTGAACAATATTCCACAAGTCCCAAGAAAGATTTCAATTGTTCCTTGTTAGGGGGTTGGGGAGCCTCCTCAATAGCCTTTACAATGCTCTTTTTTGGGACTTATTCCATTCCCAGACAAGTCCCAAATCATTTACTTGCTTCATCCTCAACCGGCATTTCTATTACTTTATGGTTAGTCCATAACTTCCAATTTTCTCCAGTACCTACTCCAACAATACATCATGTTCTGCTAATGATTTCCCAAGGACTGTTATGACATCTTGAAACATATTAATTTTTGCATAACCTGAAAAATATTTTGCATGATCCTCTGAAAGACAGCAGAGACAGATGCCAAGCCAAATGGCATTCTCAAATATCAGTAATCCTTTAGTGATATAACAGAAGAAGTCAAAGGGCAAAGCTCTGGATGTAGATTCACCTGGTGGTACGCTGAAGGCATATCCAGATCACTAAACACCCTGCCACCTCCCATCATTCTCATCATCTCACTGATGTTGGCCAATAGCTGCCTGTCCACCCACGCATTTCTATTGAGGTCCCTCAAGTCAATACATAGGCAGATTTTATTTCCTTCCTTTGGAGCCACAACAATCGGAGCCAACCATTCAGATGACTCAATTAATTGGCTCAATGATCTTTACCTCAAGTAGCTTATTCAATTCTTGTTGAAGTGGTAAATTTGGGATGGACCTCACTTTATGCAGAGCAGGCATAGCATTCTTCTTAAGAATTTTCAGATGGGTGAACATCTTCAATACCCCTAACTTGTCAGACAACACCCACGAAAATCTTTCCAGCAATTTCTTGCCCCACTTTATATCTACATCGTGTTTTACAATCTCACTTTCATTAACTGGTACTATCACCATTACTGGTTCGTTGGCATTGGGGTCAAGCATTATGTTTAAATCATTTTGGTGGCACCATCACAATAGATCTCGTTATTTATATAGACTGTCGTGTGCACCCCACCCTGTCTAAAAAATGTGTCCATCCATTGCACTCCTTCTATATTGATCCTCTTACCCTACTGCTTTCACCTCTGATTGCTGCAAATCTTTAACTTCTGCTCTCAATTATTTTTCATATGTATCCTTGGTAATCAAAGTGAACAGACTTCCTGAAGCTGCCAATACTTTAAGCTTCACAGTTCCTACTGTGATTTCACAATGGGCTTCTCTAATTCCCCCAAACTCTGTTTCTTTATACTTCCATTGTTAACACTGCTGTCCCTTTGCTGAGCACTATCTTCTATTTAATTTATAATCAATATTATTTCTTCCTGATCGTCGCCCTGATCCTCAACATTTTTGACACTAGCATTCTGCACTCTCTCTTTTGATCTACAAACATTCGCTAAGTGTCCTTTTTGCCACAAGATCTCCATGTTACATTTCTTGCTCCGCAAGTGAAGCTAGAGGCTATGGGGCCGATTCACAGAACTAACTTAAGACAAAATCCTAAACTTACTACTTTTGGTATTCACAGAAGGCATTTAGTAGTAGTAAAGTTAGGATTTTGTCTTAAGTTTGACTTAAGAGAAACTTAAGACAAACTTAAGACAGACTTAAGAGAGACTTAAGACAAACTTAAGACGAAATCCTAACATAAGTCTGTCTTAAGTCTGTCTTAAGTTCGTCTTAAGTCTGTCTTAAGTTTGTCTTAAGTCTGTCTTAAGTTTGTCTTAAGTCAAACTTAAGACAAAATCCTAACTTTACTACTACTAAATGCCATCTGTGAATACCAAAAGTAGTAAGTTTAGGATTTTGTCTTAAGTTAGTTCTGTGAATCGGGCCCTATGTGTCCTGGACACTAACACCTATAGCATGTTACAGTCCTACGTTCCTCAGGCTTGGACTTAGCAGAGCTTTTATTCCTGATTGGTTTCTTTAGGTTTTCTTTTCTGATCTCTTTCACCTCTAACCCAGTTTCTTTCTCTGTGCTTCTTATATTGTTTTTTCCCTATGTCATTTCCCCTCATGCGCACAGCAGTGGACTCCATGCTCCTTGCAATCTGTATAGATTCCTCTAAATAGAATCTAATGCAGATAGCAGTTTTTCTGGTACCTTTTTATTGTTTGTGCTCTAAGAATCTGATTACGAATCAAAGACCTAGTTAGGTTCTGGAATGTACAGGTTGCCACCAAACTACGCAAGGTGGCAGCATAGCTCATTATGTCTTCGCCCTGCCCCTGTACCCTTAAAATAAAAACTATGCCTCTCAAAGGCTATATTCACATTGGGCATACAGAGCTTCTCCAACATTTGTAGTGACATATCATACAGATTCATTGGCTGGCCATGTCCCATCCCTACCTAAATATCTGGAAGATCATCATAACTTCTTCTACCTTCCAACCCAATATAGTGCAGGAGAATGGCTCGTGTTTGTACCAGACCACATTTATGTCCTCCTATAGCTCACATATCAGTAAAGAAAATGTTCTTCCATCATTTCCAAAGAATTGTGAGCTCCCCAGGCACTGGTAAGAAACTGGTAGGTGCTGCCATACTTTGCTCCGCCATTCATGCAAGAAATGTGAATAAACAAACTACCATAGAATACTAAAATAACAGGCCAATATAATAAACTTAAATGACTAACTAAAATCATTATCTAAAATAATTATCTAAAATAATCATTTAAAATAATAACAGTGGCCATTCCAGTTTCAAAATCTTCTTTTCAAGTTCATTCCTTCACTGTTACAATTTGTACTTTGTATAGTCTTTCTTTTTCTTTTATTTCTTAGTTGCTGAAAGTCTCTTTTCTATTGGATTCCTCTTTTTTTTCTTTTTTCTAGGACAAAGAAATGCTGACATGACAATAATGCAAGCAGCATAGGCATGTGTGGATCACAGTAAGTACAGCTTTATTTCTAATGGTTTTATGACCAAGCGTGTTTTCTCACTCTAAAAAACACACTTTGTTGCCAACTTTCTATTTAGCCATAGTGCGTGTGTTTAAAAGAAACAACAACGCATAATGGGCTCTAGATGCGGCCTTTCCGACACACACTGCTGGTAAGGCAGAGGCACTTGAAGAGAGGCAGACAGCATGGCATATTCTAGCAACAAGGCCTTTCTGATGCACCAGGACATTACCGCCTTCCTGACCCGCCTTGATTATTAGCAGCATGTTGGGCCTAGCAACGTAGCTTTTAAAATGCTGTATTGAATTTCAAGTGCGTCCCGTGGTGTTTCATTGGTACTCTGTCATAATTAGAAAATTACCCTAAATTAGCACTAATAAATCTGATCTTAAACGCCAATAGTGCAGCTCTGAAAATGTGCAAAAAAACGTACAGGTCACCATTTACAGCTTTCAGTACCCGAATTTCGCATGTTCGTGTAGAGCTATTATCCCAAATTGCATATAGTGCTTTTCCAGAGTAGGACGTTACTTCATCAATCTCTGCCCTCTGCGCAGAGCACTTCGTCGCCAAAATGTGTAGCAACTGGAACCAATACTTGTTACTTTAGTCTTCTCTTTATTTCCAGGCAAGTGTACTCTAACAGTAACATCTAGCAGATTCCAGCAGAATGCCAGTATAACAACCTGCTTAGAATCTACACATATCTCCATTCCAGCATCATCCCCTACATCATGGTATGTGCCATAGTCTAAAGTATCTCCACACACTTGTTTTCCTTTGAGTCAAGCCTAAGTGTTCTGAGCCACAGCTACCCAGGACGAAGCTAAGATTTGATTTAAAGAATCCTAACTGGACCTGATGCAGAATAGTGACATTATTACTTGGTAAGGTCTCACAACCATCCCAATTAATAATCCACCGTCTCACATTAGCATACTACGAGGAGTGGGATATTCTGAATGAATCATGGGTTGTTCTAATAAGGTGCAGTCCATGCATTAGTGATTGTATTAGACCACTTGTGTTTCTTCCTTTTCGCAGGCTCCTGACCTGATCTGGTATCCACTTGCTCTGTCCTCTCAAGCTCACCCCCTTCTTTGACTATCCAAATTCCCCTAGAGGCACACAGCTGCATACTATGGTGCTTCCACTATAAATGGAGAGTGACAGGGATATTCTGTCATAGGGACACCTGCTACCAAAGAGGGCACTCACAGCACCAGTTGTCTCCACTTTATACCATCTACTGCTGAACAATTGAGAAATTATTCAACTGGGGAAAAACTACTAGTGAAATTCACCATATTAAATTGAGCATCAGTGGATTAGAGATGGAATATTTCAGTAGTTGATTCTGGTCGAAGTAGTAATAGAAAGGCAATGATCCATTTTCAATTAAATACACTTTGTAAGGGTTAGCATTGTTGTAGGACAGGCTACAAGTATTTCAGTGCAATGTGGATATGTTCCTTCATACTCTCACATAGATTAACTACCAAACGTTGGAAATCTTGTTCATGGATGTGGAATAGGATGATAGTATGCTCGGGAAGTGCCCACTGTATCTTAAATAAACACACATCTGCACAAATGTTTGAACCTAAGTGCTCCTGGGTCAGAGTAGCTGTAAAAGTCCGGTCCCAAGGCATGTGCTGAATGAAGGCCATAGGCGGCATGTGAGAGGATGGAGAACTCTGTCTCTTTCATTCGACTTGTTGCTAGAACAGAAGCCAGTGATAACAGCAAATTATCAACTTCGAGGGCTAGAAAGAAAGATCAGACCATACTAGTTCACCACCTCTTGCATCACAGCCATGCCCTAGAGGCCAAGAATCTCCAAAAACTGAGCTAGTGGGTTGAAAAAGGAACCATTTAGTCCGACATCGATTACCCTTGTGGTGTGTAGCTGGTCCCCTGATGGAGGGAGAGCCCATGACCTGAGTGCTGTCTTCCCCTTTTATCAAACCAGAGGCCTGACAACCATTTTTGACATTTGCCCCATGGGGGCATAGGCTACTTGGGCTCCCCGACCTCCTGAGCCTACATCTAGTACATCTCCTCCGAAAGACCTAGCAGTACCAGTAGCAGTTGATACCTGAGAGGGCGTTTTGGAATAGAGTCTGCCTCTCATTCAAAACACTGCATACCTCCCCAGAGAGGGACTCAGACTCTCTGCTCGTAGGCACCCACTCCTTCCCAGAGGGCCCAAGGAATTGACGGTATTGCTGTTAAGCCCTGGTATTCTAGTCTTCCACTAGACTGATCTTTCAGATGCAGCTGGACACCGCCAAAGATACCTGCACTAAGTTGACATCCCCTGATGTCCTGTGACAAGGAGGGGTGGATACAAACTGTCTACACCTGGATTTTGTCAGTTGCCAGGGATCAACTGCACACCGGCCCAGGATGGCGTCCAGGAAACCGATGAGACTGCTGCTAATCACAGAAATGGTCTTCCAAACTAAACCTTCATCCACTCTGTAAGGACCTTCAGAGACCACAATGGACCTGCTCCTCAAAGAAATAACTTCACTGGGTCATTGGCTGGAGACGACGGACATGAAAATTACGGACCTCACTACCGAAATGAAATCAATCCGTGCTGAGATCTCTGGTTTCCATGACAAGGTGGAGACATTGGACTGCCTCTTGTCCTCTCTTGAATCCAGAGTCGAACTCATCCCAGAAAAGGGCCTGGAACTTCGCACTTTGAGCAACACAATTGTAGATCTTGAGGACCAAAGCCACTGGGATGATGTGCGCTTCTTCAGGATTCCTGAAAAAGCAGAAGGCACAGATGTCACAGGCTTTCATTGCAATTTCTTTCAAACTCTCTTTGGGATTGCCTTTTCACCTCCGCTTTAGATACAAAGAGTGAATAGAATAAAGCCGCGGCAGACCTCGCCCTCATCTGGCCTGAAACCTATTATCACCTGCTTCCTCCGGCATGAGCAGGTACACCAGATCCTGACAGTGGCAAGGGTTAATGGGCCCTATGATTTTGATGGCCACAAGATGCAGGTAGCAGCAGACCTTTTTAAAGAGATGGGTGAACAGAGAAAGGGTTTCCTATTCCTCTGGCCACTCCTCCACGAATGGAGCATCAAATGTGACCTCTTTGAGCCAGCAAGCATGTGGATTACCATGGATGGAAAATCCAAGAAAATCTTTGATCCAGGGGAATTGCAAGCCTTTTTAGATAGACTACATGAAGAGGCCATGGACACATCCTAGTGCCCTCCTGATCTCCCTGCCATGGAGGTGGATCCTTTTGTCCCGAGGAGCTCTGAACACGTCCATGGGGACCCTTGCACAAGGACAAGAAACATTGCATGCAGCATGACAAGGAGAAGATATTAAAAGTAGTGGCACAACACACACACGACAGAGGGTGCAACAAATCCTGCTCACCATTTAAGCTTGGAGTCTGATGACTGATGTATTGAAAGCAAATATTGATCCCTCAGAATTCCCCTGGACTATACACTGAATATAGTAGACTACATGTTTGTTACTGATGGGGTAATCTTTCCCCCAGCTGTTCTTGATTCATTTAGTCATTGTACTTCATTGTGAAATGTTTGATATTCAAGCCTGCCAGTTGGTGGTTTGTCAAAAACAAATAACCACGTCCCTTTCACCTCCCCTCCTGCAGAATACCATTCTATGTTATGGTCCACTTGTTCACACCTTTCACAGAATGCACTCATCCCCACCTTGACAAGGATTGTAAATGCTTCTCTATCACAAGGCACAATCCCAGACTGCCTAAAAGCTGCTCAGGTGTCACCTATACTAAAAAACCGAACTCAGATAAAGCTGACCTCAATAACTTCCACCCTATCTCCAACATCCCCACCCTAGCCAAACTCCTAGAAAAATGCGTACAATTCCAACTTTGTGCTCACATAGAGAACTTCCAACTCCTAGACTAGCATCAATCCGGCTTTCAAAAGGGGCACAGTACGGAATCGGCTCTCACTCACATTATGGATGACATTTTAAAAATGCTTGACCAAAATGATTCCTGCCTCCTAATCATCCTTGACCTTTCCTCCGCATTCGACACAGTTAGTCATGACTACCTCCTACCCATTCTGAAGAACAGGATGAGTTTCATGGGTTGGGTGCTACAATGGTTCTCGTCCTTCCTCCACCACAGATCACAAAGAGTCAAGGCAAAACACTCCCTCTCCCAGCCTTCTCCAGTCCTCATGGGTGTCCCCCAAGGGTCAGACATTTCTCCTATCCTCTTCAACCTTTTCTTGGAACCACTAGCTAATTCACTAAATTCCACGAACATTCTCTTCCATATGTATGCGTATGATATGCAACTTTATCTGAAAATCTCATCGCCGGATAACATCATCTCACTCAACACTACCCTAACGTCTACTCAAAATTCGTTAACTGAGAACCATCTCCTGGTCAACAGCTCCAAAACTGAATCAATCAACCAAGCAATCCGGGGTTTATAAAGCGTGCTAATCACCTGTGAGGGTCTCAAGGTGCTGGGGGGGATGGCAGCTCCAGGTCAGTCAAAGAGCTAGGTCTTGAGGTCCTTCCTGAATTAGTGCAGGGTCGGGGAGTGTCTGATGTTCATAGGAAGCTCATTCCAGGTCTTGGCGATGATGTAGGAGAAGGCTCTCCCGCCTGCTCTGTTTCTGTGGATGTGGGGGACCTCTGCCAGGGGAGGTCAGTGGAGCGGAGGATCCTCTTGGGTACGTGGAAGGAGACTCTCTCGTTGAGGTATTTGGGTCCGATGTTGTTGAGGGATTTGTAGATGTGGATGAGGAGTTTGAAGGTGACCCTCTTCTCGACGGGGAGCCAGTGGTGGTCTTGTAGGTGTTGGGTCATGTGCTCGTTACGTGGTGTCCCGAGGACGACTCTGGCTGCAGCATTCTGGATGGTTTTGAGTTTATGTAGAAGAGTTCTGTTGATTCTGGCGTATAGGGCGTTGCCATAGTCCAGTCTGCTGGTTATGAGCACGTGGGTGTTGGTCCTTCTGCAATCGGGAGGATCCATTTGAAGGTCTTGCGGAGGATGCGCAGGCAGTTGAAGCTGGTGGAGGCGACGGCATTAATCTGGCACTTCATGGAGAGGGAGGAGTCGAAGATGATGCTGAGGTTTCGTGCGTGGTCTGTAGGGGTAGGTGGCTTCTCGAGGGTGGAGGGCCACCAAGTGTTGTCCCATGCGGAGGTGTAGGGCCCGAGGATGAGGACCTCGGTTTTCTCTGAGTTGAGCTTCAAACAGCTGTCTTTCATCCAGGCTGCGACGTCCTTCATTCCTTCATAGAAGCAGATTCTAGTGCCTTCGGGATTCTTCATGAGTGAGAGGATGAACTGGGTGTCGTCAGCGTAGGATACTATGCTGAGCCCATGCTGTCTGGCGATGGCGGCGAGGGGGTCCATGTAGATGTTGAAGAATGTGGGTCTGAGCGATGATCCCTGGGGTATTCCGTAGTTGATATCAGTGGATTCGGAGAGGAAGTGAGGTAGTCTGATTCTCTGGGTTCTGCTGGAGAGGAAGGATTGGATCCAGTCGAGGGCGGATCTTTGTATCCCTGCGTAGTGAAGTCTGGCTACGAGCGTGCGGTGGGAGACGGTGTCGAAAGTTGCAGAGAGGTCTAGAAGGATGAGGGCGGCGGTATGTCCCTGGTCGAGTAGTATGCGGATGTCGTCAGTGGCAGCGAGGAGGGCAGTCTCGGTGCTGTGCTTGCTGCGGAATCCAGATTGAGAGGCGTCTAGGATGGAGTTCTCTTCGATGAAGGCGGTCAGCTGGGCGTTTACAAGTCTCTCGTGACTATTGCCGCGAAAGGGAGAAGAGAGAATTCCTCCTTCCTTCCTCAATTCCTTCTCATCTCTCCTTCGAACCAAATCCCCAAGCCAGACCTTTGGCTGAATCACCTCACTGCTTTCAACTGCACCCCTCTCATCATAGACTCAGCCAAATCTCTCAGAATCATCCTGGACAAGCACCTGAATATGAAAAATCCCATCAGCAATGTGTGTAAGGGAGCTAATCACTTGATGAGGACACTTAGAGATATCAAACCATTCCTTCCACATCTGATTTCAAGCAGGTGGTCCAAGCGCTTGTCTTGCCAAGGCTAGACTAAGGCAGCGCTACGCATGGCATTGCTTGGCAGTTCGGGCTGGACTGTTCCCATTAGGCACAGGGTCAGACTGATTTGCATATGGCCATCTCTGAACTGGGGTGGCAGAGTGGGCTAAAGAACGGTGGTGGATTAAACCCAGATCAGTTGACTGGGGGTGAGTGCTTGCAATGTTCAACACTTCGTCCATCATTTCCTTTGGTTTTGCTTTGTTCACCATAAGTTGGCAGGGTACGCTCAGACGTGAGTCCCTTGCTCACTTTGTTACTGGATTCAAGCAAGCCTGGCTGAAGACGGCTGAAATGCCAGAAACCGGTCCTAGGAAGCTTGTTTCCAGTCCAGGGAAGACATGGCTTGGCAGTTCGGGCTGGACTGTTCCCATGAGGCACAGGGTCAGACTGATTTGCATATGGCCATGTCTGAACTGGTGTGGCAGAGTGGGCTAAAGAATGGTGATGGATTAAACCCAGATCAGTTGACTGGGGGTGAGTGCTTGCAATGTTCAACACTCCGTCCATCATTTCCTTTGGTTTTGCTTTGTTCGCCATAAGTTGGCAGGGTATGCTCAGATGTGAGTCCCTTGCTCATTTTGCCACTGGATTCAAGCAAGCCTGGCTGAAATGCCAGAAACCGGTCCTAGGAAGCTTGTTTCCGGTCCAGGGAAGACATGGCTTGGCAGTTCAGGCTGGACTGTTCCCATGAGGCACAGGGTCAGACTGATTTGCATATGGCCATGTCTGAACTGGGGTGGCAGAGTGGGCTAAAGATCGGTGATGGATTAAACCCAGATCAGTTGACTGGGGGTGAGTGCTTGCAATGTTCAACACTCCGTCCATCATTTCCTTTGGTTTTGCTTTGTTCGCCATAAGTTGGCAGGGTATGCTCAGACGTGAGTCCCTTGCTCACTTTGCCACTGGATTCAAGCAAGCCTGGCTGAAGACGGCTGAAATGCCAGAAACCGGTCCTAGGAAGCTTGTTTCCGGTCCAGGGAAGACATGGCTTGGAAGTTCGGGCTGGACTGTTCCCATGAGGCACAGGGTCAGAATGATTTGCACATGGCCATGTCTGAACTAGTGTGGCAGAGTGGGCTAATGAACGGTGATGGATTAAACCCAGATCAGTTGACTGGGGCTGAGTGCTTGCAATGTTCAACACTCCGTCTATCATTTCCTTTGGTTTTGCTTAAAAAGCGTAGCCAGAAAGGTATTCTTTCTTGTTTCTGTGCTCCATTGGTGCTTTGGCCGAGTTCCAACTCATACATTCAGACCTATCCATTTTTCTGGAGCACAAAGTACATCAACAGAGACAGGCAGGATGCTGTGACTAATAAAGCCCTCTCGATGTCTGCTGTGCTTTCTTCAGAGCCCTAATGATCACATCCCGTATTCATGTGGGAATACCCAAATGGCCTGGTTTAGGGGCATATCCGCAACACCCGGCGATAAATATCGCTCAGCGCTCTTAGTGTGAGGATAATTATCGCCGGGTACCGAGGATTTTTATCGCTGAGATAGCGTGCTATTAGCAACGCTTATCTCCTCCGCGATAAAAATCCTCACACTAACTGCCTAACGTGAGATTATCGCTGTAAACCCAGCGATAATCTCACGCAATGTGGCGTTAGCTTGCTGATAGGGACTCACAAACTTAGCCATGATATCCACCCTCCATAGGATATCATGGCTAAGTCAGTCCAGACGCTATACTTCATAGCGTGGGGCTTGATGATAGGAGAAATGTTGCTTAGCGACATTTCTCCTGTCATGTTAGGTCAGGAACGCCCACTTTGCATCTCATTAGAGATGCAAAGCTGGGCGTAAAGAATCCCCACGCTAAAGCAAGGTTTCACGCGTTAGCGTGGCCTTGCTAATTAGGCGATACAATTATCGCCGCTTTTCGGCCAAAAACGGCTGCAAAAGCGGCGATAATTTTTTATCGCCTGCTTGTAAATATGACCCTTAATTCGTAGATGACTCTGAGCCCCCATCCCAATTCTGCCTGTCCGTTTCAGTTGGACAATGGACTCGAGCATTGGTTCCCTGACTCTCCACAGGTCGAATTGCTTGTTCACATGAGTCTGTGTTTTTTAAAAATAGCCGTTTTTGAGGACCAATACGGATACACCTCCAACAGCTTTCAATTGGTTTCCCTATATTGAACGGATGATCCCAAGTGCAAGACTTCTCGCCTTGTTTTCAGGACGAATATTTGGCCTATTGCTTGCAATTCCTTTATATTCTTCAGTGGAACTCTTTAGTTTGCTTTCTTCCAAATGTCCTTTTGACAAACTGGCCCGATGATGGGCCTGGTCAAGTTTACCATTTGAATGAAACATTGACTTACTTTATATAATATGGACTGCATGAACCTGTGTGAATAATTCTTGTCACAAATGACTATTGGACATTACTTTATATTGTTCTTTAATTGCTGCCGAATATTTTGAATTTTATATCATTATTTTTGATTGAACCATAATTCCTTGATTTACTGCATTATTCTTAGTTTTTTGCCTCTGGTTTTGTAATTCTCATGATTTTAGCAACTTGCCTGTATTTAAAGATCCTTTTATGTAATTTCTGGCAGTGTGTCTTCAGTCTTTTGGCAAGGGAATATATCTTTTATACAAATTTTCTTTGTCTTACCTAGGTTGTTTCTCTAATTTTGATTCTCTCGCGCGTACCAGTATTTTGATACAGTTTCCTCAGATTTAGGCATTGATATGGAAGTGTGAAATTTTCCAGTGCAGAAAAGAAGGTTGTTGTGGCCTCTGAAGAACATTTTAAGTTGCATTCTCAGGTTCTGGGGCCCTTGGTTTTGGTGACAAAAGTGGGATGACTTGAAAATTGTAGCCAGAAAGGTATTCTTCTCTCCGTGCTCTATTGTTCCCTTGGGGGAGTCCCAACACCTACATGCATACATACAGGGCAAGTGGGACAGCAGTGAAGCACGACGGACCATGGAAAGCAATAGGGAGGAGACAGGGGCGTGCACATGGACAACAGAGAACAGAGGGGAAAGAGGCAAGGGCAGGAAGCTGACTATATCGGACCGACAGCTGGGACAGCTGTAACAAAACAGACCATAAAGGGCAGGAGTCAGGGGGCAGAGGCATGACAACAGACCAGACAAGGCAGGAGGGAGGAGATAAGGGCCTGAACATGGAAAACAGAGGGCAGAGTGCAAGGGGCCAGGGCTGGAGCCACAAACTGACCATGGAGAGTAGGCAGGCTGGGCACTGGAAGCATAACCCACCATGGAGGGCAACAATGAAACTATAATGGCATACACACAGACAACAGAGGGAAGGTTAGAGGGTGGCAGGGGGTCTGAGACAGCAAGCTGAACACACAGGGCAGGTGGAAGGGTCTGTGGCAGCATAATATCCATGGTACGCAAGAGACACACACAAAGGACCATGTAGGACAGAAGAGATGGGAAGGACCTGGACACAGACAAGAGAGGGCAGGAGAAGGGGCTTCACAACAGACCACATGGGGTAGGCAGGTGGAGCAGTTGATGCACAACAGAGCATGGAGGGCAAAAGGGAGTTGCAGAAAAATTAACCATGGAGGACAGGAGGGAGGGAATGGGGCATGGAACTGAGACAGGCAGGGTGGAGGTGGCAGGGACAAGCAGCAGTCTTTTGACCATGCTAGGAAGGTGGTAGGGGCAGTGGCAGATCAACAGAACACTCAGAGTAGATAAGAGGGGCAGAGCCAGGTCCATAGAACATGGAACATGGTGAGTAAATAGGAAGGAGCAAGCACAAACACACAGACATCGAAGGACGGGGGAAGGAGGGTAGGGGCAGCAAACTAAGCACAGAGACTAAGATGGACGCCAATGATGGGGCGTAGAATTGGACAACAGAGGGTAGGAAGAGTGGGCAGGGGCATCAAGCTAAATGGAGGGCAGTGACAGTAAATCGGAAAAAGCAGAGCAGGAGGGAGGGGGCTGGTGCATAGACTCAGACAACAGACAGTAGGCAAGAGGTGGATGGTGCAGCAAGCTAACTGTTCATGGCAGTTAGGAACAGCAGTGGCAGAACAACAGTCACACAGGGCTGTAATGAGGGAGCAGGGCCATAGACTTGAACAATGGGTGGTAAGGAGGTGGGGCAGGAGCAGCAAGCTTCGGTGGAGGCAGCACAATGCCAGGCCAGGCCCTGGTTCCAACTCCCCCTGCCACCATACATTGTGATAGGCATTTAACTTAACATTATGTAAACCCTAGCAATTGACTGAAAAAGCCAAAGGTTACAGGGACTTTATAGTTAGGTTTAGATGTTATACACAAACAACCATGGACATTCAGATGTTATATTTAAAGTTATTTCAAGTAACTATAACTCGTGACCTAGGGTAACTATAAGTTGTGCCCTCGCCATGCACTGCTAATTACCCCAGATATTATATCAGTCATGACATCTTCTATCACATCATTGATAAAATTACTGTAACATTTGCAGAAAAATTATTGATAAGAGAACTGTGTATGGTGAGGGGTGCGAGTTAGTTACCTTGGGGCATGAGTTATAGTTAAGTAAAATAACTATAACAGCTGAATTTCAATGGTTTTGTGCCTGTAAAATCTGAACCTAACTATACACCTATAACAGCCCTTGTAACCTTTGGTTTTTTATAGTGATAATATATTTATATATAAATGAATGTTGCAGCTTCCGGAAGAAAACAATGAAATAAACCTACCTGTGTTGTGGCTCGCCCCCTTGGACGAGCCACAACACAGGTAGGTTTATTTCATCGTTTTATTCTGGAGCTGCAACATGGAAGACAGGCACCTTGCAAAAGTTCAATTGCCTGACGCATTTCGTGATGAGGCTCACTTTTTCAAAGGCAGGGTGATTAGAAAAACGCAGAGCATGTTGGGCACTTTTCTTATACCTGTGGCACCCACTCAGTGGCTGCTGGCACTGCACTGTACTTCTCTTGCCTCTTTCTGCACTCCTATTGCCTCTTTGTGAACCTCTGTTGCTTCTTTCTGCACTTTTCTTGCTTTTTTCTGTACCTTTCTTGCTTCTTTCTGCACTCGTCTCGCCTTTTTCTGGTACCCTCTTACCTCTTTCTGCAGCTCTCTTGCTTCTTTCTGTACCCCTCTTGCCTCTTTCTGCACTCCTCTTGCCTCTTTCTGCACCACCTCTTCCCTCTTTCTGCACCTGTCTAGCCTCTTTCTTCACCACTCTTGCCTCATTCTGCAGTTCTCTTGCCTCTTTCTGAATCTCTATTTCTTCTTTCTGCACTTTTCTTGCCTCTTTCCCTCCCCATGCCTCTTTCTGCACCTCTGTTGGTTCTCGCTGTACGTCTCTTGCTTCTTTCTGCACCCCTCTTGCTCTTTCTGCACCCCTTCTGTCTTTCTGCAACTGGCCTGCTTCTTTCTGAACCTCTCTTGACTGTTCCTGCAGTTCTCTTGCCTCTTTCTGCACCTCTGTTGCTTCTTTCTGAACTTCTCTTGCTTGTTTCTGCACCTCTCTTTCTTCATTCTGTCCTCCTTTTGCCTCTTTCTGTACCCCTCTTCCTTCTTTCTGTACCTTTCCTGCCACTTCCTGCAACTCTCTTGCATCTTTCTGCAGCTCTTTTGCCTCTTTCTGCACCACTGTTGCTTTTTTCTGCTCCTGCCCCCCCCCCCACGTTGCCCCGGGGACTGCCACCGGTCTTAAATTAATTGTTGACAGGCGTGCCTTGAGCGCCCTCAAAGCCCCAAGGACCGCCACCTCCCAGGGCTTTGATAAATTCATTGGAGTGAGGGGATGGCTCCTGTCCCCACCTACACTGTCCCAGGGACCACCACCTCCCCAGGGATATATGGTTTAAATGCAGGGCAGCCATGCAGCCCCCCTGCAGCCCCGGGGTCTGCTACCTCCCCGGGGCTACCTTTAAAACCTAAGTATGTGGGGGCACGGCGCCCCAGACTGCCCTGGGGACCACCACCTCCCCAGGGCACACTTTATTCAAATATGGGGTCCGCTGTGGACCCCCAGTCTGAGGGACCACCACCTCCCCGGGGCTTTAAACCTGTTGGGAGGGGGGCCAAGTGGCACCCCTCCAGGAGCACCCCTTGTCCCTGGGGACCACCATCCCCTAGGCCCAGCTCCAGCCATGTCTCAGGGTGCCCACCACCAGGATATAAAATGCGAGGTGGGTCGCACACCGCTCGTCATACTAGCAAATAGCCCCATAGGATTCTGGAGGATGTAGTGACAGCGGCGGGTACACCAATGCCACGAGTATATAGTTAAAATGCCATCCCTGGACACGTGTTTCGAGGTAATTGCCTCTCGTCAGCAGGGAGCAGGTAAGTATGCGGGGTGCCAAGTAGACTGCCAAAAAATTATCAGGTATAGTACCTCTCACGGCGCGCGGGTGCGGGATCCGGGCTCGTCAACCCATGGCTCAGGGAGCTTTAAATACAAAATGCGAGGTGGGTCGCACACCGCTCGTCATACTAGCAAATAGCCCCATAGGATTCTGGAGGATGTAGTGACAGCGGCGGGTACACCTATGCCACGAGTATATAGTTAAAATGCCATCCCTGGACACGTGTTTCGAGGTAATTGCCTCTCGTCAGCAGGGAGCAGGTAAGTATGCGGGGTGCCAAGTAGACTGCCAAAAAATTATCAGGTATAGTACCTCTCACGGCGCGCGGGTGCGGGATCCGGGCTCGTCAACCCATGGCTCAGGGAGCTTTAAATACAAAATGCGAGGTGGGTCGCACACCGCTCGTCATACTAGCAAATAGCCCCATAGGATTCTGGAGGATGTAGTGACAGCGGCAGGTACACCTATGCCACGAGTATATAGTTAAAATGCCATCCCTGGACACGTGTTTCGAGGTAATTGCCTCTCGTCAGCAGGGAGCAGGTAAGTATGCGGGGTGCCAAGTAGACTGCCAAAAAATTATCAGGTATAGTACCTCTCACGGCGCGCGGGTGCGGGATCCGGGCTCGTCAACCCATGGCTCAGGGAGCTTTAAATACAAAATGCGAGGTGGGTCGCACACCGCTCGTCATACTAGCAAATAGCCCCATAGGATTCTGGAGGATGTAGTGACAGCGGCGGGTACACCTATGCCACGAGTATATAGTTAAAATGCCATCCCTGGACACGTGTTTCGAGGTAATTGCCTCTCGTCAGCAGGGAGCAGGTAAGTATGCGGGGTGCCAAGTAGACTGCCAAAAAATGATCAGGTATAGTACCTCTCACGGCGCCACCACCAGGATATAGCAGTTTGCTAAAGCAGGGCAAAAGCACTGCTCCTGCCCTGCAATAACAAACTTCTGCTTTGCTTCAAGGAAGCGAGACCAGGAAAAATGCTCTTGCTTCCATGAATCGAAGCAAAGTTGCTTTTGGGCTAAGGGAGCTGCATTTTTGCAGCTCCCTTTGTCTAAAAGCAATGCTGGCTCATGCACGAGGCGGGGAGCAGGCAGGAACGGGGGGCATTGGGCTCCCCCAACAGTCCAGAGCAAAGAGGCCATGCCCCTACAGATGGGGTCAATGGGGCTGAAAACAGCCAGGGAGGGGGGGCCAGTTGGCCCCCCTCTCCTCTTTTTATTATCTAAAAAATTGCCAGGCCCAGGGGGATGGGGTCCCCGGGGCCAAAATTGGCCTGGGGAGGGGGCAGCACAGCCCGCCTGCCTTGAAATAAATTTCATAAATTGACCAATCCCCGGTGATGGGGTCACCAATGCCAAAAATGGCCTGGGGGAGGGGCGGCGCTCACCCCCCAGCCCTTAACATTTTTAAAAAAAGAATTTGCCAGGCCTCGAGGGATGGGGTCTACAGACCGAAATTGACCTGGGGGGAACACTGCCCCCATTAAATAAAAAAAACAGAGAAAGGACCAGCCCTGGAGATGGGCTCCCCGGGACATAAATAGGCCTCGAGAGGGGGGGTCATGCATACCCCCTCCAATCTGAATTATAATGTTTTAAATGGCTAAGGCCCCGGGGGATGGGGTGCCCGGGGCCCGAAAGCAATAAGGGAAGGGGGGTTATACAGCCCCCTTTCTTAATTTTTTTAAAAAATAGACAACCTGGCAATTTGCTGGAAGCCCGGCCCCCTTTTACCACTACACTGCAAAAGCGGCTCATGGCACGATCTTGGTTGGGGAATGAAGCCCTAGTCACTGCTGAGGGTCCTTAGGGACCAACTAGCCCACCGGGTACCTCCAGTAAGCCCTACACAACTTATTTGCTGAGAGGTGGTAGTAGGCAAAGCCCCTTTTTACACCACTCTGCACACGTGCCTCTTGGCACACTGTTGGTGGGGTGATGAGGTCCCCTTGTGTCCTGAGGACCTCAGGACCAAACTGGACTTCATCCCCCAAGCAGCAGAGCGCCAGGAGCAATCTAGCTGTGTGGGGATTGCTGGAAGTAACAGGAGGGCTAGTTGGCCCCCAGGGACCCTCAAGAGGTAAGGGATTTTATCCCCGAACCCAGAGCACGCCAGAAGATGCGTTTGCAGAGTGGTGGAGAAAGCGGGCATGGCCTGCGACCAACTTTCAGCAATCCCACTGTGTGGTGCTTACTGGAGCTAACAGGTACACTAGCTGGCCCCTAAGAACCCCGAGCAGCGATGGGGACTTAATTACCCAACCAAGAGTGCGCCAGGAAGCACGCTCGCAGAGTGGTGGGCAAAGGGGGCATGGCCTTCTATCAGAATTTAGCAATCCTGCTGTGTGATACTTACAGGAGGAAATAGGAAGGGTAGTTAGCCCCCAAGTATTTCCTTGGGGGCCAACTACCCCATCTGTTACCTCCAGTAAGTCCCGCTCAGTGGGATTGCTAAGAGGTCTTTGGAAGCCACGCCCCCCATTTGTCCATCACTCTTCAAACAAGCCTCCTAGCATACTACTGGTTGGGGGATGAAGTCCACTTTACTCCTGAGGGAGTTTGGGGGCCAAGAAACCCTCCTGGTGCCTCCTGTAAGTCCTACGCAGTGGAATTCCTGAGCAATGGTCGGAGACCCAGCCCCCTTTCTCCAATAATCTGCAAACACGACTACTACTTAAAGAAGGACTTGCAATGCAATAGGTCTTGCATTTGCGAGAGAGCTATTGGCATTGTAAATGTAAAAATACTTTACTATTTCTTTTTGTTTTGAAGTGGATGTAGGTTGTGTGCAGTGGCGGCTGGTGACATTTGAAGTGGTGTGATGTAAAATTTGTGTCAGAGTGCACCGCGGCAAGCGCACGTAGCGTGCGAGCCCAAACCCCCTAAGGGGAGGAAAAAAAGAGAGGGCAAATGGTGCGTTTTGAAACAAATTTGAGAAAGCGAGAAGGTTAATAAAGCAACTGTGAAAGTACAGTTATTTACATTTGTTAGATTTGGGGATCTCTAGTTGGCAGAGGCAGGTACCTTTGACCAAATAGGGGCCCTTGTGTCTAGTCAGGGTAAGGGGCTACACTCCTAAAATAACCCCTGCTCACCCCCTTGGTAGCTTGGCGCGAGCAGACAAGCTTATCTCAAAGGCAGTGTGTAAAGCATTTCTGAACACAAACAGTAATCCAGTGACAACACTAAAGATGGACACCACACAAGTTTTATATAAAAAATAAGTATTCTTTATATAGACTTATCTCAAGGCCACAATACTGTACTTGAAATGGTAGAAATGGCTTAGTTCTCTTTAGATCTTAAAATGTGACACTTTGAGTTCAATGTACCTTAAGATGCGTAACGCTATACAACGAAAGTGTTGCAGGGAAGGTGATGCGTCGGTTCCTTACACACAAGAACGGTGATGCGTCCGGTCCCTACTGCTGCGTAGGGGATGCGTCGGTTCTTCTCTGCAAGGGGAGGTGATTCGTTGGTTTCTTACTGCGTTTCCGTGGCGATGTTGCACGCAATGCTGTGATGCGATGAAGATCCGGTGCAATGAAACAAAGATGGCGTCTTTTCTTGATGCGACACGATGCGGCCCGCGACAGGCCCTGCGACACGGTTCTCGGTGATGCAGCGGCATCTATCCTTCTCCCCAGCGATATGAGTGGCTTCGACAATGATGCGAGCCACAACAGGCCCAGCAACACGCTTCCCGGTGACGCGGCGGCGTCTGAAGCAACGTCGATCCTCTTCTACGGCGATGCGAGTTGCTTCGACAACGATGCTAGCGGCGACAGGCTCTGCGACATGCTTCCCAGGGTAAACAACGTTTACCACGAAACTTTTTCCCCGCAGGGAATCACAACACGGTCGTTACAACGACCGCGTTTTGATTCCGCATACCATTACTCCGCATGTCGGAACAAGGACTTGCGGAGGTTGGGGGTAGGTGTTGGATTTAAAATCCAACACCTTCCCTAGTGTCCGCACTGACTGGAGTTGGAATAGTAAATTATACTATTCCAACATCCAGCACCCCCCCACCGCAAGTCGTTGTTCCGACTTGCGGAGTAATGGTATGCGGAATCACAACGCGGTCGTTGTAACGACCGCGTTGTGATTCCCTGCGGGGAAAAAGATGGCGGGATGACAACATAGAGTCGCTTCCCAGTGATGCGGCGGCATCTGAGGCGACATCGAGCCTCTTCTCCGGCAATGCGAGGCACTTCGGGGACTCTGCAATGACTCAGCGGTTCTTCTGGGCCGCGACAGGCCCTGCGACACGCTTCCCGGTGATGCGGTGGCGTCTGCTGCGACTTCGATCCTCTTCTCCGGCGATGCGAGGCGCTTTCTCGTTGTGAAGCGACAGCGGCTGTTCGGCGACATGCTTCTTGCTCGTGAGTCGCGCTTCTAGCTCCTTGCGACACGCAGTCCCTCACAGAGCCTCGCAAAACAGCAGACACTTCCAAAGAACTCTTGGGGAGCTGGTGGGAGAAGTCTGTTGTCCCTGAGACTTCAGCAGGAGGCAAGCTCTTTTCTCAAGCCCTTGGAGATCCTTCACTAGTTGAATAAAGTATACACAAAGTTCCTTCTCCTCTCTTTGGCAGTCAGGCAACCACTGCAGGCCAATCCCTCAAGCTTAGGGATAGTCTCTCCCCAGTCTCTCTGGTTCCTCTTCTCAGCAAAGGTTTCTTCTTGTTTCCCAAAGTGATCTAAAGTTCTTGGGTTTGGGTCCCAATATTTATACCCAGTTTCTCTTTGTTCTCTAAAGGCAGAGAGGCCTTTGCCTAGTCCAAATCAGTTCTGGTCAGTCCTGGAACACTATGTTTACATGACTCCTTCTTTCCTTTCCCAGTGCAGGACAGAAACATCAGACGCACCACAGGAGGTGGAGCCAGCATTGTGGAGGGAAGGCACAGCCCTATTCAGGTCCCAGGTGCAACTCCTCCCACCCATTTAGAGGCAGATCTCTCTATTCAGCCCTGTGCTGACTCACCCTGTCTCCTGGAATCCCCCAGCCCCTGTCACTCAAACTCCAGACAAGGAATACACAACCTAGCAGAGGCAGGTTTGGATTGTTAGAAAAGAAAATACCTACTTTCTAAAAGTGGTATTTTCAAACACAGAATGCTAAAACCAACTTCACTAAAAGATGTATTGTATCATTCTGAGTTCAGGCAACTAAACTTGTATTTCTATGATGTTCCCCGAGTCATTTAGGATTATAAGATGTAATAATCACAGTGCCCATTCTGGCCTATGGGGAACAGGTAACCTTGCGATAGTGAAAAACAAAAATGGCTGTAATTCACTATTAGGACATGCCACACACACCAGGGCATGTCCTACCTTATACTTACAATGCACCCTGCCCTTGGACCTACCATAGGGGTGACTAATATGCAGAAAAGGCAAGGTTTAGGGGCTGGCAAGTGGGTGCACTTGCCCAGTCAGCAAGGCAGTACCAGACTGCACACAGGCCCTGCAATGGCAAGTCTTAGACACACTTTAACAGGCTGCTTCCGTGGGTGGCACAACCTGTGCTGCAAGCCCACCAGCAGCATTTGATTTGCAAGCCCTGGGCACACTTAGTGCACTGTTTTAGGGTCTGACAAGTAAACAAAATCAGACAATCATGGAGTCACTAATCCATACATCAATTTACAATACGGAGAGCATATGCACTTTAGCACTGATCAGCAGTGGTAAAGTGCCCAGAGTCATAAAACAGCCAACAGCAGGTCAGAAAAAATACAGGAGGAAGGCACAATGTTCAGGGATGACCCTGCAAAAAGGGCCAAGTCCAACAACATTAGTAAAGAGATTTCATATAACAACATAGGTACCATGTTATTCAGTATAACGAAAGGTAAATTGTGGCCACTAGGTTGTTGCACAGTTCCTTCATAATTAGTATTTCCTTTACTCCTTCATGTCTTCATGTCTCAGGAGCTGCCCAAGACCTTTTATTATCAGGGCAGCAGCTCCTCACTACATTGATACACAGCGAGGCATACAAAATGGTTAAGTCCAGAGGTAAGATCCTAACAAGATTTAGGCGTTAACAAATGCACTGATTGATTGATTGAGGTAATTATTAGTTGGGCGCAGCCTTTTTAATTTCATGTAAATCCCTTATTAGAAGAAAGTAAAGAATGCCATACTTCTACAGTCCCAAGAACAAACAGGCAGAATGAAATAGCGAGAGGGAGTCACAACCCCCCTGGCATGGAAACAAAAACTGGAGGCCCGAGACTACCACCCTAGTTACCTGCACCCTGTGCACATCCTGGCACGTTACTGAAAATATCTGCCACCTTAGTTATGTGACACAACCATAAACAGCAAGACAGCAAACGACTTCAATTGTTAATTACCTCTTCAAATGTTGTTCTTATTGGAAGTGAGGGACAGGCAGGAAGAAGACTGTCAGGCTGGTGTACTGGCGCCCGGAGCCCTAAACAGCCACAGGACCATTATAAATTAATTAATGCCGGGCCTGGAACTAAAGGTAAGAGCCTCAGCCACGCAGACACACAGTTTCGGTTTGAAACCGAAACTGTTTTCTTTTATTTGAATGCAGTCAGTATAGACAAAAGGGAGCTCTGCTAATCTAAATCAAGATCGACAGAATGCAGCAAGTGTGTGCTACTAGCTTTCTTTAACCACCAACACACATATTTCCATACTCAAAATCGATTTCAGCAAAGTTTGAAGAAAGCCCATGTAAATTATTGATGTGCCAAATTGTGACTTTTTTCTTGCCACCCTGGCCCTAGTCTGTTCCTCGCAAAAACAGCTACTCACAATATGGACCCCTGAGGAAAAGCCACACAACACAAGGGAAGGCATGCTCTGCAGCTTGCGGACAACGCACCGATCTTCACTTTCTCACCCACCAAAGTTTAACATAAATATGTAATAGTGCTAGTTTATATAGCGCAAACTCGAACGGAAGGTATGGGAGCGCGTAACGCTTTTACATGAGCACCAGTTGAGTAACGTTACACAAAGACAAGTTCATTTTTTATAGGCATGGGGAGATTAAGTAATTGATTTTTTGCCCAGAATTAATCACAGGATACTAAGCTGACACCGAGGATCGAACCCGGTTCCCCAGCTCCAAAGTGGCAGCGGCAGCTCTAGCCACCGTAAGGCTACAACATCCTCTCCTGTTCTGTTGCATGCAGGGTTCAAGAGTTTCTGGGCAGAACTACTTTGGAGGGCACCTGGGGAGAAAAAACTGGTAACCCTGCAAACTACATGAAGGATTTTGTATCTTGCATAATTGTGTAATGTAACTGGCCCTCGTCTAAACCTCACTAAGCTAGCAGCAAGCGCTCCAATACTTCGAGTTCGCACTATATGGCTTGCTTTTTCATTGTTATTAATGTACAATCTAGCATTTTGCAAAATATTAAATAAATGTATTTACATACATAAAACATAGCTAGGTGGAGAGGTTTGAAGAATACTAATTACTAAAATGAATTCCACTAGGCAAACAGAGTAGCAGGCGAATACACAGCAGTGCCACACGTCAAGGCACTAGGAGCGGGTTATCATAATCTTTATAGTATTTAAAGGAACTGGAATAAATTGTGTACCGCTGAGTTGCAGAGTAATTTCGGTCTCGGAGTCTCATATGATAATTCCCTGGTTGTTCTGCCGTTTTTGATTTTCTTTTCCATGGTTACAGCTATTGTTAGGTCTCGCCTACGCAGCACGCATGCGCTGCTCTCGCCTACGCAGCGCGCATGCGCTGCATAGGTAAAAGACCTTTAGCCTTCGGCACAGCTTAGCGGGCAAAAACGTGCACGTGTTGCATTGCTTCCAATGGCAACGCGTGCACGTCTGGCAATTCCCTTGCGGGAGCGAGCTTTCAAACCATGCGTTAATTACAAACATATGGTTCCTGCTCGCTCCCGCAAGAGAAACAGGCGCAGGCCCCCTCCTCTCTCCCCTCCCCCTGCTGCCTCCTTTCAGCGCGAGGCGCGCTCGTTTGTTAAATTCAGGAACAGGGTGCCTTTCATCCAGAATGTTAGCCACATTCGCAGGCATTCTGATGTACCCTGCTTTTGATTTCTGAACGGTTTCTCCATCTTAAAAAAATGGAGTAGCTGTCTTCCAATGATGGGCTCTTAAAACCATACAAGGCATTAAAAAGCTTTGGGAATATAATAAAAACTGCTCAATGAACTTGAAACTTATTTAAAATATTTCAATAATATGGGACCTGCTCCAGCAATAACAGAGCTCAACTTAGTGTGCAAGCTTTTCAGAGCAACCGTCCTGGAGCCAGCTGGACCGGAACTTTCGAATACGTCTGTCTTAATCTCTGTCCATTGTAGGAGAGGAAAACTAGTAGTAACCAATGGGAAAACCAGATTCACCCCCAGGGGCCTCCGTCACAGTCTGACAAACTACAGCAATTAGTTTCCAAGTCCTGAAGCGTGAGCCCCAAGAAACGTCGAAAAATGCTGCTACGCCATTGCATGTATTGTACTTCGGTATCGATCTGTGTATCACAAAGTCCAGTCAAAGTGGATTTCAGAGCGCTGTACCTACCGAGAGGTTACATGATTACTGTGGCAAATATTAGCAGGAGACAAGTAATGGGGAAACGTCAGAGTGCATGACCAGGCAGCTTACATGATGTAACAGCAACAGGGCGTGCAATAGGTCAAAAGGGCCTAACGGCTAGAGCGCTCAGACTCGGAGCTGGGGAACCAGGTTCGCGTCTCGGCAGGAACGCTCACCTGGGCAAATCACTTAATCTCCCTGTGCATAACAAAATAAAAACAAGCATTGGCATAGCCAATAGGTCTCGCCTTTGGGACCTTATAAGTATTTAGTTATGCAGCAGGTCCCAAAGGCGAGACATATTGGCTATGCCAATGCTTGTTATAAGTGATTTATGGCATGGTTTCTGTGGTGCTTGCCAGGATTAAATAATACGCCCACAGTGCTGCACGTTCTTCTGCGGCCTACGCTGATAAATACAGTTGTGTGAGGTTCTATAAATCAGTTATATTATAATGGGATTTACTTTTCAAAACAGAAGTAAGAACTGCAGGTCTTGAAATGTTGAAATCAGACAAGACGCCCAGGCACAAGCATTATACACCAAGTTAAACTCATGAATTGCGCTGTGCAAGATGCTATTACGGTACCTAAACAATGGTCACTCTAGAAGAGACACATGGACAAGGATGGTTTTATATTGGCTGCTTTTCCTGTGCGGTCACTGCATACCTGACTCCAACATCACGATGCCAAGGCAGCCTCGTCACCACTGCACAATGGTCCTCACGTTGAATCTTTTTAAACACATACACTCCAGTTGCGGTTGGCATGACTCGGGGGGGCTGCGCGGGGAGGGTTGGGGGATGCGCGTGGAGGAAGGGGATGATAAAAAATGTTTTTACTTGCATTTGCCTCCAGTTCCGCACTGCTACTACGCTCTGTGCCCGCTGCATAACGCCTTACAGGAAGCAGGCAGCCTCCATCTCCTCCCCTAAGCCAATCACAATGCTACAATGGCAGCGTTGTGATTGGCTAGGACGCCGACCCCACAGGCGTCTATGGGGAGGCCATTTTCTCTATGTAGGCTACATGCAGCCTACATAGAGAAAATCCAGAGTGTGCATAACTTGTTTAGTCGGCCCTAGGGCTGACCAAACAGTCAAAGCCCACATCAGTGGGCAAGCTGCACCGCCCCTGCCTGGAGCAGGAATGCCCACCCGGCCGACATTAATCAGGCCTACCCCTCTGCTTTCTCGCAGTGCGAGAAGCAGAAACATACAATGGTATTTAAAATACCATTTTATGTTTCTGCTTCTCGCACTGCGAGAAAGCACTGGGTCAACGCTCCTCCGCCCACGTGGAGGAGCTTCCCCTGGTTGTGTGTAGTGGAATTATGTGGTATGTTGTGCAGTGAAATTATGTGGATAGACAGTATGTGGTATTTAGTGTATAGGAATTATGTAGAGTGGAATTATGTGTTATGGAGAGTAATTATGTGGTATGACAGTCTGTGCTGTGGAGTGGTAAACTCAGGTTTAGTCTTCCTAATTTCCATAGAAGCTAAACTATAAACGAGACACAAAATAAGAAGGAACCATTGAGGAGCACTCTGGACCTAGTCAGAGGTATGAGCAGGACCACTGGAAATATGCGACTGTTCAACCGTATTGATTTTCGCATAATTATAATTTTTCTGCATTTGCCACATAATCCATCATCTGCCACATAATATGCAGATTGGAACCAAAAAAACCTTGTTTCAACCTCAAACGGCTCAAATGTTACCAAAAATGCAGCAACAAGTGTTACAAAGTGGTGGAAAGCCACTTGCAAGGCTGGAATGGTAACCTGTCATTTATTGCTAAATGTGGTTGTTAAATTGGTACTAATGGTGCAGAAGCCACTCTTGCTTCTTTATGCACCTGTCTTGCCTTTTTCGGTATTTCTCTTGCATCTTTCTCCACCTTTCTTCCTCTTTCTGCACTTCTCTTGCCTCTTTCTGCACATCTCTTCCGCTTTCTGCACCTCCCTTCCTTCTGCACCTCTCTTGCTTCTTTCTGGACCTCTCTTGCTTCTTTCTGCACCTCTCATGCTTCTTTCTGTACCTCTCTTACTTCTTTCTTCTGCACCTCTCTTGCCTCTTTCTGCACCTCTGTTGCTTCATTCTACACTTCTCTTGCTTCATTCTGCACACTCTTCACTCTTTCTGCACCTCTCTTGCCTTTTTCGGAACCTGTCTTGTCTCTTTCTGCACTTCTCTTGCCTCTTTCTACACCTCGTTTTCTTCTTTCTGTACTTCACTTGTTTCTTTCTGCACATCTCTTGCTTCTTTCTGCATCCCTCTTGCCTCTTTCTGCACACTTTCCATCTTTCTGCACCTTACTTGCCTCTTTCTGCACCTCTATTGCTTCTTTCTGCACTTCTCTTGCCTCTTTCTGTCCCCCTCTTGCCTCTTTGTGAACCTCTGTCACTTCTTTCTGTACTTTTCCTGCTACTTTCTGCACCTCTCTTTTTTCTTTCTGCACTCGTCTTGCCTTTTTCTAGGTAAAAGCATAGCAACCCGCATGCATACCTTCACAAACTTGGTGAGACTTACAACAGTGATATGGTTAGGATTGCTGTTTTACTTTTGAGCATTAGATAAATAGTGAATCTTCAAAAGAAAAGTGAGGTTTAAGACATCTTGGTAGAAGGCTTAGTGATTAGGCTAATTTGTATGAGTCTGTGAAAGGCACAGTTGAAGTAGGCCTCTTTCTGCACCTCTGTTGCTGCTTTCTGAACTTCTCTTGCTTCTTTCTGCGCCTTTCTTTCTCTTTTTATACATGTCTTACCTATGCAGGCATAATTAGAAATTAGCATATATAAAAACCTTAGAAATTCACTGAAAAAAACAGAAGTTTCAGGGACGTTATAGTTAGGAATTTGCCGTTTAAAAAAACCTTCGAAATTCACTGAAAAAACCACAGGTTTCAGGGACGTTACAGTTAGGCTGACATTTCACTCGTACAAAACCAAAGAAATTCAGCCGTTATAGTTGGCTGAGGTAAATATAACTCGCTCCCCCGCAATGCACTGCTGATGACGCCAAATATTACATCACTCATGACATGGTCAGTGACTACACTGATGACATCTCAATGTCAGCCTAACTATAACATCCCTGAAACCTGTTGTTTTTTCAGCGAATATATTTTATATATATATATATATATCCACATCAATGGGGTCAGGACGCCAGATCACACAGCAGCGGGTGCAGGCTACGGGCCGGACCCAGGGCCAAAATTCAATTTTGCACAAAGTTTAGTCGCACACATCAATCCTTGGTTTCTCTGATGTTTATTTATGAAAACAGAGCCAGTCTGTACCTTTGAATAGGGCCTACGCTTGAAGGTCTTGCTTTTTGTTCGAGTGACTCTCACTGGAAGGTCAAGCCGGAGCGTCGATATATATATATATATATATATATATATATATATATATATATATATATATATATATATATATATATATATATATATATATATATATATATATATATATATATATACATATATATCCAAATGAAAAACACCCAACATTGAAGGCACCACACATAAACGTGTTTTTCTTCCTTTTAATTGCAAGGCAAGCGGGGCAGCAACATCGTCAGTATCAGATTAGGAGTTTTACCAAGAAGTCCATACGTGTTACGGGCATTCCTCGCCCTTGATCACTGGCTTGGTCCATTCGGGAGACATAGCGGCAGTCATTTTCATTGCACTTGCGATGGGTTTAAATAACAGGGGCTGACTCCATGGAGAATTAACACAGGGATATTTTAATCAAAAACGATAGCCTTATACATATATATATTCACAGAAAAAACCATAGGTTTCAGGGGTGTTATAGTTAGCTGCCCATTTCACTCGTACAAAACCATAGAAATTCCTCCGTTATAGTTAGTTCTGCTAACTATAACTCACGCGCCCGCAATGCACTGCTGATGATGTCACATATTGCATCATTCATGACATGGTCAGTGACATCACTGATGACATCACTGATGACATCTCAAATGACATCACTGATGACATCACTGATGACATCATCCACTGAATGTGGTTTAGTTTGAAATTTTAATATGTATTATATATACACCAATCTGTATTGAAGATTGAGTGGATACATAACTGTCTGGATGGAGGATTTAGTAGCTGTCTGACTGTCTTTTTAAGTGAGTAATTAAAAGTGTCTCACTTAATACATGGATTAGTAACTAAACTATGTGAATGTGTGCAGCACTGTCTCTGTTGTTATATAACATGCTGCCTCAGTTGGTCACTAACTACATGAGTGTGTATATTAGTTATTGATTAGTTGGGTGAGTATTTGTATGGGACACTGAGTTTGTGTGTGGTTGGATGGGGTGTGTGTAACTCTATGCATAGATGTGTGAATGGTTGATTGACTAGGTATATGGGTTTAAGAGTGCATGTGGAAAAAGTTGTTTGGGTGACTGAGTGTATTTATTTGTGTGTTGGTGAGCGAATATATGTTTTAGTTGTACATCTTCAACAAAGTAAAAAAATAAAAGGCATTGTATGTGAGAGTTGGTGTATATAAATAAGTTTGTGTAAGACTCAGTGATTGTGAGAGTAAATATATGAATGAGTGTATAATTGTAATGGTGCTTTTTTAAGATATTAACGATGAGTTACTATGTGTTTGAATAAATGAGGTATCATTGGATAATTGTGTAAGTGAGTAAATTTAAGTGCAATACATTTTTTTCATGAGTGGGTAGGATGACTGCATAACCGACTAAGATGACTGCTGATGTGTCAATGTCTATATATGTGTATACGTGCATTTGATAGTGCTCTATTATTTAATGACTGCATGTATAGATGATTCTGTTGTTGAATGGGTAGTTGTGTGTGTAGACTTAGGAATCAGTGAGTGGGTATGTAGTAACTGGTATTGGTGTGTCAATGGTTTCAAATATGGTACTCTGTATTTTACAGTGAGTGATGAAAGGTTATACTAGTGTATGATGTGGTGTATCGGATTGTCAAGTGGATGATGTCATCAGTGATGTCATTTGAGATGTCATCAGTGATGTCACTGACCATGTCATGAATGATGCAATATGTGACATCATCAGCAGTGCATTGCGGGCGCGTGAGTTATAGTTAGCAGAACTAACTATAACGGAGGAATTTCTATGGTTTTGTACGAGTGAAATGGGCAGCTAACTATAACACCCCTGAAACCTATGGTTTTTTCTGTGAATTTCTAAGGTTTTTTTAAATGCTAATTTCTAACTATAACGTCTCTGAAACCTATGTTTTTTTTCAGTGAATTTCAAAGGTTTTTTAAATGCTAACTTTTAAGTGTGATAGTAGTTATATCTATTTTTTTGTACTGATTTTCTACAGTTTTTTAACTGTTTATTTATAAATATTTTATTCATTAAATAACATATATTTTTCTGAAAATTGCAAAAATACATTTTTTAATTAAAACTGAAATATTGATTAATTTTCTTGTTTTAATTTTTAATTTTAATATATTTATATCATTTTCTTAAAAAAACAAATTCCAATTTTTTTCACAGTCGCGCACTCAAAGTGTACACATCACGGTGGGTGCACGCATTATAGCCGCCATTTTAGAAAAGTCATGAAGGATCCGCGTATGGTGTGCGACGGCTGCGTGTTTTTCAGTTACATCATATACATTTAATATCATGTGATATGCGCAATTGGTATGCGACCAGTCTGCGACTCCTGCTCCCGTGCATTCGCGACACATGCGCATTACGGTACGAGATGTTTGCGCGCTTGCGGGTCCCGCGTGACATCATATACGTGCTGGGGCGCGCTGGGTGCGCGACTCCCGCAAAAAAAATGTATGTTCCAAAATGATATGTATGAGTCTTTAATATACATATTAAGGCAAGAGATTATGTAAGATATTCATCAAAATAATATATTTGTACTTATAAGAAACTTATATTATTTTTAAATATATTTTCGCGAAGTCGGGTGCGTGCGTCGTGAGTGCAGAAAACCAGGTCAGCAGAGCTGCTGTAGAGCCAGAGAACCAGGTCAGCAGAGCTGCTCTAGAGCCTAAGAACTAGGTCAGCAGAGCTGCTCTAGAGTCAGAGAACCAGGTCAGCAGAGCTGCTGTAGAGCCAGAGAAACCAGGTCAGCAGAGCTGCTTTAGAGGGAGAGAACCAGGTCAGCAGAGCTGCTTTAGAGCCAGAGAACCAGGCCAGCAGAGCTGCTTTAGAGCCAGAGAACCAGGTTAGCAGAGCTGCTTTAGAGCCAGAGAACCAGGTCAGCAGAGCTACTCTAGAGCCAGAGAACCAAATCAGCAGAGCTGCTTTAGAGCCAGAGAACCAGGTCAGTAGAGCTGCTCTAGAGCCTAAGAACCAGGTCAACAGAGCTGCTCTAGAGCCAGAGAACCAGGTCAGCAGAGCTGCTGCAGAGCCAGAGAAACCAGGTCAGTAGAGCTGCTTTAGAGGGAGAGAACCAGGTCAGCAGAGCTTCTATAGAGCCAGAGAACCATGTCAGCAGAACTGCTTCAGAGCCATAGAACTGGGTCAACGGAGCTGCTTTAGAGCCAGAGAACCAGGTCTGCAGAGCTGTTGTAGAGCCAGAGAACTAGATCAGCAGAGCTGCTCTGCAGCATAAGAACTAGGTCAGCAGAGCTGCTCTAGAGCCAGAGAACCAGGTCAGCAGACCTGCTGTAGAGCCAGAGAAACCAGGTCAGCAGAGCTGCTTTAGAGAGAGAGAACCAGGTCAGCAGAGCTGCTTTAGAGCCAGAGAACCAGGTCAGCAGAGCTGCTCTAGCTGACACTGACTGACTGACACTGACTGACTGACACTGACTGACACTGACTGACACTGACTGACTGACACTGACTGACACTGATTGACACTGACTGACACTGATTGACTGACACTGACTGACTGACACTGATTGACTGACACTGACTGACACTGATTGACTAACACTGACTGACTGACATTGACTGATATTGACTGACACTGACTGACTGACACTGACTGACTGGCATTGACTGACATTGACGGACACTGATTGACTAATCTCTACTACTCTACTACTGACTCTCTACTACTCTCTACTACTCTCTCTCTACTACTCAATCTCTACTACTCACTCTCTACTACTCTCTACTACTCACTCTCTACTACTCTACTACTCTCTACTACTCACTCTCTACTACTCACTCTCAACTACTCACTCTCTACTACTCTACTACTCACTCTCTACTACTCACTCGCTACTACTCTCTACTACTCACTCTCTACTACTCACTCTCTACTACTCACGCTCTACTACTCACTCTCTACTACTCTCTACTATTCACTCTCTACTACTCACTCTCTACTACCGACTCTACTACTTTCTACTACTCTCTACCACTCACTCTCTACTACTCTACTACTCACTCGCTACTACTCTCTACTACTCACTCTCTACTACACTCTCCACTACTCTCTCTCTCTACTACTCTCTACTACTACTCTCTACTATTCACTCTCTACTACTCACTCTCTACTACTCTCTACTACTCACTCTACTACTCTCTGCTGCTCTCTAGCACTCACTCTCTACTACTCTACTATTCCCTCTCTACTACTCACTCTCTACTACTCTCTCTCTACTACTCTCTACTACTCTCTACTACTCACTCTCTACTACTCACTCTACTACTCTCTACTACTCACTCTCTACTACTCTCTCTCTACTACTCACTCTCTACTATTCACTCTCTACTACTCACTCTCTACTACTCGCTCTATACTACTCACTCTCCACTACTCACTCTCTACTACTCGCTCTCTACTACTCTCTACTACTCACTCTCTACTACTCACTCTCTACTACTCTCTACTACTCTCTCTGCTACTCACTCTCTACTACTCACTCTCTACTACTCTACTACTCTCTACTACTCGCTCTACTACTCACTCTCTACTATTCTCTACTACTCACTCTACTACTCTCTCCTACTCTCTACCACTCACTCTCTACTACTCTACTACTCACTCTCTACTACTCTCTCTCTACTACTCTCTACTGCTCACTCTCCACTACTGATTCTCTACTACTCGCGCACAACTACTTTCCACTACTCACTCTACTACTCA
Source organism: Triturus cristatus (assembly GCF_964204655.1). Classification (NCBI taxonomy): domain Eukaryota; kingdom Metazoa; phylum Chordata; class Amphibia; order Caudata; family Salamandridae; genus Triturus; species Triturus cristatus. The sequence goes on from NC_140594.1 coordinate 510,212,027, forward strand.
CTCTCTACTACTCTACTACTCTCTCTACTTCTCACTCTCTACTACTCTCTCTACTACTCACTCTCTACTACTCACTCTCTACTACACACTCTCTACTACTTGCTCTCTGCTACTCGCTCTCTACTACTCTCTAGTACTCACTCTAATACTCACTCTCTACTACTCTCTACTACTCACTCTCTACTACTCCACTACTCTCTACTACTCACTCTCTACTACTCACGCTCTACTGCTCTACTACTCTCTACTACTCTCTCTCTACTACTCACTCTCTACTACTCACTCTCTACTACTCTCTACTACTCACTCTCTACTACTCTCTACTACTCACTCTCTACTACTCTCTCTACCACTCTCTACTACTCACTCTCTACTACTCTCTACTACTCACTCTCTACTACTCTCTGCTATTCACTCTGCTACTCACTCTCTACTACTCTCTACTACTCACTCTCTACTACTCACTCTCTACTACTCTCTACTACTCACTCTCTACTACTCTCTACTACTTTCTACTACTCACTCTACTACTCACTCTCTACTACTCTCTACTACTCACTCTCTAATACTCACTCTCTACTACTCACTCTCTACTACTCACTCTACTACTCTCTACTACTCACTCTCTGATACTTTCTCTACTACTCTCTACTACTCACTCTCTACTCTCTATTACTCGCTCTCTACTCTCTACCTCCCTACCTCTCTCTCTACTACTCTCTACCTCTCTACCTCTACCTCTCTACCTCTACACCTCTACCTATACACCTCTACCTCTCTACCTCTCTGTACATGCACACATATGCACATATATATATGCATATATATGCATATGCATTTATATATATGTATGTGTGTGTATATATATATATACATATATAAACATATAATCTGCATATCTATATAAATATAAATTCATGCAAACATATACATATATGCATACATATGCATGGCATGTATATGAAATTTTGAAAAACACTAATAAAAGCAAAGCTAAAAAGCCACCTAATTATAAACAGAATTGCTTTAACTTAAACGAGGGCGAGACCTATTGCATTTTCAATGCTTGTTTACTTTGGTTCCATCAAGAAGGCATTCAGATGTGACACATTTGCCATAAATTCTGAATGGTAGCACTCTAGTTCCTCATTAGATCACTGTAGCAAAGCTACTGCTCACCAGGGAAGTCTGCTGCTGGTATTCAAAGTGCATGTTTCAGTCTGCATGTCAGAACTTTTTAATGAAATAGAAGAGGATTTGAGAAGTCAAAATGTGCCCTAAGTTTTCTTTCTGCAGCACTAATCATAATTTCTATGTCAAAATGAACCCCCTCATTTTGTTCTTTTGCAAATTAAAAGTTTTAAATGTTACCACTTTATTCCAATCAAGATGGCTTCAGGTGTGCCATACCTTTGTCATAAGTAAGACTGTTAGCGCTCTAGTTGTTCTTTAAAACACTCTGGGATTTCTGTCATTGGGCTATACTTGGGCTACATCTCGGTGATATTTGTGCTACATTTGGGCTCTTTTGTCTCTGGTGGCCATCTTGGGAAACTTGTTATGAAGATTCCTAATTTCCTCATTTACTGCAGTCTCCTCAGTAGGCATACTGTCAGTTTTTTACTTTGATTCAATGAAGAAGGCATTCAGATGTGTCACACATTTGCCATAAATTCAGAATGTTAGCACTCTAGTTGCTCATTAGATCACTGTAGTAAAGCTACTGCTCACCAGGGAAGTCTGCTGCTGGTATTGAAAGTGCATGTTTCAGTCTGCATGTCAGAATTCTTTAATGAAATAGAAGAGGATTTGAGAAGTCACTCAAAATGTGCCCACATTTTTCTTTCTGCAGCACTAATCATACATTCTATGGCAAAATGAACCCTCTCATTTTTTTCCTTTTTAAATTAAATGTTTTAAATGTTACCACTTTATTCCAATCAAGATGGCTTCAGGTGTGCCATAACTTTGTCATAAGTTAGACTGTTAGCACTCTAGTTGTTCTTTGGAACACTCTGGGAAGCTGCAGTAGAACACAAAGGAATCAACTGACAGTCTCTGCCCTTGTTGGATGTACATGTTTTACTGAGAATGTCAGACTTCATTCTCACATGACTGAGAAAGATAATGTGAATTTACAGAAAATATGCTCTCAGTTTAGCTTATAGGTCACCTTCCAAACCTCTGTGGGAAAAGCATGTGAAAATAGTTTTCTCTCAAACATGATTCATGATATCCCAGCAGAAGGCTTTTTCACATGGTAAAATCACCTTAGAACATACCACAATTCCTAAAATTAGTTGGTACCATCAACAAATGATTTATTATGTAACTAAAGTCTTAAAACCTTCTATTAACTGCAATGCTTTTTAATGAGGTGCTATCATGTATATTGGTCCCAAGATGGCTGCCAACACTTCTTGGATGAAGTGCTGACAGCCAATCAGATCTCACAATGAGATGTGTGGTTAGGCTCCGCCCAGATATGTATATGAATTTACTTTTGATTTTCTCAGGAACTACTGAACGGATTGACTCCATATATGCAAAAGGCACATCCCTGACCTGAGAACTACCTCTTTGCCAAATTTCAAGTAATTCTGTTCAGCCGTTCGGGCTGTACCTTCGACTAAAGGTCCTATGGGAAAATGCATGGGGAAAACGCGTTTTGGGACCCCCCTTTTTTCTCGGCCCCCGCTTGACGAATCCCCCCCGAGACTTTTAGGGTAGGAGCTGAGCGGAGCGCTCCATTAGTTTTGAAAATTTTGCGAGGATTCGTCAACCGGCGCCAAAGTTATTCAAAATAGAATTTTGAGATTTCCTATGGAAACACGGTCCTAACTATAACTATCTACTGGCGACCGCCAGTAGATAATATATATATATATATTCACTGAAAAAAACATAGGTTTCAGGCACGTTATAGTTAGGAATTAGCATTTAAAAAACCTTAGAAATTCACTGAAAAAACCATAGGTTTCAGGGGCGTTATAGTTAGCTGGACTTTTCACTCGTACAAAACCATTGAAATTCCCCCGTTATAGTTAGTTCAGCTAACTATAACTCGCGCGCCCACAATGCACTGCTGATGACGTCACATTTTACATCACTCATGACATGGTCAGTGACATCACTCATGACATCACTGATGACATCTCAAATGACATCACTGATGACATCATCCAGTGAATGTGTGTTTTTCTGAAAATTACATATGTTTTATATATGTATATCTCAAGGTCGATGGAAGAATAAATGGGTATATAAGTGTCTAAATGGATGATTTGTTTTAGAAAAATTGATTGTATAACTGACTGATTAAGTGTATCTTAGTGAATACATGGCTTAGTGAGTAATGTTTAAATGTGTAAATATCTGTATCAGTCTCTCACTTTGTGTATAAGTGGCTGCATGGGTTGGTGAGTAGCTACATGAGTGTCTATATAGGTTATTAGTTGGTTTTTTGAGTATCAGTATGAGTGTCTGAGTATCTGTATGGTTCGGTGGGGGGTATTACATAGTGCATAGGTGCATGAATGAGTGACTCGCTGTTTGTATGTGTTGAAGACAGCATGTGTGCAGGACTGTATGAGTGGATGAGTGTGTGCATGGGTGTGTTAGTGAGTGATAGACTGTCTCAATAGTGTCTTTATGAGTAACTACATATGTTTTAAACTAGTATATGTGACTATTGGTGTATATAAGTGAGTATATGTGAGAGTGAGAGATTGAAAGAGTTCCTGTATGAATAAGTATGGGTTTCTATAAGTAATTGTTGTAAAGACTAAGTATGTGTAAGTTTCTGTAGAAGTAAGCGTGGTGGTGTGTGTATAGCTGTATATGCAAGTAAATGGATGTTTGATTCTTTATTAGCATGAGTGACTATGTGTGTGAGTAACTCTATGGATGAGTGGCGTTGTGTAACAGGATGTATAGGTGTGTGAGTACATATGATGAGTGAGTACATGTATGAGTGACTGTATAGGACTGTTGGTGAATGAGTGGATGTGTATGTGGATCTTAGAATTACTGAATAGGTTGTTGTAACTGGTATTGGTATGTCCATTGTTTTGAACATTGTAGTTTCTATGTTTGAATGTGTGTATCAAAGGTTATATTAGGGCAAGAGGAGGTCTGCCACTCTATCACACGGATGATGTCATCAGTGATGTCATTAGTGATGTCATTTGAGATGTCATCAGTGATGTCATGAGTGATGTCACTGACCATGTCATGAGTGATGTAATATGTGACGTCATCAGCAGTGCATTGCGGGCGCGCGAGTTATAGTTAGCTGAACTAACTATAACGGGGGAATTTCAATGGTTTTGTACGAGTGAAAAGTCCAGCTAACTATAACGCCCCTGAAACCTATGGTTTTTTCAGTGAATTTCTAAGGTTTTTTAAATGCTAATTCCTAACTATAACGTGCCTGAAACCTATGGTTTTTTCAGTGAATTTCAAAGGTTTTTTAAATGCTAATTTCTAACTATGCCTACAGAGATAGGACATGTGAAGAAAGAAGAAAAAACGCACAGAAAGAAAAAAAAGAAATGCAGAAAGAAGCAACATAAGTCCTCAAAGACGAAGAAAAGTGAAGGAAGAAGGATAACGTGCAGAAAGAACAAACAGAAGAGCAGAAAGAAGCCTTGTTGCAAAATCATCCTGTACCCTCAACTTTTTCAGACCGATATTGGTGGTAACTGAGTCCGACTAACCAGTCCTGGAGCCAGTGCTATGTTAAAAGACTCTCAGAATACAGTGAAAACACCTACATACACTAGGGTACACTATGCGTTGGGGTCCCCTGTGATCAGCATGACCTCCTCTGTAAGCCCCTAGTATATAATAGGGCAGGGGATTAAAACTACCTCTTAAAACGCGCCACTGGGCGTGTTTGCACACGTCACCTCAGGCCCCGTCCCCTCACTTCCCCACTGTGTAAACACGCCCTGTGGCCGTTTTAAGTTGGGAGATTAAGTCCCCTTGAATCCTGAGGGTCCCTAGGGTCCAACTAGACCACTAGGTACCTCCAGTAAGCGCCACAGAGCTGCGTTAAAGAGAGATGTAAAAAGGGGCACGGCCTAGACCACCTCTCTGCAACGCAGCGGAGTGGTGCTTACTGGAAGCACCTGGTGGGCTAGTTGGCCCCCAGGGTCCCTCAGGATTGAAGGGGAATTATTTCCCCAACTTAAAATGCGCCACAGGGCTTGTTTTGCACACGTTAACTCAGGCCCCGTCCCCTCCCTTCACCACTGTGTAAACACGCCCTGTGGCCGTTTTTAGTTGGGAGATTAAGTTCATTTGAATCCTGAGGGTCCCTAGGGTCCAACTAGCCCACTAGGTACCTCCAGTATGCGCCACGGAGCTGCGTTGCAGAGAGGTGTAAAAAGTGGCACGGACTGGTTCACCTCTCGGCAACGCAGCTCAGTGGCGCTTACTGGAAGCACCTGGTGGGCTAGTTAGCCCCCAGGGGCCTCAGGAATGAAGGGGAATTATTTCCCCAACTTAAAACGCGCCATAGGGCGTGTTTGCACACGTCACCTCAGGCCCCGTCCCCTTCCTTCCCCACTGTGTAAACATGCCCTGTGGCCATTTTTTAAGTTGGGAGATTAAGTCCCCTTGAATCCTGAGGATCCCTAGGGGCAAAATAGCCCACGAGGTATGTCCAGTAAGCGCCATTGCAGAGAGGTGTAAAAAGGAGCACGGCCTGCACCACCTCTCTGCAACGCAGAGAAGTGGCACTTACTGAAAGCACCTGGTGGGCTAGTTGGCCCCCAGGGTCCCTCAGGATTGAAATGGAATTATTTCCCCAACTTAAAACGCGCCACAGGGCGTGTTTGCACACGTCACCTCAGGCCCCGTCCCCTCCCTTCACCACTGTGTAAACACGCCCTGTAGCCATTTTTAGTTGGGAGATTAAGTTCATTTGAATCCTGAGGGTCCCTAGGGTCTAACTAGCCCACTAGGTACCTCCAGTATGCGCCACAGAGCTGCGTTGCAGAGAGGTGTAAAAAGTGGCATGGCCTGGACCACCTCTCTGCAACGCAGCTCAGTGGCGCTTACCTAAAGCACCTGGTGGACTAGTTAGCCCCTAGGGGCCTTCAGGATTGAAGGGGAATTATTTCCCCAACTTAAAACGCGTCATAGGGCGTGTTTGCACACGTCACCTCAGGCCCCGTCCCCTTCCTTCCCCACTGTGTAAACATGCCCTGTGGCCGTTTTTTAAGTTGGGAGATTAAGTCCCCTTGAATCCTGAGGATCCCTAGGGGCAAAATAGCCCACTAGGTACGTCCAGTAAGCGCCATTGCAGAGAGGTGTAAAAAGGGGCACGGCCTGCACCTCCTCTCTGCAATGCAGAGCAGTGGCACTTACTGGAAGCACCTGGTGGGCTAGTTGGCCCCCAGGGTCCCTCAGGATTGAAAGGGAATTATTTCCCCAACTTAAAACGCGCCACAGGGCGTGTTTGCACACGTCACCTCAGGCCCCGTCCCCTCCCTTCACCACTGTGTAAACGTGCCCTGTGGCCGTTCTAAGTTGAGAGATCAAGTCCCCTTGAATCCTAAGGGTCCCTAGGGTCAAACTAGCCCACTAGGTACCTCCAGTAAGCGCCACAGAGCTGCGTTGCATAGAGGTGTAAAAAGGGGCATGGCCTCAGAACACCTGTCTGCAACGCAGCTCCCTGGCGCACACTGGAGATACCTGTTGGGCTAGTTGGCCCTCAGGGACCCTCAGTATTGAAGGGGAATTAATTCCCCAACTTACAACTGGCCAGGGGGTGCGTGTGCAGAGTGCTGCAAGGAGGGGGCGTGGCCTCCAGCGCGATGCCGGTCTTTTATTTATTTTATTTTTTTAAGAAGGAGGGCTGTGTGGCCCCCCTTCTTTTTCTAATTAACTGGCCCTGGGGACCCCATCCCCCAGGGCCTGCACCCTAATTGGTTTTTTTTGAAAAAAATAAATTTGGCCCTCCCAAGGCCTTAATCGGCCCCGGGGACCCCATGGCCTTTTTTTAATTTAAATTCTTTAGGAGGGGGCTGCGTTGCCCCCCTCCTCAGGCCACTTATGGCTCCGGGGACCCCATCCCCCGGGGCCGGCCTTTGTTTTCTATTTTTTTTAAAATATATATATTTATAGAAACACCTAGGACATGCTGGACAAACCGTATGTACCTATCACCATGTCGATTTTCGTGATATTCATTAAAAGGCAACTATGCATAGAATGAATCCACATGGAATGTATTTACACCACTAGTGAAGCTCTGACGTGTCTGACGCCCTACCATGCCTAATCCCGGCGCCCCCGCCGGTGGGTACTCTCCAAGTAGACACCCTTGTTGTTTATTTATACAAACATGGGTAGCTATTGACGGGCACATTTAATATACACGCACACCAAGCCATTCAAAGGCGATTCGACAAAAAATCGACCAAGCTATGCAAGAAACCCCCCTCACGGTTAATAAAAAACACATCCACCGCCGGATGTGTAATACTTTTTATTTTACTCTCTGGAAAGGAGACAAACCTCACTTGAGAGTCACAGCGTGCTCCTGGCTGAGCCCAATGCTGTGTTACACCCACCAGTGCCCGCCGATTGCCTCACACCTCTGTGTTGTATTCCACCAGCTAGTGTGTATGCTATGACACTCTCTTCAAGGGGACATGTGCACTGTAACACCACCCCGTGAATATGTCATGCCACACTTGCCTTCGCACTGGTTATATTGCCCCATCTAACGTGCCTTCCTCGATGTGTATGTTATAACACACAGCGCTATGCCATACATATTACAATCTGGGATCCATATCTTTGTCACAGTGCATATGCAACGTTACACTCCCCAGCACATATTTTATATTACAACTTTAGAGACTATTTATGTTACACAACACTGCCCTGTGCATATTACACTCCAAGGCGCATATCGCATAGCACGCGCTAGTGCCTGTGCTATCTCGCGCTCTCCAATGAATCTGTCATTGCGCACAATGTATTGCATATTATATTTCACACCCCGGTTCATCTTATATCACACTTTTTGGTGCATAGTTTATACCATATACTACATCTAGTTTTCATTTTCAATCGTGCTCTCAGGACTATGTTCTCTATAACACTGCATCCACCTACCCTTTTCACGGGCATTACATTTTGCGATGGGGGTGGAGGGTCAGGGGGTGTTTCTGCCAAGTGAGCCCGGAGTCACAAACGACCTCTTCTTCCTGAATAAAAGTGAGATTATGCTGCATACTTGTTCATATATTAAGTAGTTCGCACAGACACACATTTTAAAAACAATAAAGTCCCTAATACCCACCTACCTTCTCTGAACAGTTAGCTTGCTGCCCCATCCACCTCCTCCCTATCCTCTGTTGTCTGAATCCATGGACTAGCCTCCTCCCTCCTGCCATGCATGGTCTGATGTGCTGCCACTGCCCTCCATTTAGCATGATGTACCAGTCCACTCCTCCTGCCCTCCATTGCCCAATTCTATGGCCCATCATTGACCTCCTGCTTAGCCTCTGTGCTTAGCTTGCTGCCCCTATTCTCCTTCCCCCTGCCCTCCGATGTCTTTGTGCATGCCCCTGCTCCATCCTTTTTGCCCACTATGTTCCATGGACCTGCCACTCTGAGTGTTCTGTTGAGCTGCCACTCCCCTCCCACCTGCCTAGCATTGTCAGATGACTGTAACCTGTCCCTGCCACCTCCACCCTGCCTGTCCACATGCCATGCCCCTATCCCCTTCCTCCTGTCCTCCATGGTCCATTTTACTGCCACACCCTTCTGCCCTCCCTGATCTGTTGTGCTGCAACTGCTCCTCCTGCCTGTCCCGCGCGGTCTGTTGTGAGGCCTCTTCCCCTGAACTCTCTTGTCTGTGCCCAGGTCCTGACCCTCCCTTCTATCCTCCATGGTCCTTTGTGCATGCCCCTGCACCCTCCTTCTTGCCCATCATACCCATTGTGCTGCCACTAACCCTCCCGCTTGCCATGCATGGTCTTCTGTGCTGCCATGGCCCCTCCCACCTTCCCTGTGTGGTCAGCTAGCAGCCCCTGACCCCCTCCCACCTTCCCTCCATGGTCTGTGTGTATGCCACAATAGTCTCATTGTTGCTCTCCATGGTGTGTCTTGTTTCTAGTGCCCATCCTGCCTGACCTCCATGGTCATCTTGCTGCTCCTGCCCTGCCACCTTGCCCCCAGCCCTCTGTTTCCATGTGCAGACCCCCTATTCCCTCCCTCCTGGCGTGTCTGTTCCCTTGTAATGCCCCTGATCCGTCCCTCCTGCCCTTTATGGTCTGTTATGCTGCAGCTTTCTCTCCTGTCTGTCCATTATGGTCAGCTAGCTACCATTGCCTCTTTCCCATCTGTTCTCTGTTGTCCATGTGCATGGTCCTATCCCGTCCCTATTGCTTTCTATGGATTGTTGTGCTGCACTCCCGTCCCGCATGCGCTGTGTGGTGTATTGTGCTGCTGCAAACCCTGATGCCTGCCCTGTAGGGTCAGTTTGGTGCACCTCTCCATGTCCCTCCTGTCTTCTGTTATCCGAGTCCATGTCCCTACCCCAATTCCTCCTGCCTACCATGATTCAATGTACCATACTTGCGAACATTTTGAACTTGGTAAGAGGGAGATTTTGAAAAATAACTGGGGTATTGATTTTCCCGTTTGAGTTACATTGAAAAAGAGGAGATTGTAGACAGGAGACAGATCAAATAAAGCCCACTTGAGCTTAAAAACATTGGACGTTTCCTGGCTGAAACGGGTCTGTTGGCATGTATGGTTGTACTACCACTGCCTCTTCCTTCTGCCCACAATGGTCTATTATATTGCCACAGCCTCTCTTGCCAGTCCTGTATTGTTGGTTTGTTGCCCCTGCCCCCCTTTCCACTGCCCTCCATAGTCTGTTGTGCTGCCACTGCCCTTCCTGCCTGCCCAGTGTGGTCAAATTGTTGCCTCTGCACTCTCCTACCTGCCTTCAATTTTCAGAGTCCGTGCCCCTGGCCTCTGCCTCTCATTAGTATCCCAATGAACAACTAGATTGCTAACATTCTATATTTATTACAAAAGTGTGGAACGCCTGACGTCATCTTGATGTAATCAAAACTGTAATACCTAGAGTATTTCCTTTAGAAATTACATATATGAGAGGGTCTTATTTGCATCAAAATTATGGTTAGTGCTCTAAAAAACTAAAATGAGGACATATTTTCTGAGTTTTCAAATAGCGACAAAGAACTTTTAAATTATTTGTAATCTTTATGTTTTTTTATCCAGTTGACCACTTGATTAAATGTTGCACCTTGGCGAGAGGATGTGGTGTTACTTCCAGAGCTGCAGACTTTGCAACTGGGGAACCAGGTTGGAGTTTCTGCTTCAGCTCAACATTCTGTGATTGTGGTCAAATCACTTAATCTCCCCATGTCTACAACCAAAATGAATTTGATCTTGTGTGATGTAACCAATGCTCATGTAAAGCATTCCATTACCTGAGGAGTCTGCACTATATAAAACTGCAAATACACACAAAATAAGTGTTTTGCACACTTCTGTCATTGGGCTACATGTGGTCTACATCTGGGTGATATTTGTGCTGCATTTAGGCTCTTTTGTGTCTGGTGGCCATCTTGGGAGATTTAGTTGTTATGAAGTTTCCTAATTTCCTCATTTACTGCAGTCTCCTCAGTAGGAAATGCTTTCAGTTTTTTACTTTGATTCCATCAAGAAGGTATTCAGATATGTCACACATTTGCCATAAATTCTAAATGTTAGCACTCTAGTTGCTCATTAGATCACTGTAGTAAAGCTACTGCTCACCACGGAAGTCTGCTGCTGGTATTAAAAGTGCATGTTTCAGTCTGCATATCAGAATTTTTTAATGAAATAAAAGAGGATTTGAGAAGTCACTCAAAATGTGCCCTAATTTTTCTTTCTTCAGCACTAATCACAATTTCTATGGCAAAATGAACCCCCTCATTGTGTTCCTTTTTAAATGAAATGTTTTAAGTGTTCCCAGTTTATTCCAATCAAGATGGCTTCAGGTGTGCCATACTTTGGTCATAAGTAAGACAGTAAGCGCTCTAGTTGTTCTTAAGAACACTCCGGGACATTCTGTCATTAGGCTTTACTTGGGCTACATCTGGGTGATATTTGGGCTACATTTGGGCACTTTTGTCTCTGGTGGCCATCTTGGGAGATTTATTTGTTATGAAGTTTCCTAATTTCCTCATTTACTGCAGTCTCCTCAGTGGGAATACTTTCAGTTTTTTATTTTGGTTCCATCAAGAAGGCATTCAGATGTGTCACACATTTGCCATAAATTCTGAATGTTAGCATTCTAGTTGCTCATTAGATCACTGTAGTAAAACTACTGCTCACCAGGGAAGTCTGCTGCTGGTATTCAAAGTGCATGTTTCAGTCTGCATGTCAGAATTTGTTTATGAAATAGAAGAGGATTTGAGAAGTCAAAATGTGCCCTAATTTTTCTTTCTGCAGAACAAATCATAATTTCTATGGCAAAATGAACCCCCTCATTTTGTTCCTTTGTAAATTAAATGTTTTAAGTGTTACCACTTTATTCCAATCAAGATGGCTTCAGGTGTGCCATACTTTTGTCATAAGTAAGACTGTTAGCGCTCTAGTTGTTCGTTAGAACACTCTGGGACATTCTGTCATTGGGCTATACTTGGGCTACATCTGGGTGATATTTGGGCTACATTTGGGCTCTTTTGTCTCTGGTGGCCATCTTAGGAGATTTATTTGTTATGAAGTTTCCTAATTTCCTCATTTACTGCAGTCTCCTCAGTAGGAAATACTTTCAGTTTTTTACTTGGTTCCATCAAGAAGGCATTCAGATGTGTCACACATTTGGCATAAATTCTGAATGTTAGCACTCTAGTTGCTCATTAGATCACTGTAGTAAAGCTACTGCTCACCAGGGAAGTCTGCTGCTGGTATTTAAAGTGCATGTTTCAGTCTGCATGTCAGAATTTTTTTATGATATAGAAGAGGATTGAGAAGTCAAAATGTGCCCTAATTTTTCTTTCTGTAGCACTAATCATAATTTCTATGGCAAAATGAATCCCCTCATTGTGTTCCTTTGTAAATTAAATGTTTTAAGTGTTACCACTTTATTCCATTCAAGATGGCTTCAGGTGTGCCATACTTTTGTCTTAAGTAAGACTGTTAGCGCTCTAGTTGTTCGTTAGAACACTCTGGGACATTCTGTCATTGGGCTATACTTGGGCTACATCTGGGTGATATTTGGGCTACATTTGGGCTCATGATGAGATGTGTGGTTAGGCTCCGCCCAGATATATATGTGATTTTACTTTTGATTTTCTCAGGAACTACTGAACAGATTTACACCATTTAAGCAAAAGGCACATGCCTGACCTGAGGACTACCTCTTTGCCAAATTTCAAATAATTCTGTTCAGCCCTTCGGGCTGTACCTTTGACTAAAGGTCCTATGGGAAAATGCATGGGGAAAACGCGTTTTGGGACCCCCCTTTTTTCTCAGCCCCCGCTTGACGAATCACCCCGAGACTTTCAGGGTAGGAGCTGAGCGGAGCGCCCCATTAGTTTTGAAAATTTCACGAAGATAAGTCAACCGGCGCCAAAGTTATTCAAAATAGAATTTTCAGATATCCTATGGGAACTCGGTCCTAACTATAACTATCTACTGGCGACCGCCAGTAGATAATATATATATATATATATATATACATTACCTACTGGCAGTCGCCAGTAGGTAGTTATAGTTAGGACCACGTTTCCATAGGAAATCCGCAACATTCTATTTTGAATAACTTTGGCGCCGGTCGACGAATCCTCGCGAATTTTTCAAAATAGGTGGGGCGCTACGCTCCGCTCCTTCCCTGAAAGTCTCGGGGGGATTCGTCAAGCGGGGGCTGAGATAAAAGGGGGGTCCCAAAACGCATTTTTCCCATGCATTTTTCCATAGGACCTTTAGACAGGGCTACAGCCCGAACGGCTGAACAGAATTACTAGAAATTTGGCAGAGAGGTAGTCCTCAGGTCAAGGAAGTGCCTTTTGTAGGTTTGGTGTAAATCTGTTCAGTAGATTCTGAGAAAATAGCCTTTAAATCAATATATATATCTGAGCCAGCTTACGGTGCGCTTACGGTACGCTTACCGTACGCGTACGGTGGCGTGCGCGAGCGCGATTCTGATTGGCTCTTAGATCTTAGTAAACATTCGAATCGGTCGAAACCAGGAAGCGGCGGCCGCCATTTCGTGTGTTTCACTCAGAAAAAAAAGAGTGATAACAAGAAAAGGGGGCAAGGAGGAGAGTTACAGACCCCCTAACATTTGTAAGGGGGTCAAAGAAGGACAGAAAAGTACAAAGAAAACATTTATTGATTTTAAAAAAAATCACGGGGTACGCGTACGGTAAGCGTACGGTAAAAAAAAAAAAAAAAAAGAAATGAAAATCAGATTTAAGTGTTTAGATATTAGGGGGCTCTAAAAAGAGCCGTTGTGTTTATGAAGTGATTTTTTTTGTGGTACCTACAAGTAAGTACCGATGCAGAGTCTAAGGTTCAAGAGGAAGACTCTGTTCCCTTCATCATTGAAGTGTACACCATCTCCTCTATAAATGTCTTGCATGTCATAACGCAAGTTGTTGTGGTAAATGGAACCCATACCATAGTCACGGAGGAAAGCAGAAACAGATTTGTTGACGTGCTTTCTTGCTTTGTCAATCTGCGGACAGAAATGATTGGACCAGTTCCATTTTTGCCTTTGGCATATGTTAGAAAACACAAAGGCAGTTTTAGGGAAAAGTGAAAACAGTTGTGCAAAGGTCTCCTTCATAAGCATTTCCAGACCTACCCCAGTCAAAGTGCCTAGGTCATTGCCACCACAGTGCACTATTATGAGGTCAGGGTGTTGGATGTGCATGAAGGATTTCACCAATGGCATTAATTGGTGCCACTTTAACCCTCTCTGACCAATCCATTTAATGTCTACATTTGGCAAAGCAAGGTCTCTCACCATATCTGTTTTCTCTGCATACTTTTCACTCCAGAAGACATAGCTGTGCCCTACAATCCACACTGTGAACATCTTCAAAGGAGAACTGGATGCACTCAGGAGGTGTCTTTCAGTAGAATGGCAATATGAAAAGAAAGACAGTTTGGAAATGGAGGCATACATATTTTTTTCAACAAAAAAAAGAACTGATTGGCTGTTTCATACCATTCTAGAATAAAAACTAGGCTGTATGTGTAAATTAATAGAAGCATGTTTTGTATTGGTACAGAAAAATGTGTTACCAAAGAACAGTACTATGGATTTGCTGTTAGGTTTGAAAAGTCAAGTACTCTTGCTCTGTGGAATTGAAACATTGTTTGGCGAACTTCTGACCTGACTCCACACAGCAGTGTTCCATGAGCTGTTGCTATGGTAGCAGGCAGAAGTCAAGTTGGGGGAAGGGTACTAGGCAGAAGTCAAGTTGGGGGAAGGGTACTTTTGGAAAAGGGTTGGTTTTCAACCAATAGAAATGTGTGATTACATTTGAAAAAAAGGGTCAAGCACTGAGATTTGAAACTAACATGTATATGTGTGGAAAAAGAGAGGGAAAGTTTGCCATTATCTGGTTCTGCTGAGAGGAGAGAGGTGTAGAGAACAGAGATCCTGGCTCTGATAATCTGCTGTTTGAGTGCCACATTTCTTTCACAACTAACTAATTTTAAAGGTGAGTTTAGAGTCTGAGAGGGGATGTATATGGTAAATTAAGAAATGAATAATAGAAATGCAATTCTTTTTGTTGAAGTTGTGTTTATTATTTTCTGTTTTGGGAGAAATTTAAATGTGAGGAACATGTAAAATAATATGGACAATGTTTTCACAATAAATTAAGGTGTACTGGTATAATAAAAGAATAGTTTAAGGGTTTGAGGTTGGACTCAGTAATGCAAATACATTCAGCATCACTAAGGCTGGTTGCCCTTGCTGGAGTGTAGGCAGACACCCAGGTTACAAATGATGCTGGTCTGAAAAAGCAGTTTGGACATGTGCTTTGTAAAAAATCTGAAAAGTGGATTCATAATGTGTCAGTCTGTAAAAGTGTTTATCACTTGCCAAAAAAAAGAGCAGTAAGTGTGCTTTCAAATTGGCAAAGAAATTTCGTTTTGTGACTAATGTGAAAACATGACTCTGTGTGCAAATAGGAATTACAGGCAGAGATTTATTGCGTATTGCTCTGGTGATTTCACAGTTGCATTAGATGGAAAGGGGGAGACATTTTTTGGTGCAGAAGCAGACTCTTAGCACACAGGTAGCTGCTTACCATGTGGAATCATGCACAGTATTCACAAGCGTGTGGGGTTTGAAGTTTCAGTCAGTAATGCAAATACATTCAGCATCACTAAGGCTGGTTGCCCTTGCTGGAGTGTAGGCAGACACCCAGGTTACAAATGATGCTGGTCTGAAAAAGCAGATTGGACATGTGCTTTGTAAAAAATCTGAAAAGTGGATTCATAATGTGTCAGTCTGTAAAAGTGTTTATTACTTGCCAAAAAAAAGAGCAGTAAGTGTGCTTTCAAATTGGCAAAGAAATTTCGTTTTGTGACTAATGTGAAAACATGACTCTGTGTGCAAATAGGAATTACAGGCAGAGATTTATTGCGTATTGCTCTGGTGATTTCACAGTTGCATTAGAAGGAAAGGGGGAGCCTTTTTTTGGTGCAGAAGCTGACTCTTAGCACACAGGTAGCTGCTTACCATGTGGAATCATGCACAGTATTCACAAGCGAGTGGGGTTTGAGGTTTCAGTCAGTAATGCAAATACATTCAGCATCACTAAGGCTGGTTGCCCTTGCTGGAGTGTAGGCAGACACCCAGGTTACAAATGATGCAGGTCTGAAAAAGCAGTTTGGACATGTGCTTTGTAAAAAATCTGAAAAGTGGATTCATAATGTGTCAGTCTGTAAAAGTGTTTATTACTTGCCAAAAAAAAGAGCAGTAAGTGTGCTTTCAAATTGGCAAAGAAATTTCGTTTTGTGACTAATGTGAAAACATGACTCTGTGTCCAAATAGGAATTACAGGCAGAGATTTATTGCGTATTGCTCTGGTGATTTCACAGTTGCATTAGATGGAAAGGGGGAGCCATTTTTTGGTGCAGAAGCAGACTCTTAGCACACAGCCAGCTACTTACCATGTGGAATCATCCTCAGTATTCACAAGCGAGTGGGGTTTGAGGTTTCAGTCAGTAATGCAAATACATTCAGCATCACTAAGGCTGGTTGCCCTTGCTGGAGTGTAGGCAGACACCCAGGTTACAAATGATGCTGGTCTGAAAAAGCAGTTTGGACATGTGCTTTGTAAAAAATCTGAAAAGTGGATTCATAATGTGTCAGTCTGTAAAAGTGTTTATTACTTGCCAAAAAAAAGAGCAGTAAGTGTGCTTTCAAATTGGCAAAGAAATTTCGTTTTGTGACTAATGTGAAAACATGACTCTGTGTGCAAATAGGAATTACAGGCAGAGATTTATTGCGTATTGCTCTGGTGATTTCACAGTTGCATTAGATGGAAAGGGGGAGACATTTTTTGGTGCAGAAGCAGACTCTTAGCACACAGGTAGCTGCTTACCATGTGGAATCATGCACAGTATTCACAAGCGAGTGGGGTTTGAGGTTTCAGTCAGTAATGCAAATACATTCAGCATCACTAAGGCTGGTTGCCCTTGCTGGAGTGTAGGCAGACACCCAGGTTACAAATGATGCTGGTCTGAAAAAGCAGTTTGGACATGTGCTTTGTAAAAAATCTGAAAAGTGGATTCATAATGTGTCAGTCTGTAAAAGTGTTCATTACTTGCCAAAAAAAAGAGCAGTAAGTGTGCTTTCAAATTGGCAAAGAAATTTCGTTGTGTGACTAATGTGAAAACATGACTCTGTGTCCAAATAGGAATTACAGGCAGAGATTTATTGCGTATTGCTCTGGTGATTTCACAGTTGCATTAGATGGAAAGGGGGAGCCATTTTTTGGTGCAGAAGCAGACTCTTAGCACACAGCCAGCTACTTACCATGTGGAATCATGCACAGTATTCACAAGCGAGTGGGGTTTGAGGTTTCAGTCAGTAATGCAAATACATTCAGCATCACTAAGGCTGGTTGCCCTTGCTGGAGTGTAGGCAGACACCCAGGTTACAAATGGTGCTGGTCTGAAAAAGCAGTTTGGACATGTGCTTTTTAAAAAATCTGAAAAGTGGATTCATAATGTGTCAGTCTGTAAAAGTGTTTATCACTTGCCAAAAAAAAGAGCAGTAAGCGTGCTTTCAAATTGGCAAAGAAATTTCGTTTTGTGACTAATGTGAAAACATGACTCTGTGTGCAAATAGGAATTACAGGCAGAGATTTATTGCGTATTGCTCTGGTGATTTCACAGTTGCATTAGATGGAAAGGGGGAGCCTTTTTTTGGTGCAGAAGCTGACTCTTAGCACACAGGTAGCTGCTTACCATGTGGAATCATGCACAGTATTCACAAGCGAGTGGGGTTTGAGGTTTCAGTCAGTAATGCAAATACATTCAGCATCACTAAGGCTGGTTGCCCTTGCTGGAGTGTAGGCAGACACCCAGGTTACAAATGATGCTGGTCTGAAAAAGCAGTTTGGACATGTGCTTTGTAAAAAATCTGAAAAGTGGATTCATAATGTGTCAGTCTGTAAAAGTGTTTATTACTTGCCAAAAAAAAGAGCAGTAAGTGTGCTTTCAAATTGGCAAAGAAATTTCGTTTTGTGACTAATGTGAAAACATGACTCTGTGTCCAAATAGGAATTACAGGCAGAGATATATTGCGTATTGCTCTGGTGATTTCACAGTTGCATTAGATGGAAAGGGGGAGCCATTTTTTGGTGCAGAAGCAGACTCTTAGCACACAGCCAGCTACTTACCATGTGGAATCATGCACAGTATTCACAAGCGAGTGGGGTTTGAGGTTTCAGTCAGTAATGCAAATACATTCAGCATCACTAAGGCTGGTTGCCCTTGCTGGAGTGTAGGCAGACACCCAGGTTACAAATGATGCTGGTCTGAAAAAGCAGTTTGGACATGTGCTTTTTAAAAAATCTGAAAAGTGGATTCATAATGTGTCAGTCTGTAAAAGTGTTTATCACTTGCCAAAAAAAAGAGCAGTAAGTGTGCTTTCAAATTGGCAAAGAAATTTCGTTTTGTGACTAATGTGAAAACAAATGTAGTAATATATTTAAATAAAATAGAGGAATTTTTTTTTAGTTTTTTTCAGGTATTGCTGAAGAGCAGTGAACAAAATTTAAGATGCCTACAAAATCCAGAGTAAAAAAAGAGCAGAAAAAAAACCTATATTTGAAGACAACTGGAGGACCTAAGTTAGTTGAAGATGCTCATGTTGGGAAGAAGAAAAAATCTTCTGGTAAGCAAACAAAAGATTTTCTAAGGAACATATTCAAAAAAAGGAAAAATGTACAAAATGTCTGTACTGGAAAGAATGATTTCAATCGAAAAGGACAGGAAAAAATTGAGAATTTAGTTAATGCAAATATACCTTCTGCAACTAAAAAGATAAACTTAAACAGAAAAACAGCGTTTAAAGAGATACGTAGAAAAATGTTTCAGAGGAGAGTTATGTCCAATTTGATAAAGGATGTGAAGAAATATAAGCAAAAGGCAAAGTTTTATAAGAGAAAAAAAGAAATTGAAGCCATTGCAGCAAAGGCATTAGAATTAAAAAGGAAACTATTCATTTTAATTTTGAATAGGATGCGTACATTAGACAAAATGGTTAATGTACTGAAATCACATAGCAAAAGGAAACGAGTAGTGAACAGAACAAACTTTTGTAAAGTGTTTTTAGGAAAATGGATGCATAGTTCAAGTAGTGAACCTTTTTTTAATGAAGAGAGTTATTTTCAAAGTAATAGTTTGCTGCATGCAGTTGACACCAGAGGTCGTGCTTATGAAGTGAAAAATGGTTGCATAATGGAGAAGGAGATAATGGTTCCAAGAGATGAGGTACAAGTGATGGCGGATGAGGCTATGGGGAGACGTCCTAAAGCCCCAGTGTACACTTGGAATTGTAGTAGTATTTGCACTGTGCGTCAGGAATCTATTGATAAATTTCGTGAGTTTCTAAGAGAATATAGCAAAAAAAGTGTGAAACAGAAGATTAAGGTGCTTCAAAGTCTAGATCCATGCAGAGTGAGAGAGAATACTGGTTTGCAGGGTCATTCTCTGGCTTGTCTATCTAGAAAAGTGTGTAATAGTGTTTTCCATCATTTTAGGATGCTGGCTGTTCATCATACTGAAATGAGAAAGTTTGTGAGACGGTTGTATTTTGCTAAAAGTCCAGCAATAAAGTTAGATGAATTGAATAGGGCTCTGTTCCGTGGAACGGTATCAGATGTAGAGAAGGTTGTTGATGAAATTCAGTTTTGTTACTTTGGTCCTGAACAAAACAGTGCAGAGAAGGACACAGTAAATGAGGAAGAAGTGGAAGAAAATGTAGAACCCTCTGTAAGTAAGACATTTAATGATCACATAACAAAATTTGCAATAATCTCTAATGAAAGACCAAATATTACTTGTATTTGTTGCCGCAGAACTCATTATAGAAAACAAACCAGGTATGTTGATCTCTACAGAAAGAGTGAAAATGAAGATAATTATAAGTGGAAGGATTTTGCCACCTATATATTTCTTGAAAATTGTTTTGAATTGGGTGAAGTTCAGCATATTTGTAAATACTGTTACAACAAGTTAGAGGAAAATAGAATGCCGACCAGAGCTGTACATAATAATTTAGAATTGGATGCTATTCCTGCAGAACTTTCTGAATTAAATACATATGAGTCTATACTCATTCAATGTGTTCATCCGTTCCAGACCATAGTACGTATGGAGCCCAAAACTGGTAAATTACCTCCTTCAGATTTACTGAGAGGTTTAAAAGGTAGAGTGGTGTATTTGCCCTTGGATTTGAAAAAAAATATGGAAACTATTGATGCGGATACTTTGGAAACTGAACCATTAATTATTCTGGTTAATGGTGTACCTACAAAGAATAAGAAGATTTGGCAGGAGCTGGTAGATGTACGGAAAGTACAAAGAGCAAATGTGTATTTGAAAAGGAATAACAAATGGTATGAATCAATTTATATAGAAGAAGAAGAAGAAGAAGATTTACAAGAAGACACAGAAACACCAACTGGACAAATTGAAAAAGTGGACAAGTCAAAGGAAGAAGAAATTTATGAACATTTTAGCATACATCCTCTTCATTCAAAAGAAGTTATGGGAGACAATATTGATCTATTTCAGATGAAGAAAGCAAAAGGAACTCCTGTGAGTGTATGGGAGGAGAGCTTGGAAGCTCGATGTTTTCCCCAGCTGTTTCCTAAAGGAAAAGGAGGACGATACGATGAACGTCCGGAACAGATTCCAGCTTCTGAGTATCGGACTACAAGACTATATGCTGAAGATCCCAGATTTCGACAAAGTATTCCTTATTTGTTCCATCTTTTATTTGAAAGCGACTTGTCTGCACTGTCTTATGCAGTAAATCACATTTTAAAAAGTGGAGTACATTTACAAAATGTGTCTGCTAAGGATTTTATGGAGAAAGTGCAGCACCGAGATGATCATTTGGAAACACAACTGATCAATCTGATGGCTTGTCAGCGTGGGACAAATGAATATTGGTACCGACGCCATGGTGAATTAAAATGCATGTTACGGAATTTAGGAACTCCAACATGGTTCCTTACCCTAAGCTGTGCCGAGTACGCTTGGGATGATTTACTGGATTTTCTACGAGAGGCAAATTCAAACATTAAAAACATCGAATACAAGACAGCAGGAGAACTGTGCTCATTGGATCCGGTTAATGTTTGCAGATATTTCAATCATAGATTTGAGGCTATGATGTCCTTCATCTGCAATAAAAAAAATCCACCTCTAGGAGAAGTAGTGGATTTCTTTTGGAGAAAAGAGTACCAGGCAAGAGGTGCTCCTCATATTCATATGCTGTTGTGGATCAAGGATGCCCCAAAGTTTGGAACAGATACTGATGAAGCAGTGTTATCTTACATTGAAGAATATGCAACATGTGCTATACCAAAAAGCACAGAAGAGAAAAAGTTAAAGGAGCAAGTTTTACGTTTCCAAAGTCATCGGTGTGGAAAATACTGTTGACGGAAATACAAGAGCAAAGATAAATACTACACTAAATGTCGATTTGGATTTCCTAGACCTGTTCTTTCAAATGGAAGAGTTAACAGTTTTATGTCAGCTGTGAGACATACTATCACAAGAAAATCACCTAAGAATACCTACAACCTTAAAAGAAGAATCAAAAAATATAAATGACTACAACCCATTGATTTTATCCATGTGGAACGCTAACATGGATATACAGTATGTAGCTGACAATTCCATTGCTGTTGCTCGATATGTAACGTCTTACATTACGAAATCAGAAAAAACAGAATTGAAGGAAATGTGGGAAGAGATTTCTCACGAGAAAACTGTCAGTAAGAAGCTGTACAGTTTCAGTTTGAAGATGTTATCGCATCGAGAAATTGGATCCTACGAATGTTCAGATAGGTTATCTTCTGCAAGTCTCTACTCGAAATCAAGAAGAATAATTTGGGCAAGTTTAGGCCTTGCAGCAATGAGAAATCGGGTACTGAAATCTGTTGGAGAAATTGAATATTTGGCCGAGAATGACCCAGAAAGTACAGATATTTTGAAATCAAACATGTTGGATACATATTACCCAAAGAGAAGTCATCATCTGGAGAACATGTGTCTCTATGAAGTGCTGCAGAACTACATTTATTCACGGAAAGCCGCAGAAGACATCAACAATGGAAAATATAAAGTCATTGGTGAGGAAGGATGTTTGGTGAAGCAAACAAAAGGAAGTTTGATAAATCACCGGAAGCTGAGTTGCGACACTACTGACAAAAAGGAATTTTACTACTTGGCTCTTTTAAAGCTGTTTAAACCATGGCGTACAGATTGATTGATTGATTGATGTACTTATAGAGCGCAGCTATACCCCTACGGGCATCTTGGCGCTTGCATTGGGAACCCGTCCTGGTTTTTCCCTGTAAGATAACCCGTACTGGGCATCCCCAAGGTGAAAGCCAGGCATCCCGCCGCGGGGGGCCGTTGTGGAGATTAAGCAGGCTTGTTGCCCAGAGCAGCATAGTGTGAACTCGTGCTTAGAGTGGGCACCAAAGCGAGAATTATCGAGTCCGTGGACAATTGGGCTCTGGACCCTGCCGCGTTGGGAATCGAACCCAGGTCCCGGGTCTGATCTCTGCTTCAGGGTATGCCTCCTCTAACCAGTGAGCTACACTTCTCCACAGAGGATGAACTACTGGGAGAATTTCAAAGCTATGAAGATTCATTTAATGCTTGCAAAGACAGCATACAATGCAGAACATTCACAACTTATCTGCAAATGTTAAATGAAGAAATTGAACAGGAAACTACAATTGCAGCAGAAATAGCTAGAGACAGTTCTCAGGACAGCCAAAGTTCAGGAACACTCAGTCAAGATCCCCTAGGACAACCAATCGTTGAAAATGAAGCATCAATAGCCATGAATGAAGTGGAAACAGCTATGAATCAAGCTCAAGAAGAATTTATAGACTTACAAAATTTGGAAAGACAACTGAATCAAGAGCAGCAACAAATTTATGAAGAGATCAGAAACAAAATTGATCACGGATTTCTACATGAAAAAAAAGAGTGCTCATGCACATCATTTCATCCAATCAGGATGTATGTAAGCGGACAAGCTGGAACTGGAAAAAGTTTCCTAATAAAAGTCATCAGAAGCTACCTACAGCAAAAAACGGATTCTACTTTGTCTTGTGTGGTTACTGCTCCAACTGGGTTAACAGCATATAACATAAAAGGAATCACTTTACATCGTTTGCTAATGTTACCAGTGGAGCATGAGAACAAAATACAATACAACAAGCTAACTGGAGAAGCATGCTTGGAAGTTTCAAGAATATTGAAGAAGATGCAACTTCTCATTATTGATGAGGTGAGCATGGTATCGAACTTAATGCTTGCCTTTGTGCATTTAAGAATGCAGCAAATTCTGAAGTCAGACTATGACGTGTTATTTGGAGGAAAACACGTCATAGTTTTTGGAGATCTTTTGCAACTTACTCCAGTTAAAGGACAACCAGTGTTTAATACTGTGACACATGAAGACACGAAGAAGTCATTGGGAAGCATAGGTAATACAAATATTTGGTCCTTCTTTGAGTACAAGGAACTTACAACTAATATGAGGCAAGCAAACGATGAAGAATATGGAAGTATTCTGAAAGATATCAGGATTGGACTACTCACAGAAGCTGGCAAAAAAGCATTACAGACTCGGCTGCTACATAATTTATTTCCAAAGGAAGAAATAGTTGCAGAGAAGATATACAAGAACATTGCAGAAAACAAAAGTGTCATCTGCTTAATGCCAACTCTACGTGAATGCTCAATATTCAATGAGGAGCTTTTGAAATTGGAAAAGGAAGATATCAGGAAATTGGAAGCAGTGGACAAAATTGAGGATGGAAGAATTACTGTCACATTAACAGGCACACTGAAAAATAAATTGGATTCACTAGAGAAGAAGATTTCCAAAACAGCTGGATTAGAAAAAAATCTATATGTTTGCATGAACTGTAGAGTATTTTTAAGGAGAAATTTGGATGTTGAAAAAGGTTTAGTTAATGGAGCTATGGGAAGAGTTGTGGGTTTTATTAATTATCAGAAAAAAGATGGAATTGAATGTTTAAAAATAAAATTTGATCAGATAGAAGAAGTTAAAGATATTTGTCGTTGTACAGTTCGTTTCATGCTTGTGAAAGACTTATATGTACGTAGGAAGCAGTTTCCGTTTTCTCTAGCATATGCTGTAACTATTCACAAGTCTCAAGGATTGACTGTAGATTGTGCATTTGTGAACATTGGTTCAACTGTGTTCAAAGAAGGTATGGCATATGTTGCTTTGTCACGAGTGAAAACATTATCAGGTTTATTCATGATAGACTTTGATAATTCAAAAGTTAGTGCTGATACAAACTGTGTAAAGGAGTATAATAGATTAAGAAGAAGCTATGCTCCTCATTTAGGTCAGTATCCTGTGTTGGAGAAACGTGTAGTTTCTCGTAAAAGGAGAAATGAGAATATCTGTAATGAAGATGTAGAGAGGAGGAAAAAAAAGAGGAGTGATGTAATTGCAAGCAAAAAGAATAAGGAAAATGAAGAACAGGTTGTAGGATGTTATTTTGAAAATAGCTCTGGTGTCAACTGCTACGCTAATGTAGTGCTGAATGTTGCATTTTATCTGGAAAGTTTGCAAGAGCAGATAATAGTAAATCAGGGAAAAAGATTCTGTACTGTGCTGAGTCTCCTTTTTGAAAAGCTGAGTAATGATAAAACTCAAATAGAAAGTGCTACTGAAATTAGAAAAGTTTTAGATGTATGTTCAGGACGAACACAGTTTTCTCAAAATGTACAGCAAGACGCACAGGAATTCTTGATTTATTTTCTTCAGGTACTGGAAGAAGAAGGGGTTAACATTGAAAATGTATTTGGTCTCTCTTATAAATGGGAACATAGTTGTGAAAACTGTTATAATATATGTGGCTCTAATGTTGATTCTGAAAGGTTTATTTATTTAACATTGCCAGAGAGTAAAACAGTCACTTTTGCTAAATTAGTTAAAGATGCTAATCATAGCATGCAATGCAGTGAGTGTAAATCTGACATGTTTTCAACATTAATTTTAAAGGAATACAGACAGTATGTAATTTTAATGATGCAACGATGTAGAGCTGATGGTTCAAAATTGGATACTTTAATAAAGAAGTTTACAGGACAGCAATTATCAATTTCAGGAAAAACTTTTGTAACAGTTGCAATAATTTTCCATGATGGACCTACTGTAACTTCTGGTCATTACACAGTTTATCTTAAATGTGAAAAAGGCTGGACACTGTGTAATGATTCCCAATTGATTTTTAAGCAACGTTTGCCTTTTGATTTAGCAAATTCCTATCTAATCTTCCTGAAACCTAAATTTTAGAGAGATTTGACAACATCTGGAGAAAACAATTTTACCATTTTATTGGATTACCATTTGGAATTTACAAATAAAAAGATTTAACAAATTATCATTTGGCCTAATGGAAAGGTAACCAATTGTAATGTGGAATTTTTCCATTTTTTAAGGAAACTTTGGAAAACCAAAAATTTAGAAAAAATCGGTAACATCTGCACAATTTAAATTTTGGAATGTTATTGGATTGCCATTGGAAATTTTTTCAAAAAAGATTTTTAAAATTACTATTTGGCCATGCGGAAAAGTAAACAATTCTATTGTGGACTTATTTAATTATTAATTAATCTTTCGGAAACCAAAATGTTACAGAGAAACGGTGACATCTGTACAATTTAAACTTTTGTTTTTTATTGGATTACCATTGGAAATGAAACAAAAAAAGAATTTTAAAATTACTATTTGGCCTAAAGGAAATGGAACCAGATGTATTGTGGAGTTATTTGACATATATTATTGTGATTATACTTCTGAAACAAAAATATCAGACGGTATTTTAAAGAAATAAGTATAGATATTAGATGATATTTTTTTAGAATATTATGCATTTCTTTAAAGTTATGTTTATGAAAAAAGAGATTCTGGGCTTTTTTAAAAACAATCTTTGAGATTGTTAATTTTTTTTTGCCTGCTGTTAAATGATGAATGCAATTGCTTTCACAATTTATAGTGAAATGCAATATTTTCTGAAAACAGCAAAAAAAAGGCAAAAATATTTTTTGAAAAATATGTAAATATGTGTACTGTATTATTAAATGTTTTATTAAATATTAATACTTTTTTCTTTTTTTTCAGATTGAGATAGAAAATTTTCGAAAACTATAACCATTTTAAAAGCAATTAAAAATAAATTAAATGAATAAATCTTTTTTTGAGTGGGTATGGTAAGTCAATAATGTCATGGTCCTTTTTTTCCACTTCTCTACAATCACATTTGCAGTTTTTAATTGTAGTCTCTCAAGGACATTGTAATGTGATAATTGATTTTTAGTGTTTTTAAAAAAAAAAAAAAAAAAATTACGCGTACCGTACGCGTACGGTAAAAAAATAAAATAAAAAAAGTTTTTAAAAAAAGATATAAAAAATAGATGAAAGGTAAGGTTGGCTCTTAAAAGAGCCGTTGTGTTCATGCAGGGACAGAGGAAAGAAAGATTGGGAATATTAGACGGTACGACAAGTGTGCTGATCTATTTTACTGTTCACTAGGGAAACACTGGTCTCCCTATAAGTAATTAGATCGTGACAATGGGCGCACCGTACTTCAACCCTCGCAAACCGAGGGTTAATTTCCAGAGGACCAGAAAAAGGAGATGCTCCCCCCACAGATGAAGGGCTCACCTGACCTGCAGAAGAAGGACTCGGCTCTGCAGATGATGGTCGAGGCTGAGCTGCTGTGGATGTGCTTGGTTGATTTACTGAAGGGTTACCTTCAGTAAGTCGAGCATGTGTCCTTCTGTGTACATCCTTAAGGTGTCTCATCATGGTGTGATTCCCAAAGGAATACTTCCTGTCAGGATTACCTCTTGAAAGTACACGCTTACACAGCTTGCAAGTCACTAAGGGTGCATTTACCTTTTGCTGGCCTTCTGGAAAAGTAAAATAATCCCATACGTAAGAGGTCTTTTGTTTCCTCGCTCTCTGCCTCAAGGTAGTGCTGCTAGCCTCACTCTCAGAAGAGCTCTGCTGTTCTGCCATCGTATCACAAAGACAACCCAGCTCCTTCTCCTAAGGGATCACAAGCAGAAATGAGGGGAATGTGTGTGGTGTAGGAGAGTTCTAGAACTGAAAGTAGTTTCAACCAATCAAAAGTTGTGTTTCATGATCACATGACCTACCGTACGCTTACGGTACACTTACGGCAAAAGTACGCATGCGCGTAAAAAAGACACGCGCTTGCGCGCATGCGCATAACAGTCACTCCCCGACACTTCCGCGTAACGTGCGCGTGTAGCGTACACGCGTACGCGCCCCACGCGGAGTACGCGCGGCTACGCAAATTGCGTAACTATACGCAAACAGCGTAGATAAATTACGGACATTGCGTAAACCGTACGCTTACCGTAAGCTTACGGTACGCGTACTAAAAAAAAAATTTTAAAAAAAGGAAAAAATGTATTGCTAATAAATTTTACCTGTTTATTTTATAAAATATATTAAAAAAAACATATTATAGAATTTTAAAAATGTAATCATAGTCTTTAAAAAAGGATAGAAAATTAAAATAAAAATATGTAAAAAAAAATAGAAGAAAAAAAAAAAAATTAGCATTTAAAAAACCTTGCAAATTCACTGAAAAAACCATGGGTTTCACACACGTTATAGTTAGGAATTAGCATTTAAAAAACCTTTGAAATTCACTGAAAAAACCATGGGTTTCACACACGTTATAGTTAGGAATTAGCATTTAAAAAACCTTAGAAATTCAATGAAAAAACCAAAGGTTTCACACATGTTATAGTTAGCTGGACATTTCACTCGTAAAAAACCAATGAAATTCCCCCGTTATAGTTAGTTCAGCTAACTATAACTCGCGCGCCCGCAATGCACTACTGATGACGTCACATATTACATCACTCATGACATGGTCAGTGACATCACTCATGACATCACTGATGACATCTCAAATGACATCACTGATGACATTATCCTTGTGACAGAGTGGTAGACCTCCTCTCACCCTAATATAACCTTTGATACAAACATTCAAAAATAGACACTAAAATTTTCAAAACAATGGACATACCAATAACAGTTACAACAACCTATTCAGTAATTCTAAGATCCACATACACATCCACTCATCCACCAACAATCCTATACAGTCACTCATACATGTACTCACACATCATATGTACTCATACACCTAAACATCCTGTAACACAATCCCACTCATCCATAGAGTTACTCACACACATAGTCACTCATGCTAATAAAGAATCAAACATCCATTTACTTGCATATACAGTTAAACACACACCAGCACACTTACTTTTACAGAAACTTACACATACTTAGTCTTTTTAACAATCACTTATAGAAACACATACTTATTCATACAGGAACTCTTCCAATCTCTCACTCTCACATATACTCACTTATAAACAACAATAGTCACATATACTAGTTTAAAACATATGTAGTTACTTATGAAGACACTATTGAGACAGTCATTCACTCACTAACACACCCATGCACACACTCATCCACCCATACAGTCCTGCACACATGCTGTCTTCAACACATACAAACAGTGAGTCACTCATTCATGCATCTATGCACTACGTAATACCCCCCACCGCACCATGAAGACACTCAGACACTCATACTGATACTCAAAAAACCAACTATTAACCTATATAGACACTCATGTAGCTACTCACCAACCCATGCAGCCACTTATATACAAAGTGAGAGACTGATACAGGTAATTACACATTTAAACATTACTCACTAAGCCATGTATTCAAAAAGATACACTTAATCAGTCAGTTATACAATCAATTTTTCAGAAACAAATCATCAATTTAGACACTTATATACTCATTTATTCTTCCATCGACCTTGAGATATACATATATAAAACATATTTAATTTTCAGAAAAACACACATTCACTGGATGATGTCATCAGTGATGTCATTTGAGATGTCATCAGTGATGTCATGAGTGATGTCACTGACCATGTCATGAGTGATGTAATATGTGACGTCATCAGTAGTGCATTGCGGGCGCGCGAGTTATAGTTAGCTGAACTAACTATAACGGGGGAATTTCATTGGTTTTTTACGAGTGAAATGTCCAGCTAACTATAACATGTGTGAAACCTTTGGTTTTTTCATTGAATTTCTAAGGTTTTTTAAATGCTAATTCCTAACTATAACGTGTGTGAAACCCATGGTTTTTTCAGTGAATATATATATATATATATATATATATATATATATATATATATATTGGGTGGAGTTTTCCAACTACATGCTCCAGTTGGAACATGAAGTTCAGGTTAAAAACTCTGCCTTCCGCCCACAGAGCAGAGTTTTCCACCCACCAAGGGACTGCCGCGCCATCCAATCCAATTAAACTGGGCTCCTGTCCGGCCGCCCACCATCTGTGTGTGTGGGGGTGTGTGTAGGCACATGCAATCCTCATCCGGATTACATTTCCCATGATTCCCTGTTAGTGTGTCTGGGAAAGTGAAAATGACCTTCCTTTCCAGTTTCCTGATCAGCAAGCTTGCGATCAACCTAGTGCCTGTGCTTCATCTTACTCAGACAGCTGCCTCTCACAAGTGCTCCGGTACAGCCGGCGGGGTGTTGGACTGATGGCACCGAGCAGATCTCTCCTGCAGCAACCACCCATGCAGCTTTGGTGGAGAGGAGACGAGTAGGATTGCAGCTGGGCAGGGCTGGCAGCCTCTGAAGTTGTGGCGTGAACGGAACGGTCTGGCATGAAGCTCTCTGAACCCAAACCTCCCTGTGTACTGGACCTAGCCACCAACAGCCCCTCTGAGACAGAGAAGGTAAGGACAAGGCTTGTGTACCCACATGACTTGGAAAGCAGGAGATGGGGCAAAAAAGGGCTAATTCATGTTTTTGTTGTGGGGGTGGCAGGGGTGTGGTACATGCACCTTCCATTGCCACGTGCAGAATGCCAAGGCCGTGACTGGGGTTTTAGCCTGAGGTGCATATTCACCGCCCCGCATGCCTCTCATCACGACCACTGCTGCACGTGGAAGGGCTTGAGCCTAGGCCTGGGCAAAAATTTCGTTCCGTTCGCGGAAATTGCGATAATTTGACATTTTTGCGTTCCGCGGAGAGCGCGAAAACGTCAAAAATTCCGGTTTCCGCAGCTTGGCGATAATTTGTTTCTTGCTCGCGCTGTAAAATGATACATTCTCGCGCGCGCGCGATCGCCTTACCTGAATCCCTGCGTTCGCCGACAAGTTTTCTTGATCCGGTCGCGTTCTCCATGAGATGTTGTATTGTTTTTAGCCATTTGCGCTGTCTCGCGACAGTTCGCGCCCGCAGTGACGTCATGCGTCGCGCGATCACGTCTTTCTTCTCGCGATCATGCACCGCGAGAACAACTCAAAACAAGATGGCCGCGCCCGCAAGCAACCACATGGGTAAGTTGGCGACCCGCAACCATGCAGAAAATCTCGCGAACATGCCGGAAAAAAACTTTCGCATCTTCGCGATATTTCTGCTTGTTTGCGATAATTTTAAACATTCTCGCGATAATTTGCGAAGGTTAATTCCGCAAATTCCGCCCACCCCTACTTGAGCCCCAGTATCCGCCAACCAAACATCAGGAAGCCTCGAGCCAGCCTACCTTCCCAGCTGGCAAGCATCCAGCGCAGTGCAGTTTCTACTAAAACATAAAAAAAGCTGGAGGATGGACTGTTTAGCAAACTAGAGCAGAGCGGAACTAATTGGAATTCCACTGCGTTTTTATGCAACTCTGCGGAATTCCACGTAGTGCAACTCCGACCCACTTCGCCCACCCCTGATATAGATATGCTTCGTATGGAGATGTGCAGAATATTTTTTGTTGTTTATTACCATTGGATAGGGTCTTGGACTCTCAAGAGGTTATGCCTGGCCCCTCCCTCAACATTGGTAATTGCAATTGTGTGGTAAAAGGTAAATGGTGTTGGCTGCCTGCAACATTCTTTTCCTCTGTGACGCTTCTGATTGAAACTAACATCACTTGCTGTCCCAAAACTTCTGGCCTTGCTGAAACCAGCTTCAGTGGTGCTAGCTCCAGCTAACCTGTAGGATGCAGAGGCCAGAAGGGCTACATAGTCTACAATTAATGCCTGCAAATTTCTTAAAAAGCAAACCAGCGAGTGTTTTAGATGCCCTCTAGAAATATACAGATGAAAACATTTCCCTTCAAGCCAAAGGGGTGAGAAGCACAACTATAGAAAGCGAACGGCTACGCTGTGGGGAGAGCTATCAGAAAAACTATCAGGTCACAATGTGCCATTATGTTTCAATGTGCCTTAATTTTTACTCCCATTATATTCTCTGCTGAATGGAAGAGTGAGGAGGAAGGATTAGGGAACACTTCGGAGGAACACTGCTGCCTGTACCAAAATGCTGCTGTGAACAAACAAATCACATACATTGAACTGGAATTTAACACGTGCTGAGACTCTGATGCCTTTCAACAAGAGAAATCTTTACAGGTCATAAAGCTTTGCATGTCACTCTTTCTGCCATATTCCCAACATCGAAAAAATATAAATCTTTGTTTCACAAATACTCACCTCTTTACCACATGCACAAAATGTTACACACAAGGCCTGCTTTTGACTTTAAAAAAACCATTGTTTCTTAGGAAAGACAAATCAGCACTAAATATACCAGCATACCATTTCTAGTAAATGCTGAGACTGTTGTTGACCTAGCCCATCCGACCTCAATGAAATTATCCTAATACATGCCCCTTCTCACCAGCCACACTAATTTTAGTGAGGTGCTTGGATGCAGATCATCACAAAAGTGTTCTTGAAACTTTTTTGGGCACATTTTGAAAGTTTCCTTTGCTTTCAAATGAACCCAGAGGCCACTCCAACCCAACCCGCCTCACAGCTCCTCTCCCCGTGGAGGAACAGGCAATGGATGTGTTCCAGCCTCCAAGGAAAGAAAATGCAGATAGCCCAGATTAGCCACATTTGGTTACTCTGCCACTTTTTCACCTTGCAGCAGCTTCTGGCTCCTGACACTTCTGAACACTCCTCTTCTCCTTTGTTCTTGTGACCCCCACTGGGCTACTGGTATTTTATGGGCACTGCCATGGGGAAAGAGACTGGTCTTCATAGTCATAGCCAATTAGAGAACACCTGCTTAGGTTTGTCAGTATTTTTTCGATTCTATTTCTAAATACAAGCAAAGGAGAAATCGTTTTCTGTCTGTATGTACAAGTAAAAATCCATTTAAACTGAAAACCGTGAGCCTTATTTATAATGTTTTAAATAAAATATGTAGTTAGAAAAGATCTAAAGAAAATAATTTAAATTTAATAATAATTACAAAACACCAAAAATTACTATAAGTATACAAACTACCAATATAAAAGATAAGAAAATGGTAACATGTAATAAGCCTCAAATGTACGACTCCCACTGTAAACTTAAGTACAATGGGAAAAGGGATGGACTTTGAGGAGGCTAAATATACTAATCCCATTACAAAAATATCCACATTGGAGGCCGTGTTGGACTTTGGGAAGATCCACTTAACTAATCTAACTCCAAACTAGACACATTAGTGAAAATAATACAATGTAAGATACACAAATTTACTATTGCTATTTCCACTCCAAATTAAAGTGCGTGAAACCAAAAACAAAATCATTAAAATTAACTTTTTTAAACTAAAAATAAAATGATCAAATAAAACATAATTAAACCTACATTGGCAAAGTAAAAATCATAATATATGACAAAAAATATTATTTTTGAACTTTTTCCACAAATTTGAAGCACATCAATAAAAGTTATATAAAATGCTTAAAAATCTTTGGAATTAATATCATATACTAAACTGTAATTAAAAGAACAAACTTAGGGGCAGATTTACAAGCCCATTGTAACACTTTTACACCGCCCTTAAACCATGCTCCACGTTGCGACTTATTTACAACGTGACGCATCTAAGCAGATGCGTCACGTTGTAAAGCACTGCGCCACATGAAACCAGCGTCAGGTTTCATGTGGGCGTTTCGTCGCAGTGTGGGTGTTCCGTCGGAGGAAAGCCTTGGAAAAGTGACGCAGTGAAATCTACAAGATTTCACTCAGTCACTTTTCTGACGCCGCTGCGTCAAAACCTTGCGCCTGCTTGAAGCAGGCGTAAGGCATGACGCAGCATGTTGGAGATAGGCCAGGTTGGAACAGTGCTGGAGTTGCGTCGCACTGCGTCAACCTTACGCCGGCAGATACTTCACGCATCTGCCTATCCGTGCGCCACGGTGTGCCACATCCATGGTGGCGCACGGGTAGTTTTGCGTGACGCATCTTTCTGGGCGCATCCCTGCTGATTTGCAGGGATGTGCCAGAAGTTGTTAATCTGCCCCTTAATGTTTAATCAATAAATATATTTTTTTAAAGTACATAAAACTGTACAATACATATGAAAAATAAAGAAAGGTATAATGTTCTCAAAATATTATTGACTACAGGTCATTAATTATAAAAAAAAACTAAAAATTGACCCTAATAAAACAAAACAATGTGCGCACTTACATAAAAAAATCAACAATTAAAAATAAATCACATCATAACATAGAGACCATACCTAGACTGAATAAATATTATACAATAACTAAAAAATAGATATGAAAAAGTCCACCATATAAACCAATATTTAATTTCTATGAATGTAAATAAAAAAAAAAATCATTATCACAAACAATAAGAGCAAACTACTACCCACCCAATTTCCTAAAACCTCCTACTCCTAAAATGATACTACTAAATAAAATGTACATTGGAAATATTATCAAAATATTGAAAACCAACAAAACATATACTAATTACACATTAAATACACATTCAAATGATATACATAATATACATTACAAAGATATCTTTAACAATACTAATAAAAAAATCCTACCTTCGATTCTATAATTCTAGATATTCTTCAGATCACAATATTTTTTACATAATATTTGTGCCCCATGATATTTTTGAAAATGTTTTATGGTGGAATGCCACACTGTACAATGACCATGGCAAAATCCCACCTTCAATGAAAACTTGTAAACTGAGGGGAAAAAAATGTTTTCCAAATGTTTTTGCCAAAATAAGGAAACACTGAAATTGAGTGAAATATGCCCAATGCAAGGTCTGTGTTTGAAAAGATAGCATTGATTAACGACCTTGCACTGCCCTTGGTATGCCAAAATTCAGTTTATCTACACGTGGTTATATTCACAAAGCCCTAGAATTTCTTGACATTGATTTACTGCTGATCTAGGGCTGCACAGCATTGCCATCCGAGCACTGAAATATGTAGGTTATGGGGACCATAAAGAATAAACTTTGGTGAGTAGAAGGTTTTGAAATATATTCTCTTCTCCTACAGTGAGAAAAGTTTCAGTGCGTAGAGGAAATGCAGAAGAAACAGTGACCATAAATCAAGTACCATCAGAGGCCCTATTAGGAGGGATCTAACCATATATAGTTGTTGAAGCGTTATTTCCAGAGGTAGCAAAACTGGCAGGATTGTTAGCGGTTGGCAGCATTGTTTGTGAATGAAGTTAGTCATCTAAAGGAATTGCTACTTTTTTTGTATTTTGTATTTGAAGACAGTAGCTGGAAAAAGTCTTGTGTGGGATCATTGGGATGACATTGGATATTCAAAGCTGTCCTCTCTTTCAGGGTTTCTGTTAAACCCAAGGGTGCTTGCCTCCGCTTAAAGTTGAGCCATGAGGTTACGGGTGTTAAACCAGGCAATGCACAATGGCTCCTTCAACCAAGGATGAAGAACACATGTGGGCATCTCCTGGCCTGTTCCACAAGGATGCAGGCTGGACTGTTATGTAGTCAATCTTTTGAAATTACACACAGTGTGGGTAACTGCTGGTGATGAAGGAGAACTCTGAAGTTCTTTCGGCGATTACCCAGGCAGCTCGGATTTTTGTAATGCGGTTATATGTTTCAGTGTCTCGATGAGTTTTTGCTGGGCCTCACCAGGTCATTTAGACTACACAAAAGGTGATGGGTGACATGTTTGAATTGATCTCAGCCACTGGTAATTACTCTGCACTTAATTTATTCCATTTATTTTTAAATTAATGATGAGGACACCACCTCTGTCTGCCAACTACAGGCGAGTGCGACACACCGGTGATCTTGCTTTGACCATTCTATTTCACCAACTACAGGACAATGGGTGGGATGGAAATAGAAACTTCACTTGGAAAAACATCACATGGTTTGTACACCATTCCTTCGTTTCGTTGTACATTTTTCGTCCCATCATATCTCTATCTTTATACATTCCTACATTAAATATGTTCGGCTTCTTATGTTTCCAGGAAGCTCTATATCTATGCACGCTCATCCCTGTAATGTGCACATGTATAAAGATAATATGATTTCTTCCTACAAGGACACCGAAAAGCACTGCTGTCAGCAGGCTGCTACTCCATCAAGCCCACTCCAACCCCCAGCCATTAGACCCTGTGTTTAAAATATAGCCCGTCAGCGGTTGTGATGGATATCCCTGTCTCCGGCCTCCCCCTGCTCTTACTGACATCTCTATGCCTCCTGACAGTTTGTCACGGCCTTGATTACTTCAGCTTTGCCGCAGCTCCTTGGTCTCTTGCAAACGCTGGAGCCGTCCTGACGTCGAGCGTAAAGAACAGGGCCGGGGTAGCCAATCACTTGCAGCCCTTGCTCTGTCCAACGCGTCGCTTCATGCACCTGATTGGAGACCCCAAAAGCCTAGAGTTTTCTGTGAGATATATGTCACTTCCTGTGCACCACTGACGACTATGTAAAAAGTCCAGTATTTGCTCTGTGAAAAGGGCTCTTCCTGTGCTGGGACTTGGTGAAAGCGTTATTTCCTGTGGAAGTCGAAATATCTTAAGAATTACAGTCTTTGCTCAATGATGCATGCCGCTTCCTGTGGAAATTTGAAAACTGGTTAATACTATAGTTTTTCTGTGTCAGTTATGCCACGTCCGATAGAGTTCAGAAAATTAGTTTAAAGCACAGCTTGTCCCTATATAAGTCTGAATACTAGTGAATAGTCCAGTGTTTTGCTCAGCTAAGTAGAAATTTCCTAATTTACCACCACTGATTATGGGCGAGTCTCACAGCTGGGAGCACAGTCTCACCCTTGGCCAGCTTTAATGTACCACAAAAATATGGATCAAGATTCTTAGCATCATTTCATAGAGACCCGGCATGGGAATATGGCGACACCTGGTAAGGTTTGTTGATCTTTTTACATTCTCTTCAAAACCCTATACCACAGATTTATTTTAGTTTTTGTGTAGTGGCAAAGCTGAACTTTTTATTTAATATATTTAATCAAGACAGGTGCTTAGTTTATTTTTACAGTGTGTTTAAATATCACAATGACTTCATGGGCCTGATCAAGTGAACCCGTATGTGGTCTGTAGAAGTTTTATCAGCAGAGGCAATGGGGACTCGTGGACACCATCTTCACAAACACAAACCAATGTAAGAGGAGGGGAAGCATGGCCAGAGCAAGATCAAGAGGCCCCGTGGCTCTCTGTAGTACTGACCATGACTTGCCATAATGACCTGGTGTACGTACAGAGGTCAAAGGTAAGTTCTCGAGCTCAAAGAGGATCTGCACGGCCATGATGAAGAAAATTAACTCAAAATCAGGGTTGCTGACCAGCTTTCAGCGTGATGGGATTTTGTGATATTGTCTAAGATCAGAGTGAGGTGTAACAGACAGACAAAAGTGAGTAGTAAAGATGGAGCTGAGAGTTCACGGGTGGAGAGGTATCATATGAGCAAATCAATGCATAGCAGTTTTACCTAAGCATTGCTGCCTATTCCTTTGGTAATGTGTCAACTATCTATAGGAGGAGGACACCACCCTGCTTACAGTGATGCAAAGCAAACGAGACCTCTGTCTCAAGATGTGTAGAGGTAGTGTATGGCGATGCAGCTGGTCACATCTCTGTCCCCTATCCACTCTTCCATAAACATCACTTCAAAACATCAGTCCATTCGACACTATCTGTATGACAAGCATCACCAATAGTTCTGGATATCTCTTAGGGATTTCTTTTGGCAGTCCTGGGTGACTTTATGTGTGCTGTCCCCTAGAAGTTCTAGAAAGAAAATCCCATCCTGATGCAACATCTTGGGCTATCTACTGGAGGCGCAGAGTAGGACCCTTTGCTCAACAGACTGCATTTGCAGAGTTTAGTTGTACTCTCAAAGAAGAGTGTTATAAAAAGTAGCCCGAAACTGAAGTTTGCCTCATATTAAAGGGACATTTAGCAAATAACTGCCTGATAGATTCTTTTGCCAAGCGTTCAGTATTTTAATTGCATCTTTGAAAATGCCTCTGAGAAAACATATCTTTAGCTTTTGAATCAAAAGCTGTAGATTCAAAACTGTCCCTTTTGAAGTTGCCTTCTTTATTCACATGCTGACTTTGGACACACAATTACTTATGTGACAGTGCAGGATTAGCTTCTATGAATCCACTTTGCTTACAATTCCACTTTGTAAGTACACTATCGCAACACCTTGAACATTTGGTTCAAGGCCTTAACATGCATTGTGCAAATGTTGTTTATCATTCGCCCATAAGGCAATGGCGCTATCACAGATATAATAAACAATGTCAGCTTGGCTGAAGCCTCGACATGGAAGAATGAAGGCTATAGTTATAAATACATGTTCATTTTCATGCTCTAGGTAGAGGGGCCCTCTGCTGTCATTGCGAGGTCATCGTGATCGTTAGTGCTTCAGCACGGCTGTTTCCTGTTTACCGTCTGCAATGAGGGATGTCCAATCTGTGACCAAGATGGGGACCTACATACCTTGCCTAAAGGTAATGGAGATTTCTATCACCAAGTAGGAGATCATTGGCAGAACACCCGCCTTAAACATCTGGGTTAGGGAATACATATGTAGGAGTATACTATACATAGCACATATATGCCAGCATAAATCCACTGCATTCACATGATGGTGGAATCGTTCATTCTTTTCACTGTCCATATATTGCTAATCACATTTATCTGCTTCTGTCTATTAATCATTGCAACACATGTATTCTAAAGAAGAATCACAATGGTTCAATAAATATTGAAAACTCCCCTTTGTGTGTTTCTTGTATTTGTCTCAGAGAGAGAACGAGTGGCTGAGCCAAAGGGTTCTAGATCTGTTACCACAATTCCTTGGGGGTCAGAGGTTTCACGTTCTGAGTTTGCCCAAACCATTTGTTACATTACTCGGTTTAGGGGTGCTTATGGTGGCATTGTGAGCCAGCAGGTCTATAGGTGAACATATCCTGAGGGGGTGTACAGAATCAGTCTGGCACCATCCCAACATTTATATTGTCCAATAAACAAACAGTTTGTATGGAAAAGTAGAAACCGTATGACAAAACCATGCTATAATGACAGCAAAATAAAATAAACTTTGTCTCTTTATTGCAGGATAAGGGATTTGAATAGCACACACTTATTAAAGAAAAAAACATTAATTAGCAGTTAAAAGATCTTTGTGTCAGTAAAGTATGTTACACACCATATCTCAATTGAAAGCTACAAAAACAATATCGCAATTGTAATCTAACAAAAGGACTATTTGATGTGTTAATATCGGGGAATACGATGTTAACCCCTTGAGTGCCCATGACGAGATGGTCTCGTCATTGGCCGCGGTTGCGCTGTGCCCATGACGAGACTATCTCGTCATGACCCCGCCCGCTAATTCAACGCCCGGCACAGGGCGGGGAAAGGGCGTGGCACACAAGGGGTTAATATACACCATGTAATGTGCAGACCCTACAGCAGCACTACCAATAAATGTAATGTCGATGTACACCATTAACTATGCACACATAATGTCAAAAATAGTTAAAGCAATGTCGATGTACACTTGGACATCTGTACGCACAATAATGAGAATGTTCTGTAAATATGATATCAATGACCGCAATGTTTTTTGCACACGCAGCAATCAATCAATCAGGAGGTTTAAAGTGCTCTACTCACCCATGAGGGACTCAAGGCGCTGGGGGAGGGGGTGCAGCTCCGGATCAGCTGAAGAGCCAGGTCTTGAGGCTCTTCCTGAAGGTGTACAGAGTAGGGAAGCATCTGATGCTGACTGAGAGCTCGTTCCAGGCTTTGGCTGCAATGTAAGAGAAGGCTCTCCACCTGCTCTGATTCTACAGATGCGGGGTGTTTCTGCCAGGGCGAGGTCGGTGGAGCGGAGGTTCCTTGTGGGTGCATGAAAGGAGACTCATTTGCTGAGGTATTTGGGTCCAGTGTTGTGGAGGGATTTGTAGGTGTGGGTGAGTAGCTTGAAGGTTACTCTCTTCTTGACGGGGAGCCAGTGGAGGTCTCGCAGGTGTTGGGTGATGTGCTCATGCCGTGGGATGGCAAGGACGAATCTGGCCACGGTGTTCTGGATGGTCTGGAGTTTGCATAGCAGGGATTTGTTGTTTCCAGCATATAGGGCATTTCTGTAGTCAAGTCTGCTTGTTCTGTGTGTGTGGGTGACGGTCATTCTGGCATCAGGGGGATTCACTTGAAAGTCTTGCAGAAGATGCAGAGGTTGTTGAAGCAGGTGGAGGTGACAGCCTTGATCTGTCGGGTCATTGTGAGGGAGGAGTCGAGTACGATGTCAAGGTTTTGGGCGTGGTCTATGGGGGTAGGGGGTGGTGCCAAGTGCAGAGGGCCACCAGAAGTTGTCCCACAAGGGGGAGGTTCCGAGGACTAGGACTTCTGTCTTCTCTGAGTTGAGTTTCAGACAGCTGCTGCTCATCCAAGATGCGACGTCTTTCATTCCTTCTTGAAAGCTGAATCTGGTGGTTTCGGGGTCCTTTGTGAGGGAGAGGATGAGCTGGGTGTCTTAAGTGTAGAATACAATGCTGAGTCCATGCTGTCTGACGATGGCGGCTAGGAGGGCCATATAGATGTTGAAGAGCGTGGGACTGAGCAAAGATCCTTGTGGTACTCCGCAGTTGATCTCTGTGGGTTCGGAGAGGAAAGGTGGGAGTTTGATCCTTTGGGTTCTGCCGGCGAGGAAGGAGCGGAGCCAGTCGAGGGCAGTTCCCTGTATCCTGGTGTCGTGGAGTCTGGCTGCGAGGGTGCGGTGGGAGAGGTGTAAAAGCTATGGGGAGGCCGAGTAGGATGAGGACTGGGTGTGGCCTTGGTTGAGGAGCATGTGGATGTCGTCTGTGGTTGCGAGGAAGGCAGTTTCGGTGCTGTGGTTGTTGCAGAATCCAGATTGGGAGGGGTCGAGGATGGAGTTCTCCTCAATGAAGTACGTCAGATGGGAGTTGACAATCTTCTCACTGACTTTGGCTGCGAAGGGATGGAGAGAGATGGGTCAGTAGTTCTTCATGTCCGTCGGGACTGCTAAGTGTTTCTTGAGGAGGGGCTTGACTTCTGCACATTTCCAGTCATCTGGGAAGGTGCCGGATTCGAAGGTGGCGTTGATGGCGCATCGTAGCTGTGGCACAATGGCGGCGGTTCCTCTAGGGAAGATGTGTGGAGGCCAGAGGTCTGTGGGGGCTACTGAGTGGGTGCTCTTGATGGTAGTGGTGGAATTTTCAGTGGTGACCGGGGTCCAGGCAGTGATGGTGGGTGGGCTGTCATTGCTGGAGTAAAGGGTGGTTTCTGGAGTCTGCTCGCTGAAGTTGTTGTAGAGGGCTTTGATTTTCAGGTGGAAGTAGGAGCCAAGCTTGTTGCAGAGGTCTTGGGAGGGAGTGATGTCCGTGGCTTCTCTGTGGGGCTTGGTAAATTGCTGGATGATGTTGAAGAGTTCCTTTGAATTGCTGAAGTTGGTGAGTATTTTGTTCTGGATGAAGGTCTTCTTTGTGAATCTTATGCGTTGGTGGTAGTCTGTCATGGCGTTCCTGTAGGTGGTCAGCTCTTCCGTGGTTTTGCTGTTTCTCCATCGTTTTTTGAGATGGTTGCAGGAGTGTCCGGCATCTTGGAGGTTGGTGGTGAACCAGGTGGACTTCAGGGGGTGTTGTCTGTTGGTAGTGCGAGTTTGTCTGCACAGTTGGTGATCCAGTGGTGTAGCTCCTTGGCTGCAGAGTTTGCATCTGTCGAGGCAGGGTGGGTCCCAGCTGAGGGTGGAGTTGAGGTGTTCTTCTGTGCCCTTGCTCCAGTTCCTTTGTGGAGGATGAGGAGTGGGTGTGGGAGCAGTGGCAGTGTTGAAAAAGAAGTGTACGTAGTGGTGGTCCATCCAGAGGGGCTGCGTGGTGTGGCTGCAACGGATGTTGTTCCGTCCAGCAAAGATGGGGTCGAGGGTGTGTCCTGCCTTGTGGATAGGGGTGGTGATGAGCTGTTTCAGTCCGATGTTGGCGAGGTTGCCCAGGAGAGTGGTGGACTTGCGGTCGCTGAGGTTGTCGAGGTGGAAGTCCAGGTCTCTGATGAGAATGTAGTCCATAGAGGTGATGGTGTGGGGTGTGACGAGGTCATAAATAGTAGTGGCAAACAAAGAGCGGGGGAAGGATGGTTCTGGGGCTCGGCTGAATCTGGAAGTGAAGGTGTTGGTTGGTGGCTGAGGAGTCGCTTGTGGATGAAGAGGAGAGTTGGAGTGAGTTCTTGTGTGTGGTGGCAAGTGTTCCTCCTGGGTGGTTGGGGTGGTCCTTCCTCTGTATCTTGTAGCTGTCGGGAATGGCGGTGGTGATGTCAAGGCTGGAGGAGGCGTTGGTCCTGGTTTCTGCGAAAAAGGCGACGATTGGTGAGAGGTTGTCCAGGAGGTTCCAGATCTCTACAGCATGTCTGTGCAGGGAGCGCTCTTTGAGGAGGATGTACTTCAGGGCTTCGGTGGTGTTGCCATCTGCGGTGGGGGCAGCAGCCATTGTGGGGCAGAGGGTGGTGAAGGTTTGGCGGCAGTGGTGGCCCGAGAACTGGCTGTGGGGGGTGTTCGGTGTGGACTGGTGGCAGTTCTTGTTCCTTCTGGGGTTGAGTGCGAGGAGGGCAGCTTAGTCGTACCGGTGGGTGGCTGGGGTACCAGGGTCTCTGGCACTGGCAGAGTTCGGGTCGCGGACGGGTTCAGACGGTCTTGCCTTGGCGCCAGCGGCACACCCGCTGCGAGCATCCACTGCATGGCAGCACAGCAGCCACCATTAAATAGGGGAAGGGGGAGGGAAGTGCAGCCAGGAGGCAGGAGTGGGAAACCGGCAGGGAGGAGGGGCAGTGGGGCAGCAGCTGCAAAAACAGGCATGGAAGGTAAGGATCAGGGGTATAAATAAATAAAATTAAACTAAGGCAAGTAAGGCAAATAAAATAGAGCAACAGAAGAGACCACAAGGACACAGGGACACAAGGGGCAGAGGCAGAGGCACAATCAGCAGAGCTGCATGGGCAGAGAGCTGGGTCACTGACCAGGATGTCAGAGGTCCTGCTACGACGTCCACGCAGTGGCTGCCATTAAATAGGGGAAGGGGAAGGGAAGTGCAGCGGGAGGCGGGAGCGAGTGAGCTCATATCATTGCTGTTGAATTTACCCAAGATGACCTCCCCATCAACCCCGATTCAGAGATGCATGGTCAAACAGGCCCACAACCCAGACCCAGGCCTACTGATTGGTAGGTCACAGGTGGGGTTACATTCAGCCCGAAGACAAATACACAACCAGGGAAAACCCTGATAAATCTGATAGATAGGCAGCAAAACCACAAAAAGGTCCGAGGAAATTTGC
This sequence comes from Triturus cristatus, assembly GCF_964204655.1. Classification (NCBI taxonomy): domain Eukaryota; kingdom Metazoa; phylum Chordata; class Amphibia; order Caudata; family Salamandridae; genus Triturus; species Triturus cristatus. Next base: position 510,254,561 of record NC_140594.1, read on the forward strand.
CCCAAAGGAACACTTTTGGCCAAAACCTCAGGTTCTCTAAATACCACAAAGTTAGATGCCACATGTAGTTAGGAAAACTCAGCCAATCAGGACACAGCGCATACACCACACGTAGTGATCATGCGCTCCTCATGCCGGACATCTGGACCACACTAGCTCTCACTGAGGTCAAGAGTAAGGGTGAGAGGTAATCTCATCTCTGCTGGCAGAGTTCAGGGAGTTTTTGACACTCTGTATTCTGCTCAGAGGGCTGAGTTTGGCAAAAACTCCACCAATGCTACTTAGTGGAGTTTACCAGCACCCATCACTAGTTTTAGGTGCACTGATAGTGGCTTTTTTCATTTTCCTTTTTTCTTCTCCATTTTTAGGGACCGAATTGTTCAACAACATAACTGAGCGGATGAACCATTGTTATTACACTTCTGTAATTTCATGTTTTCCTATGCTCATACTAACTTTAGGTCAATCAAGACTTGACTCAAGATTAAAATGTCTTGCGGAGCAGTGAATCCATGCCTACAATACATGAAAGGCTGGAGTAAAAAAACACTGTTTCCTACCCAGTGCCCTCGGGCACCTCTTACCTGCAGCTACCGTCCCTGCCTGCCACCCATGGTGTCTGCGTAGGGATGTGCACATAGCTGCTGGCCTCGTGTCCACCATCGTTCATGAGCATTCCCCCACTGCTTATGGCGGCCTCCCAAGCACCCGGTGCGGTGTGCTATCTGTGTGCATCCCCACTCGCCACCCTCCCTCTCCCTGATCAAAGCCACACAGGCGCAGCACCTGACAGCGGTGGGTATGGCTGGAGATGATCAGGGCAGCGTGCGGGAGGGGCTACCAATGCAGCCCTGCAGCTGGAGTATGTGTGACGGCAGCGTGCTAGAGGAAGGCATGTGCACAGTAAGTCTCTTCCAGCCCCCCACAGCATTCAGTCTGCTTGCCTATACCCCACCCTTGTGAATTAGTAAGTTCCCAGTAACCACATTCGTGCACTTTACACCTACAGGTGCGCATGGCGCACACACACGCATGGTCTCTTTGTAAAGATACTCAGAGGGTTAATACGTTTGACGCGGAGTGCTGGTTCAGAATCAGATTAATATACTGGTAATGTAGCTCCGTGGTTAATGTACCTGCTTTGAATGTGATTAGATATAACCTACAGAGATTATTGTGATATCTCTGCAAGGCAGTGTAAATCATACACTCTTCTGAGGCTGACAAGAGAACCCAGGAAAACGCACAATACCTGTAATGTGCTGTACTGAGTCACAGTGTCTTACCTTGTCTCACCTGGATACCGCGTACCTTGCTAATGATTAGGGGTGGGCGAGTGGAACAGCAACTCCACCCGCTGGCAGAACTCCATGAACTTCCACAGAGTTTTTAACCCCTTCCATGCTGCGCAAATTCCGCCGCTGTGCTGACGGAATCTTGCGCGGGCGTGGTCATGACGGAACGGTTCCGTCATGAGCACAGCTCAACTGTGGCTCATGACGGAACCGTTCCGTCATGAGCACCGAAGGGGTTAAGCAACTCCGCGGAATTCCACGTAGTGCAACTCCACAAACTCCTCCCACCCCTGGTCAAGAGCCACCTGTGTCCCTGTTATCAGATTGTTGTACTTATAATTTATGGCTAGGCCCGGACCCACATACTCCCCAAGAATGTGTGATCAATTTATTGTACCTCAAGAAACTGTATAAAATGCCGGCAAAAGCCTCTGTACATTGAGACTGTCTTCAGACGCTACTCTGTTGATGCTCTCCTGGCAGCTGCATTTAATTAAACTAACTTGTTCCTGTTTTGGCAAATGCCTCTTATTGTTCCATTTTTTCAAGGTAAATTCATATCTGAGCAACATTTTGGTGAGTCAGAGAGGAGAGATTGATTTATCGAGTCCGACAGGTGCAGAAGCACAAGGACCCCTGCTCGAACAGATTCACATCTGTGCAACTAAACCGTTGATTGCATTCCATAATTGATTAAAAGTTCTGCTGAATCCACGGGGAGGAGGTCCGTCCGAAGGTCACTGTCACAAAGGTAAGAGACTGCATCTGATCCTAAGTCCCGGCATGTGGTGTGTAGCAAACTCGGACAAGCGGGTAGATCACTTTTTCCCTAGTCAACACGATAGAGAAGGTGAAGTTTATTTGCATGTTTCTTCATTTAAACCATTGACCATTATACAACTGGTACATACCTGGCCCTTGGTGTGTTCTATAGGGCCACTCCTTTTTTGCTTGAACCATTGAGCATTACACCACTGGTACGCCCCTGACCCTTGATGTTCTATGTAAGGTCAACTGTTTATTTAACTTAAACGGTTGAGCATTACACAACTGTTTCACATCTTGGTGCATTATATATGGCTACCACCCTGATCTTTTTTTTTAGTTAAAATAATTTTCTTATGGACTGTCAGTTTCTTAAAACTGACAGCGTCTGAAAGAAGTAGGGAGGTGGATTTTTTCGCTTGGACAGTACAGCAGAGGTACACATGACCCCTAGGTGTGATAGAGGATGGAATTCAGAAATTAGGTAAAAATTCAGACCTTGGTGAAAAAGGTGTATCTAGTGTCTGGCCACAGAGAGCCAATCGTTGTCAGGTTGTTCCTTTTTCTCTGCACAAATCATTTCTATTTTTGTCCCCAAGCTGATACTGACGGACTATCGGGCTCACTTAGCTACATGTACCACACGGAGTATCCTCTCTTCTCAGGCTGTAGGCCCTAGGAGAGGGCTAAAATTTTGAGACAAAATTATCATTTTTTTTCTGTTGATCTTTTCTTATCTAGTTTCTTTTAGGTTTTCCATTTACGCATTATTGGTATTGTGGTGCTGTTAACATTTTGCAATTGTATTTCATGTTTGAATGTTCTGTCATGTTAGAAAGTTTATGTCCTTATAGAATAATAACTGTTTTTCCACAGATGAAGTTTCCACATTTGCTATTTCACTGCTAAAAATCAATGTGTACTGTTCTGACCTAACCACTGCACTTTGTTACAGGTTGTTACTACATCATTGCATTTATCTTTGTCAACTGTCAAGTGCATTCATAATGTATCAGTCTTATAGAGCTTGTGGCCAATATATTGTTACTGGTAAACTCCTGTGTACATAGTTTCCCCATGATCAAAGTAGAATTTGTAATTATTTAAAACCTTGAAACAGCCAAAGGTTTGTAAACTCCCTATTAAGTCCATCATGGAGACACCATTAGACCACATGCAAGCTAGGTTCAACACACAGGCTCAGATACTAGACAAACAATGCCATGAGTGGCACGCCCATACCAAGGCACACACATTTCCCTGGCCTGAGGGGGGAACGCTCGACACCAACATCATAGAACACGCTACAACACACATCCAGACCAGGTATGCCAGTCAGAAGTGCGAGAAATGAGACACCCTACTAGAACTACGGGCCATTTTTGAGATGGCTCCGTCCTTCAAGACTATCCTTGAGCACTAACACGAGGCATCCGCACCGTGTTTAATTTCTAAAACAATAAGTGCCAGGGCCATTGTCAGTCAGGCATGCAGCTTTCACCATCCATTGCCCATGCCAGCGTTGCCAATTGTAGCACCAACACAACTACTAACTATCACATTCCTAAAAGTGTGACAGTTCATACTATTCAAGGCCCCTAAAGCTATAAGAATGACTTGGGTGGCACATGTTAGTGATTGTTAATGTATATCAAATCAATACACAGCTGTTGTTGCGGTCATACCAAAATTTGGCAGACAGCACCATCATCTGGCAGACAGTCACAAGCCCGATGCTAAAATTTGAGTGCCAGCGCCAAGCACCGGAAACCACTGGCTCAAATTAAGCACTGCATCCGAACCTCCCTAACCATATACCGGCAGGGAAGTGCTCTCTTTGATGCCTGCCGTCCCAACTGCCCATGCGTTAAGTTACACCAATCCGGTCGAGGGGGCTCATGGGCCCCCACTGAGCAGCAAGCCACCAAACTCCGGGTTTGGAGAGCACCGGACCAACCAGTCCAGGTGAAGCTAGCCCCTCCCAGTCCAGTGCCATGGTCCCCCAAAGTTCAAACCCCCTCCCATCAGTCATGGCCCATCAAGCTCCAGCAGAACAAGGAGCACATGCTCCTAACTGCCCCTCCAAATGCCTTAGAGTCAGAGGGAGGCTCATAGCAGTTCTGGAGGAGGATTTCACCAGTGGAAGGGAAGATAGCAGTCCCACCCCTCTGAGATCCGACACTGAGAGAGAAGCCATAGGGTATACCCCCCAGGTTATGCTCAGGCTGTGGAGGAAGCACCTGGGAGAGATCTTGTGGTCAGAAATGCTACCCAGAAGAACAGCATGCAGCACCGAGTGAAGAAGGCAGCCCAAGTGGGAGGTAGAAGAAAGGCGCAACCAACGAATAGAAAGAGCTCTCACCTGGGAAGTCAAACAGGAAAGGAGCACAACCCACCATCCCCCAGAGGAAGCCAGAGCCAACTAAGCTATGATGCACTTCTGGCCCTGGCTCACTGTGTGCTACCTAAAGCCAAAACAGGCACCCTTGCACCATGGTGCAAGGGTGTCTGCATTACAGGCAGAAATGTATTTCTGCAGAAAGGGACACCTTCCTGCCCAAAAATAATCCAGAGTGGCATATTCCTCTTTCTACATGTGTTGCAGAATGCGGCATGCATAGAAAGAGGATGTAACGAGGAGAAATAAAGATATTTCTCCATGTTAAATCTGTGTAAGGAAGGCATTTCTTTTTTACGCATTTCCAGGTTTCCAAGTCTTTGTAAATCTGGGAATGTGCCAAAATCCATGGGTGGATGCATGGGAACACCCATGCTCCACCCATGGAACCTCTTCCCAATGCAAGGTAATGCAAGTGCAGCCTTGCATTGCTTTGTATGTACTAAACCACGCAAAGACATGAAAAAGTGGATTTGTATGGCTTACTAAATAACAAAAATGATTTTGCCTTGGGGCTGTGCCACAAACGTGACACAACGCTGATACAAATTCTTAGTAAATCTGCCCCATAATGTGCATGCAACACACCACAGAACCACAAAATGAGTTGATGTGTTTAGATGTTACCTAGCTGCCTTTGGTTGCAATGTAAAAATACTAGCTTAGACACGGCATGAATACAAGCATGTATGGAGCTTTCTTGATTAACTTTGACAGCAGCATGGTTATCTTGTGTAATTTTTCCTAGTAGTGAACGAGTATTAAAATAAGCTGCCGCAGTTTCGTTTCTCAAGAGTTGCATGCAAGCGTGACCTGCTATTTGTCTGGTCTCATACATCTAATCAGGTAGCTGTCTTGCTGAGCAGCTGTGGAGTAAGATGGTGATTGTTAATTGAATACGTGAGTTTATATGAGACATCTATCAATATGACTGCTCTCAGAGACAATTGCATTGCAGCAGTCACAGTTCCATTACTGCTTTTATGAACTGTACCTCTTGCATATTCTACTTTCACCCACCATATTAAAGCATGGACTTGTTGTACAAGAAACTGGGCCCTGGGATCCAAGACTTTTTAATATGGAAATACAGCTACATTGGCCCTTCAAGCTTTGGGTAAACTGTTTTCATGTCAGGGTGTGTCCGGATGTGGTCTAAGAGGAATCTTTTAACACTGATGGTGCACTCAGCTGTAAGAAATCTGACTGATAATACAGCAAGACAGTGCTACTGTGTAGGAGAAAGTGGATTATTAGTTTGGGGTGGACTTTAGCTCTACCCCTGGTAGCTGTGGCACAGAATAGACAGGCTTAACTTAAGAAAATGTGTAAAGCATTTATAAGTGGCAATAGTTAGAAAAGACAAAAACTTTTTGAATTTTTTTTTTTCGATTTAGCCGTAAATGCAAATCAATACACTAAAAACGAACACAACAGGAAATTACATTAACAATTCTCTAATAAAAGATCAAAATAGAGGAAAACTTTAGAAAATTAAAAATAAGAATAAGAAGGGAGAACAAGGGGGGTACAAAAAATAGTATACACTCAAATACATCTTGCTAAATATAGGCCCCAATAGAGTATGTAGAGCACACAGTTCTAATCCCACTGAGTGCCCAACCACATGCGTTTAAATTTTCTCCACGAGCGTGGACCTCTAGCTTTTGCAAGAGCTATTTCCATTTCATATATTTCACGCAGTAAAGACCAAAATTCATTAATACTGGGTCATGTTTTCTTAATCCAAACCGAGCAATACACAATCGAGAACATATGATTGAAATTGATACAAATGAGCCCGAAAGACAACCTCGCTCCTAAATATAGCCCCATCACAATTTCCTTCTCTGTCATTTGAATGCTGTGGCCAGCCAACGGTGAAAGAGCATGACTAACTTTAGATCAAAATATACTCAGCACAGTACACTTAATGAACATATGACATAGATCAGCAGCATACATTTGGCACTTTGGACAATATACTTTAAATGAAGATGTGTGATTCATAGCCCATTTGGAGATTACCTCTGGAGTATAATACTGCATAAAAATTACCCTATGTTGCTGTACCTTCAAATTAACCGATGCTACTGAGCATCTAGAGTCACCAAAGATTCCTGTACTTCGTTGCTGGTTATATTAATTTGGAAAAACCGACTTAACTTTGCTGCAACTTGAATGCCATCGTCGCTAGCAGTATCTAAGAGTTCCTTATAAGCTTTGCCAATTAACCCCCAGCTACAAGTCTGAAAAAGTACAGAGAGTATCTTTGATGGACTTGATAATTGTACTAGGCCTAAGCATATAGCCCCTTATTTGTAGATATTTAAAAAACGTAGTCTGTGGCAACCCATACTCTTCTTGCTGTGCGGCAAACGACCAAAGCCCTTGCCCATCATATAGTTGACAGAGTTGTTCTATACCCCAGCTTTGCCACCTGCTTCCGATAGGATCATGAAATATTTCTGGCAATGTGGGATTCCCCCTAGCCTTGTATATTCATGCCAGTATGCAAGGGAGTATACTTTAGAGATACCTTGCCATATCTTAGCGATATCCCTCACAATCTTAAATCGCAACCTTTTGTAGTAGTTGGGATCCATTGTTTTGTACAACAAAAACACCGCATCGGGGCCACTCGCTATTTGATATGAGAGCCAGGTGCTACCACTATTAGGACCTTTAAACAGGCTTCGTATTCGACCAAAAAAAGCAGCCCAAAAATATAATTTAATATCTGGGAGCATAAACCCACCTCGGATATATGGTAATTTAATAAAACGTAAAGCTCTCCTAGCATGTCGGTAGCTCCATATAGAGCTCCCTATAGCACCCTCCTGGCATTTAAAAATTGACAGGGGGACCCTGTATGGGATAGTCCGTAATAAATACAAAAACTTGGGCAAAATATTCATTTTAACGATATTACATCTTCCCACACTACTGATGGAGAGCCTATGCCAACTGCTCTTGTTTGAGACAACCCTCTTTAGCAGTGGTTCATAATTGAGTGCGATCACCTTGTCTACTTGACTACAAATGCAGACCCCTAGATATGTTGTTATTTGTGTATTCCCCAAGGCCGCTGGAGCCGCATTTGATTGATAATTTAGTATAGTTTGGGTTTTGTCTAAATTCAATTTGTAACCTGAAAATGATCCAAAGCGCTGGGCTTCTAAGTTGATCTCAACTATAGAGTCTTCAGGTGCGCTAGAAAAGACTGCTATGTCATCTGCATATGCCGTGAGTTTGAGCTTTATGCCATTAAAAAATACTGGTGGAATCCCTGCATTGCGTAACAAATGTTGTACGAAGGGATCAATATTAAGTGCGAACAACAACGGGAAGAGGGGACACCCCTTTCGCGTGCCCCTATGAACTGCAAAAAAAGGTGAGGCGAGACCATTAACTTTAACCGAAGCTGTCGAATTGCTGTATAATTTCTGAATTGCCGAGCTAAACCTTCGACCGAGACCAAGCGTTGTCATTGTTAACCACAGTGATCCCCAGACTACTCGGTCGAAGGCCTTCTCGGCATCCAGCATCAACATTGCAACACGCTGTTCTGCCTGGCCAGAAACATCGAACACAGCAACAGCTGTGTTAATGTGGGCTGCCGTATCCCTGCCAAGGACAAATCCGTGCTGATGTTCTGACACTAAAACATGGATAACCTGGGCTAGACGAGATGCAAGGATTTTTGATTTTTTTTTTACATCGGCATTTATTAATGATATCGGCCGATATGAACTCAGCTCTTCTGCTGGCTTCCCCTTTTTTAAAAACACTACGATATTGGTGTTATTCCAAGATGGAAGAACATCCCCCCCTGCACAATCTCGTTACATAGTGCTAGAAGAACCAGTAGGAGCCTATTTTAAAAAATCCTGTAAAATTCCAATGAAATTGTATCACCACCAACAGCTTTACCAGTAGGTAGAGCATTAATAGCGCCCTCTATTTCCTCCAAATCGATTTCCCTTTGCAAAGGCTCAGAAAGAGAGCCGTTCAAGATGGGCATAGCGCTCTCCTCAAGGTACTCTACAGCAGCTTGATGATTAAAGCAAATTGGATTGTCGTACAAATTGGCATAGTATAGTTTAAATTGTTCAAGTATATCCTCTGACCTAGTGTATACTAATCCGTCTTCCCCTTTAATACATTTGATACTAGATCTAACCCTCATGTCAGCAAATTGATTGGCTAGCATACGCCCAACCCTTTCCCTTTCCCCATACTCATACTGCTTAGTTTTAAACTTATGATAGCTATTCGCTACTTTGTCCCTTAAGCTTCTTTTAAGTTTGGCTCTGACATCTATCACCTGCTGGTAGATCAGCTGTTCTCCAGGATCTTTTAAAACAATAGTCCTAGCGTGCTTTTTCTCTAGTTCTAGATATGTCTTTTAACTCTGTTCGAGCACGAATTGCCCCTGTTTATTCTTTTTTTAAATATATTGTAGTGTCGCCCCTCTAACAAACGCTTTCATACAATCCCAGTCCATTTCTACTGATGCTGTTCCCTCATTGCTACCAATGAATTCCCCCAATGTTCCTTGCATACATTCCACATACTCTGGGCTATTTAGAAGGTATCTGGGGAAGGAAAAAACTCTCCTTGGCTCTTTAACCCCCGCTTGAAGCTTCCAAGTCAACATCAATGGATTATGATCTGAAGTGATCTTGTGGCAAACCTCAATTTGTGCCCTCTCTAGAATCCTATTACTAGTAAAAATCATGTCTATTCTAGATTATGTGTTATGAGGGTGTGAATAAAACGTATATCCTGGAACCGTTGGATTTAATCTGCGCCAGACATCCTCTAATTCAAATATGCGGAGAAGCTCGAATATAGCCGCCTGAACCTTGCCCATCCTAGACCGAGTTGAAGTATTAGTAGTTTCTATTTTTCAATCCAAGATACAATTAAAATCTCCCATGAGAATCAGATCGCTGTCCCATTCCAATAACTCAGTACATAAATAGGAAAACATATCAGGACAGTTAATATTGGGGCCATATACTGCACACACCGTAACTTTATACCCAGACATCAGTACCTGAGCTATTGCCCATCTCCCCTTGGAATCAGCCAATGTACGTAGTACAGTAGCCTGACAGATTTTAGATTTTAGAATAGCCACCCCCGAATAGAAATCAATTGTGATGTGCTAACCAGTACCTCATAACCAAACTGTTTTAAGTGTGCCCTAACTTTATAAGCCAGATGGGTTTCGGAGAGTCCTAGTATATGAGGTTGAAATATTTGAAGTTCCTCTGTAACTAGTCGACGCTTTCCAGAATTATTGAGACCAGATACATTCCAACACATATATTTTAAATACGACATATAACCAATTGAGAAAGCCCGCCCCACTTGTTCTCCCTATTTACACTTCTCTTTTCCTTGGGCTTGATCAGTGTTTTCTTCCCAAAACTGTGGCTACTTACACCCCCCCCTTCCCACCCAACATGTTGTAAGTTATATTCAAAACACCCAGCTCCAGTTCTCACCCCCACCCAACCGACCCTCCCCCCACGTCTGTGGAAAGGAATCGCTCACTTTTCTGCTGTCCCACCCTGTCAGCATCTTGGGAGGACGCTCCCACCGTAAGCCCCCCGCACGCCCTGGACCGCCACCCAATCCCACCATGACTTTCTTAATGCTTATCCGGTACACCCATTATTATGCAGAGAACCACACCAAAAAAAAACACATTATGACATATTCTACAGCAGTTCCCTAGTTATTATTCTTAATAAATCTAGACTGGGGAGGACCCTGCCCCCCAAAAACTCCTAGTAGAAAAAGCAGGAAAAGACAAAAAGGAGCAGCAGAAAAATCAAACTATATCATTGGGTATTCAGTCCTTTCTTGGCAGCAGATTGCCACTCCGAAAAAGCTTGTTGAAATAGAAATGTGTTCGACCGTCTTTCAAAACTTTAAGGCGGGCCGGCTCTTGTAAGAATACTTGTGTGCAAAAATTCTTGAGAGGATCCATCAGTTGGCCATCTTCCATCGCTTGTCCATTGTTTACTTACATAAATCTGATCGCACAAAAAGGGAAATTGAGTCAACCTTAACAGGTGCAGCTGGACGGGCCTTCAGGTAAATTGCCTGGCGAAACAAAAAATTGCCTACAAATACCAAAATTGGCCATGCAAAACTGGAGTGACCTTGATTAGCCTGTTTTAGAGCCAAGGGCAACCGGTGTGCACGTTGGATCTGCGAGTCCATGTCCCAGTCTCCTAGGTCGGGAAAGGCTTTTTGAAAAAGGATGACAATAAATGCTCTTGGATCACTGCCCTCCTTCCCTTCCGGAATACCAAAGACCCTTAAGTTCTGTCGACGTTGCCTGTTCTCAAGGTCTTCCAATTTTTGCTTGCATAAATCCGATTTGGGAGTTTTGCAATTTCGCCAAGTTCGTAGAATACTTGTTTGCCTCCTCTACTGCTGCGACCCGTTCCTGCAAATCCGTGACCTCTGAAGAAAGCTGAGTAACTTTGGATGTGACCTCCAACAGAGCTTGCTTAATCTCCTTACTGTCCACTTTGTTGATAATACTCTTGTGCCTCTGTTCTCTGGGTCAGTAATACCTGCATTATTCTAGACAGTGATGGTTCCTCACAGTCTGTTGAAAGATGTTCTTCAGGGGGGGCTTCACTACACGAGAGAGTGTAATCGGTCTTTTGGCCGGCAGTCACCCCAGATGATTCTTTTTCAACTGGCTTTGTGAAAGGGCCTGAGGTTCGCTTAATCAAAGTACCAGACACTTCCCCCTGATGCTTTGCTCCTTCTCCAGTGGTTATTACCGCAACCTCTACAGGTCCCTCTTGTTCCTTGTTAGGAGGTCCTTCTTGTTCCTTATTAGGAGGGGCTCCTGTACTAGCTCCAACTGCTGATGTCACTGCCGTCAGACTACCAGAGTTAGACAACCTTAAGACAATAGCCTTAACTTCTCCCTTTGAAGAGACCCATTTACGTAGAGGACTAGATGCCAAGCAGGTCTTTGTGTTATTTGCCACTGCCTCCTTGAGCTGCCCCACAGTATTAGCAACTTGCTGCTTCACTCCACCACCCCGACCTTTAGCTCCCTTGCCAATTTTTGCAGCTTTAGGGCCGTTGAGTTTACTGCTTTTCACCCCTTCAATGATACCGGCCTCAGAATTGCACTGAGCCTCTGTATCATTAGCATGGCTTCTCAACATATAGCTCAATGTGTCCTGCTGCTTCGCAGATCTCACTGAGGGACTAGAAGGGGTGGGAGAGCAGATACCACTGACTTGAACAGGACTTGGAAATACTGCATCGATGACCAACTCGTCTGTGACCAAATCGTCATTTGTCGATTTCATAAACCCAGCATCCACACCACTCACAGTGTCAACAGAGCTGTGTGATGAGCACTCAAGTCGATCTGCTACACCCCTACTAGCACAATTCCCCTTTTTATTTTCTGCGCCGTCAGACACTTCATCAGATATCTGATTTATCTCAGCATTTATTTCAGCCATATCTTCTCCTATAGGCCTGGCAGTGATGTTCGCAGGTTTTGTTAGAATACTCAATGAAAGACTGCTTGAGTACCCAGGGGTAGCTGATGTAGTTGAAATAGAGGCTGGGGTAAGATTAGCTTTCATTCCACCTTTTGTCATGACATTAACACCCACTTCTCCAGTGGCTAGCCCATCTGCCCCCTGACAGGCCAGCAACACAGATGAACCTTTTGTCACACCGTCTCCAGTCCCCAAGCCCTTTTGGACAGCACCATCTCCAGTCCCCAAGCCCTCCTGGAGGGCGGTATTTAGCAAATCTGCCATATTAAAACCCGTCTGGATGTCTCCAAACTGCAGAACTGGAGTAGTTCAGTACCTTTTGCAGATTGCAGTAGTTTTCGTAGAGGTTTCCCTAGTCGTGAACCAGTTCTTTTATCAGAACTGGAGGTAGGAGTAGCATCACTTCCCAGCAGCTCACCTGTATTTTCGTCTACAACTTTGCTGTTTCTTCGATCCTCCAGCCCTCCCATGGCTTCTCCTGCATCCACATGTACTCCCATGTGGCCTCTGGCCCTTGTAGTACTCGGTGGGGCCATTGAAGCTTCTCCTTGCCGCCTTTCAGTATTGAGAACCAGCCTCCACCAACCACCTTGGATTTTCTTAGCGCTGACTGGCTCAAGCAGTTCAAACTGTGTCTGCCGTTTCTGCCAGATAGCTGCCCGAGCCGCGCTGACTGCTCTGTAAAAAAATTTAAAAAGATAAAACACAAAAACATGACACAATAAAAATCCCACTACAATTTATAAAATCAGAGAATATTTTAATGACAAAATTCAAACATAAGTAGCAAAAAACCAATAACACTCTTGCAGGCACATAGATAATGTTTTTCAATTGTCCTGCCCACTCTTTCAGGATAGTGTGCAGTAGCTTTGTGAGACACATTAACCCTACTTAAGAACAAGTAGTATGGTTATGATCATTTCCATACTCCCCTTGGGTTGCCTGATTTTTTTACTCTAATTTCCAAACATCCACTAAAAACACATGGGCCCTCATTATGATGTCGGGCAGACTTGCGACTGCTGGACACCGTTGCAGGGAAGGAACAACCCAACCATAGGGCAGCATTTCCAACACCCTAATTGGAATGCGACCGCACATAGTGTGGTCGGAAACATCCTTTTTCCAATGGGAGCTTGCACAGCTGGCTGAAAACGCCCGCAGCACAAGATTCCATTGAAAAATGGAAGTTGGTAAACATCCCTGCACCACATGGAAGGCACCTCACGGGATGTTCTGGGCCCCCAAGGCCCATATGTGGAGAACTAGGGGGGAAGGGGTCCTGTTAGTGGCCCCCAAGTCAGTTTCCTACAGCCAATCCATGTTGGAAAGGCTGACATGAATTGGCTTTTGGAAACCGACATCATAACCCCGACGGCGGAGCCGAGTCTGGCTCTGTCATCTTTGAAGAGATTATTTTCCGCTCCTGTTATGACGGGCTCAGGAGAAATAGGCTCCAAGAAAACTTTCAGTCTAAAGATCACATTTTCCACTGGGCCCAACCCTGGGTCAACCTGACGTCTTCCACTTGCAAGCTGGCTTAACTTTTATTTTTTCACAACTGGGAGATTCGATCAATCAACCAGGGGTTTTAAAGCGCACTACTCACCCGCGAAGATCTGAATGCGCTGGGGGTGGTGAGGGGGTGCGAGCAGCTCCATTGGTCGTTCGAAGAGCCAGTTTGTTCCAGGTCTTGGCCGCAAGGTAGGAGAAGGATCTGCCACCTGCTCTGGCTCTGTGGATGCTGGGGACTGTGGCTCGGGTGAGAATGGCGGAATGGAGGCTTCTCTTGGGGGCGTGGAAGTAGATTCGTTTGTTGAGGTATTGGGGTCTGGTGTTATGGAAGGCTTTGTAGGTGCGTGTGAGCAGTTTGAAGGCTGTTCTTTCAGCGGGGAGCCAGTGGAGGTCACAGAGGTGTTGGGTGATGTGGTCAAGTTGCGGGATATTGAGGATAAGTCTGGCTGCGGCGTTCTGGACAGTCTGGAGTTTGCGGAGAAGTTTTTTGTTGATTCCGGTGCAGAGAGCATTTCCGTAGTCCAGTCTGCTGGTGACGAGTGTATGGGTGACGGTCTTCCTGGAGACGGAGGGGGTACATTTGAAGGCTTTGCGAAGTATGCGGTGGATGAGTGAAGAGTCGAGTATGATGCAGAGGTTGCGTGCGTGATCGATTGGGGTTGATGAGTTTTCTGAGGGCAGGGGGCCACCAAGTGTTGTCCCATGTGGAGGGGGTGAAGCCAAGGATGAGGACCTCTGTTTTCTCTGAGTTGAGCTTCAGGCAGCTGTTGCTCATCCAGGTTTTTCATCCCTTCTTGGAAATTGTGCCTGGTGAGGTTGGGTTCCTTGGTGAGGGAGAGTATCAGCTGGGTGTCAGAGAACATGTTGAGTCTGTGTTTTCTGTTGATGATTGTGAGGAGGGCCATGTAGATGTTGAAGAGGGTGGGGATGAGTGAGGATCCTTGGTGTACTCTGAATCTGATTTCTGTTGGTTCGGAGAGGAAGTGCGGGAGTCTTATTCTTTGTGTTCTGCCTGAGAGGAAAGATCGGATCCAGTCTAAGGCTGTTCCTTGGATGCATTGTGGAGCCTGGAGGCTAGTGTGTGGTAGGAGACGTTGGCGAAGGCTGCTGAAAGGTCCAGGAGGATGAGGGAGCAGTGAGATGGGCCTGAAGTTCTTGAGATCTGTTGGGTCTGTGGGGGGCTTCTTTAGGGGGCTTGACTTTCTCGTGTTTCCAGTTGTTGGGGAAAATGGCGGTCTCGAGGGAGCAGCTGACAGTTAGGCATGGTTCTAGTGCGATGGCAGTGGCGGCCCTGTGGAAGATATGTGGCAAGCAGGGGTTAGCAGGTGCTCCGGAGTGGATGCTTTTCATTGTCTTTACGGTGTCTTCTGTGGTGAGAGTGGTCCAGGTGAGGAGGGCCTGTTGGATGGAGTCGCTGGGGGTGGGAGCTGAGGTGGTGCCGTGGTTTTGGTCATCAAAGTTGTAATAGAGAGTCTTGATTTTGAGGTGGATGAATGAGCTGAGTTTGTTGCAAAGGTCTTTGGAGGGAGGGACATTGGTGGTGTGCCGTGGTGGCTGCCTTGCAGGCGGAGCATGCTTCCGGTGTTTTGCTGTTTCTCCACATTTTCTCCAGTCATCAGCAAGAGTGCTTGGATTCTCGGAGGTCCGCGGTGAACCAGGTGGTTTTCGTGTTGTGTTGTCTCATGGTGTTCTGGAGGGGGGCACAGTTGGCGATCCAATGGTGGAGGTTGCTCATCGCTTTGTTGGCATCTGTCATAGTTGGGGGAGGAGTGCAGTTGAGGGCAGAGGTGAGTTGTTCTTTGGAGACTCTGTTCCAGCTTCTGCATGGGGAGCAGGGTGTGCACTTGTGTGCAGTGGGTTTCGAGAAGGAAAAATGGATGCAGTGGTGGTCTGCCTAGAGCGGTTCCATGGTGTGGCTGAAGCGAATGTTGTTTCCTCCGGCGGAGATAGGGTTGAGTGTGTGTCCTGCTGTTTGAGTGGGGGTGGAGACAAGTTGCTTCAGTCCTATGTTGGTGACGTTCTCCAGGAGGACAGTGGTGTTGGGATCACTGTAGTTGTCTAGGTGGAAGTTCAGGTCTCCGAGCAGTATGTAGTCCGTGGAGGTGAGGGTGTGGGGAGCGATGTGGTCTGCGATGATGTTGGTAAAGTGGGTGCGGGGTCCGGACGGTCTGTAGGCAAGTGTTCCACAGTGCGTCGTTCTATGGTTGGGCTGGATCTGGAAGTGGTTATGTTCCATGAGGGGCGAGACATTATCCGAGTTGGTTGTTGCACACTAATGACACTTAGACATTGTTATGACATTCCAACCATCTGTATGGAGGAGAGCAACTAATAAAAAAATAAAGGCTTGTTGAAACAATCAGGTTGTTATGACCATTGACCCTTTCAAAGGGTTACACGTTGATCTCTCTTTTGCAGAGGCAGCTTACCCATTTTGAGGTTTGTGTGGTGCCTCATCTTATATTTTCTGTGTATCTCTAAGGACGTTGATTTTTGCTGGTCCCCTCTCTCTTCATTGCACAGCTCCAAATGCCTAGAATGACAGAAAAGAATATGATTTATATAATGCAGTGGTTGTCCATCCTAGTCCCATTACATATGCAAAGTTTGTCTGTTTTTGAGTGTGGATGGACTAACCTGGATAAATTAGTTCTGGAAAGCTGGAGCTGAAGTCAAGGCCCTCCGCTTTCAAATTGAGGAACATAGATCAGTGCTCCAAAGCTATTGTGATGCCATACAGCAAATTATCATTGTGCTATCGACAATGCAGATCCAGTAACAAAGCCACTCATGAAGATGATTCGTCCAGGTTTAGGCTCTTCACTGTAAATCAAACTATTAGATTGTGGAAAGTGGATGCCTAGCAGGAAGTGGCAGAATAATAGAGGAGAATAATGGTGAGATGTAGTATGCAGTTAGAGAAGCACAGCAGGACAGGTAAGTATAAAGAATGCTTCTGTATCTACATTTGAGGATACTTGTTTGCGTGTTTGTGTCTCTGTGTGTATGTGTCTGGGAGAGGGAGACAGAGAAATAAAGAGTTGAAGAAAGATAGGAAAACAGTGATAAAGGGAGAAAGCAGCAATGAAAAGCCTTCTGCAAGACTGAGATAAAGAGACAGGAAGTGTAGCTCTGTGGAAGAAAGAGACATGAGGTGGAATGAAGGTTAAGAGACCTTGGAATTTGGCATCCTTGGCATTCAGCATTCAGGGGCTTTAACAGATAAAATCCTAACAAAAATGTTGTGTCCTGACTAGGGGTGGGCGGAATTTGCGAAAGCGACTTTCGCAAATTATCGCAAAAATGTTTAAAATCTCCGCAAACACGCGGAAATATCGCGAAGATGCGGAAGTTTTTTTCCCGCCCGTTCGCGGTATTTTCTGCGTGTTCGCGGCTCGCCAACTTACCCATGCGGTTGCTTGCGGGCGCGGCCATCTTGTTTTCACTCTTCTCGCGCTGCAAGATTGCGAGAAGAAAGACGTGATCACGCGACGCATGACGTTACTGCGGGCGCGAACTGTCACGAGACAGCGCAAATGGCTACCAACAATCCAACATCTCGTGGAGAACGCGACCGGATCGGGAAAACTTGTCGGCGAACGCGGGGATTCAGGTAAGGCGATCGCGCGCGCGCGAGAATGTATTATTTTACAGCGCGAGCAAGAACCAAATTATCGCTAAGCTGCGGAATGCAGAAATTTTGACATTTTCGCGCTCTCCGCAGAACGCGAAAATGTCAAATTATCCCAATTTCCGCAAGCGGAATGGAAATTTAGCCCAGGCCTAGTCCTGACATCTGTTTTACAAACTAAGGGCCTTATTTAGACACTGGTGGGTGTCCTTCTGTCCTTCAATGTCTCAGCGGTCATCCCCTGCACTACCTGAGCCAGACTAATGCCTGACAAATTACGAAATATTAGATGGACCTGTGGTGATCTCTATTGGCCAGATGTACAACAGTTTTTTGCGGTCGCAAAAGGGAAATCAGCATGTTTGTGACTGCAAAATAGGCCTGGCCCATGTACAAACTCCATTTTGCGAGTCGGTAACCTGTTACCGACTTGCTAGATAGGGTTTGCGACTCGCTTTTAGGAAGGGGTGTGCCAAGTGCATCCCTTCCTAATAGTGAGTTCCATTGGTATGGACCATTGTTTTGTGACCACAATTGTGGTCGCAAAACACTCGCAGTTTTACACTTACTTCAAGTAGGTGATTAGCCACTCGCAAATGAGAAGGGGTCCCCAGGGGACCCCTTGCCCTTTGAGACTGGCATTCAAAATATTTCTTAAGAGCAGGCAGTGGTCCCACGAATAACTGCCTACTCTTAAAAAGTGAAACAGTGACATCTCATTGTTCTTTTTTTAAATGCATCCAATTTTCTTTTAAGGAAAATGAACTGCATTTAAAAAAATGCTTTATCTAAAAAGCAGTCACAGACATGGTGGTCTGCTGACTTTAGCAGGCCACCATCCATGGGAGTGCTAGCCATTCCTAATGGGGTCGCAAATTGCACCTGCCTCATGAATATTAAAAAAGTAGGCAATTTACGACCCCATTTGGAATTGCAAACAGTGTCTGAGACACTGTTGTACATTCCTATTTGCGAGTCGCAAATTGCGAGTCACAAAATGACGCAATCTGCGAGTTGTAAATTTGTAGGGTCGTACATGTGGCCTTAAGTGTTTAAAAGAGCTGAAGCCACAGTGGTTCTTCTGAAAGCAGTCACATTTTGGTGTAAGACCCTCATGTTTTAGTCGTACAAAAGGGGGTGGTGATGGACGGAGCATCAGAACCAATCAAACACTCACACCCAGTCAACAGATCTGGGTTTGATCCATCACCGTTCTTTAGCCCACTCTGCCACCCCAGTTCAGACACGGCCATATGCAAATCAGTCTGACCCTGTGCCTCATGGGAACAGTCCAGCCCGAACTGCCAAGCCATGCCTTCCCTGGACCGGAAACAAGCTTCCTAGGACCGGTTTCTGGCATTTCAGCTGTCTTCAGCCAGGCTTGCTTGAATCCAGTGGCAAAGTGAGCAAGGGACTCACGTCTGAGCATACCCTGCCAACTTATGGCGAACAAAGCGGTACAAAAGGGGGTGGTGATGGACGGAGCATCAGAACCAATCAAACACTCACACCCAGTCAACAGATCTGGGTTTGATCCATCACCGTTCTTTAGCCCACTCTGCCACCCCAGTTCAGACACGGCCATATGCAAATCAGTCTGAACCTGTGCCTCATGGGAACAGTCCAGCCCGAACTGCCAAGCCATGCCTTCCCTGGACCGGAAACAAGCTTCCTAGGACCGGTTTCTGGCATTTCAGCCGTCTTCAGCCAGGCTTGCTTGAATCCAGTGGCAAAGTGAGCAAGGGACTCACGTCTGAGCATACCCTGCCAACTTATGGCGAACAAAGTTGGCAGGGTATGCTCAGACGTTGAGTCCCTTGCTCACTTTGCCACTGGATTCAAGCAAGCCTGGCTGAAGACGGCTGAAATGCCAGAAACCGGTCCTAGGAAGCTTGTGTCCGGTCCAGGGAAGGCATGGCTTGGCAGTTCGGGCTGGACTGTTCCCATGAGGCACAGGGTCAGACTGATTTGCATATGGCCATGTCTGAACTGGGGTGGCAGAGTGAGCTAAAGAACGGTGATGGTTTAAACCCAGATCTGTTGACTGGGTGTGAGTGTTTGATTGGTTCTGATGCTCCATCCATCACCACCCCGTTTTGTACCATCATGTTTTAGTCAGCTGCACTCCAAATGTTCTTGTTTTTCATGAACAAACGTGTATGTTTCTCCAAAGGCAGGGGGGGAATGGGGGGGAATTTTGTTTCCTATTCCTGATCACCGGGTTTACCTGGAGTAATAGACAGAAAAAAAGGCATCAAACCCTATGCTATCAATTGGGTGAGCAGTCTGATATCCTTACTCCGATGGCACTTATTCCTTTAGGCTGTCAATGTAAGTTTTCCGATGGTAAAGGCCGCAGGGGTATCACTGCTAGAAACTTGGCGGTCGGCCTGACTCAGAATAGAGCTGGCATACCGAAGGTTTAGCTGACAGGGTGCAACCTCAAGTTTGTGATGGTGTACCCTGTCCTCTAAACTCTACATCAGGCCCTAAGTCCTCAAGAGAGTGAAATAAAGGAAAAAAGAAAAATGTTATGAAAAACAAGCATTGGCTTTTTGTTAGGGGAATTGTTTAGTAATAAATAGTTGAGTGACTTTATGTTTGCTGCCCTTATCTGTTCTAAAATTCCACAATGAAGCAACATCTTGTGCTACAAAAATATGGAAGCTGGGAATAGAGCCCATTTGTTGAACAGCTGGCATTAGTAAAAGCAGGCTGGACCCTCAAATAAGATTATATGAAAAGGAGTAGGACGATGGCGCTTGCCTTGTAAGAGATAAACTTAAAATACATACTCAGCAAAATACTAAAGAGTAGAGACGTTTGTAAAAGGACCAGTGTAGGAAGGCTGACTGCATGGTTACCCCCACATTTTGCCTTGAGTTTTGCTGGTTTTTGACTTAGTTTGACTGGGATCCTGCTAATCAGGACCCCAGTCTATCTGGTTTCTCCCTACATTGGTTGTTCATATACTTTAGGTACACTTCAGATTGGATTCTGGGGTGCCCTTATAAGTCCCTAGTATATGGTATACTATATACCCAGGGCATAGGTACCCCAGAGGCTTATCAGGGGCTGCAGCATGTATTATGCCAACCCTGGGAGACCATTCAAAATGACACAACAGGTCTGCTACATCAACCTGTGTAAGGAGGTGTATGCACCCCTTACTTAGATATAGGTTCACTATATCTATCCATATCACTGCACATATAAACCTATCAGTCTCTCCTATGGCAGGCCTTATCAATCCTGAAGGCAGGGTGCTGGGTTTTATGTGAGAGGGTGCACCTGCATGAGCAGAGCCCCTCTACAGCTTCAGAACCCCTATTCCGGGGTTGTTTGTGATGCAGCCATACCATATACTCTTTAGTGCATTATAACCTTGCGGTAAATGCTAACTTTTAAACAGCTGCATGGAAACATGTTGTGTTTGGTGTCAAACACCTTGGAATCATACCTCCACACCAGTAACTGGTGTGGGAGGTATGATTCCACCCTACTAGAGGGAGAAATATGACAGCACCGGTACACCCGGTACCAGCTTTGCAAGCCCCGGCATCACAAAATGGATGCTGCCAGCCACAGACACAAGTCTGCCCTCTTGCTGCTGGACGAAACTCCGGCAGAGGACGTCTGGACAATAGGTTTCCTGTCACAGTGAGGTGTGACCACCTCCCAGACAGGCTTTAGTGTATTGGGGCTGGGTGAGTGCACTCTGAGAGTGCTTTGATGTCTGCACTGGGGGCACATTTGGTGTGCCTGTGCATAGTCTAGCTCAAACTGGTTGCAGAGGCTATCAGCCCCTGCTCTGGCGCGAAACTGGACAAAGAACATGGGTGTAGCCACCCCTCTGGTGGGTCCCCAGAGGTTGTCCCACCCCTTCCTTGGGTATAAAGTAGGAACCCCTGGCTACAGGACTTTAGATTTACCTAGATCAAACTCGGCTACAGAATCCCAGAACTTCAACTAGCTACACGATGTTGGATGACCGTAGATTATCCTTTGGAGTAAAGAAGTTACTCCCCTGCAAGGCAGGCGCCAAAGACGCATCTGTCCGGTTTGCAACTACGCAGCTCCTGAAGGACTCCGAAGATTTTGCAACACAGGAGGTGGGTTTCCAAGCTTCCCTGAGGCCGATCCATGTTCTCAGCAAACCTGAGACCTAAAGCCCTCGTGGGGACCGTGCTATCCGAACCCCTGGACACCGTTTACATTTGCAGCAGCATAAGCTTTTGGGCGATCCTTAAGGCTGTGCTTTGGGCTACTTGTAGTCCAAACCCCGAGCAGTGATTCCACTGAAGATTACTGGCCTACACTCCACGAGTGTTTCGTGGGCTGGTATTTAGTGATTCCTCTCGAGGTCCCTTTGCGATCCCTTGTCCGTCGACTTGTGGGGCCCTGAGAAGGGCACTTTAACTTTCAGTGGGATTACCTGGTTGCTCCAGACATGCCCTGACTTTCCTTCACTTGGGGATTCCACACGACCGTGCTGGTGCACACCGAAACCTTTTTACTCTCACCGCATGGGTTGCCGTTGCCAAGGCTTGTTGGACTCCAATCCGGACACCGACCCCCCAGCACTCCACATCCTTCGTAGGACAGCTCGTTTGCAGATGTTGGTCATCATCGATGTCTCCTGGTCCCCGTGGCAGTGGAGTCAAGCTTCACCTCTTCGCACCTGAAACACCGACATTGGTGGGCATTGGTCTACTGTGCCCTTGGTCACCCTGAAGTGACCCAGACTATGTCCCCTCTGCTTTCAGGTTCTTCACATCTCCAATCGAGGCTTGGATCACACCAGACACTTTTCCTCTTCACAGCAGCAGCACTTTGCAGCATCTTGCCATAGAAAACAACGAAGATTGCCGACACCATTTGACACCTATGTACCCGGCTTCCCTGAGTTAGGTAACACAAGTACTCCAGTGCTCACATTGGTGCTGGCCTTAGAACCTTCTAAGTTTGAAAGGGTTTGCTCAAAGTCCTCTCCTAAGTGTCCTTTATCTTTAAAATTTCAACCGTGACTTTCCTATAGGATTGTACGGAGCTCGCGGATGTGTTCTCACACTGCACGCGTCCCCAGTGGGTCCCCTGTGTCACTACCTTGGGTGGTTCCTTGGGGTCCCAGCGATTTGACGTGCTCTAGGCACTGTGTCTAGTCAAGTTGTTGTTCTTATACCACTTTCTTAATATATGGTTTGGTCTCCCCCTGGGGCCCATGGTGCTATTTACTGTAGTTCTAGTGCTTTAATATTGTGTATCTTGTTCTCTAATCTCATAAAGAGGTTAGTAGAGAGTGTTTAGAAATAAATACAAATATTTTATATATACCTTGTGTGGTTCACCTTTCATTTGGTAATTCAAGAGGTTATAATCTGGTAAACCAAGCTGCTTTACATTCCTTCGAGACTTAGCCTGAAGGCTGCTCTCCACAGCTACCACTGGGATAGCTTTCAATAAAGGTTGTCTTTAACCTAATCATCAATAAGGGTTGTTTGGACTGGTACACGGTAGGGGTGGGCGGAATTTGCGAAATCCACTTTAGGCAAATTATCGCGAAAATGTTTAAAATTATCGCAAATAAGCGGAAATATCGCGAAGATGCAGAAGTTTTTTTCCCACATGTTCGCGAGATTTTCTGCATGGTTGCGGGTCGCCAACTTACCCATGTGGTTGCTCGCGGGCGCGGCCATCTTATTTTCAGTTGTCTCGCGCTGCATGATCGCGAGAAGAAAGACGTGATCGCGTGACGCATGACGTCACTGCGGGCGCGAACTGTCGCGAGACAGCGCAAATGGCTAAAAACAATACAACATCTCATGGAGAACGCGACCGGATCAAGAAAACTTGTCGGCGAATGCAGGGATTCAGGTAAGGCGATCGCGCGCAGGCGAGAATGTATTATTTTACAGCGCGAGCAGGAAACAAATGATCGCCAAGCTGCGGAATGCGGAAATTTTGACATTTTCGTGCTTTCCGCGGAACGCGAAAATGTCAAATTATCGCAATTTCCGCGAACGGAACGAAATTTCCGCCCAGGCCTAGTACACGGTGCCCACTTTAAGTAGTGGACAGCATATACCAGGCCAACTTCCCACAACCAGCATTTGTACTGCGTCTTTCAGAAAGGCTATGATTGCACACATATTTACTTTGAGAGGTCAAAAGCTGTAAAATCAAGAACATGTTAGCATGACAACAAAGTAAAACAAATGAACATGCAGGTGTGATTAGTGAATAGCGCTGTGTCTTTATGAGAGACTCTGCCATCAATGGAGCACACACATTCTAAACAAAAAAAGCGGGAAATTAACCATTGAGAAGTTTAGACGAACGAACGCTCAAATAGCGCGCCAATCCTAGCGCGAGGCAGAACACTTTGACCTCCTGAGACGGAAGCCGGGAGAGTCTAGCTAGCGTTTTTAAAATTGTTTTACTGTGTAATTAAAGTGCTTTTAAACTTTATTTTACCATTTCGAGAGTGTATGCAAGGTGATTGTCAACTTTCCTACCTCGATCCCCCTCTGCCACGGGATACTGTCTCGAGTGGACGCCCTGCCCTGGGACACGCAGGCCACGCCCACCATCTGACAGGCCACACCCCTACCTCCGCCACTATTTATCATGTGTTTCCACCGGAAGCGCAGCGGACGGGCGCAGCGGGGGCGCCGTTTGCGCGCCGAAGGCGCGCCTAAGGCAAGCCCGTCTCCGCCCGTCCGCGACCAGACCGCGGCCGGGGCCAGACATGCTGCCGGCGAGGGATCTCAGGGTGAAAGGATAGTGTGGTCAGGTGAGGACCTAAAGGCTCTGGCTCCCCCCTTTAATTGCTGTCCGCACTCTACAGACCCTCTAACCTTCGCCCCTCCTCAGATCTGTAACAGTTGTGTGTCAGTTTTTGGCAATGTAAATTCTGTGAGGCTTCCTAGTCCCAAAACTCCACTTCAGATAGGCATTAGAGCCGGACTACTGAATTGTAGATCCCTGGCCAAACATGCTGATGATGTCTGGCTGTTACTTGAAGAACAGGAATGGGATATCCTGTTTTTAACAGAAACATGGATGAAGGAAGGCAACTTGACCTCCATTGCACTGGCAGTCCCTCTGGGATTTAAAATATGCCTCGCCAACCGTTCTGGGACAAAAAGAGGCGGTGGCGTAGCTATCATTTTTAAAGAGCACTTAAGACTAACCTCCTCAGCACCTACGACTACTCAAGGAATTGAAGGCCTCCACTTCTGCTTTCAGGCAAGTCCTCAGCTCTCATTAGCAGGACTGGTGATTTATCGCCCACCGGGCGGCGCAGATTCGAACTTATCTATCCTACTGGACATGATTGTTCAGAGCTCGCTCCTCCACCCCCATTTTATTGTGGTGGGTGACTTTAACATCCACATGAATAAATCCGACTGTGCCATGGCAGAGCTACTTAGAGCTACTTTAAGCACGGCCAGTCTGAGACTGATCAATGAGGGCCCTACACATAGGGGGGGCCATACTATTGATCTTATCTTTTCTAATATCAAAAATGTGCTGGCCGAGGATCCACTCCCCCTGACCTGGTCAGATCACTCACTTGTCCCTTTCACACTGAACTTGGCGCACGACATCTCTGCGTCCAGTAAATGTTACTTCCTAAAAAGACAATGGAAGAAGCTGATCCCCGAGTCTATGGGCCCTGTCCTGGAGAAGACTACCCCATCCCTGACAAACAACGCCAATATTGATGCTCAACTCTTCAACGAGTGGGTTGGAAAGATGGTTTCCTCTATTGCACCAGCTTCCCGTGCACTATCGAAAAGAGACTCTCCCTCAGCACCCTGGTTTTCGCAGGCGCTAAGAATAGAGAAATCAGCTTGTAAAAAGCTGGAGAGACTCTGAGAGCAAACTATGGTCTGGAGGAAAAGATCATGTACAAAGAAGCTTCTAAAAATCTTCGGAAAGCTATTAGAAAAAATAAAAAACGTTTTTATGCAGACTCGATTCTACAGGCAGAACAGTCTAGCAAACAGATTTTCAAAATAGTACAGTCTTTTTTTAAACCTAAGTGCATTGAGAGGGAGGTTGCTCCAACAGTTATGCTTTGCGAGCAAATTTCTGAGTTATTTGATCAAAAAATTAAAAAGGTCTACGACTCCTTTGGACCAGAAATAAAAACAGTGAAACAGGACCTCGCGAATAAGAGCGAGCTAAGTGAGACTTTCACCCAGTTTTTCACTATCCCCGTGAGTGAGGTACGGCAAGAATTGCTCCGATGCAAATCTGGTTCACCCGACGACCCCTGCCCTGCAAAATTATGGAGCTCTATAGCCGACTTCGTAACTCCTACACTTCATCATATCTGGAACTCCTCCATTGCTTCGGGCATATTTCCGGATGCATGGAAACATGCTACCCTCCTGCCCTTAAAGAAAAAGCCTAACGGGGACCCGGAAGATCTCACTAATCTCCGCCCGATATCCCTACTAGCCGCCCCGGGAAAAATGTTGGAAAAAGTCATACAACGACAGCTGAGTAAATTTGTAGAAGTAAACAAAATTCTCCATGAAACACAGTCTGGCTTCCGGCCCAGCTTTAGCACGGAAACAGCGCTTATTGAGGTAGCCGAGTCAGTTAGGTGGTCGATGGATGCAGGGAACTCAGCTATGCTGGTACTCCTGGATCTGTCGGCCGCCTTCGATACGGTGGACCACGCCAGACTACTCAGCCGGTTGGCCGAGATAGGGATTCAGGATAAGGCGCTGGATTGGGTACACTCCTACCTATCTCAGAGAACCCAGAAGGTGGCACTTGGAACAATCTCGTCATCACCCAAGCCCCTTGGCTGTGGAGTCCCGCAGGGGTCGGCCTTAAGCCCCCTTCTGTTCAATGTCTACCTTGCTCCTCTCTTTACGCTAATTGCCAACTGGGGTGTCAAGGCAATTTCATATGCCGATGACACACAGTTGGTATTTCCGTATTCCGAGATCACGCAAGAGTCCTTTTCTAACTTCAAAGGCTGTCTTCAAGACGTAGCCCACTGGATGAACGCTAATAAATTAAAACTTAATGCCAATAAGACAGAGGTTATCTTTTTTGGCAAGGGCTCCCCGCCCGCGTCAGATCTTTGGTGGCCGTCGGAGATGGGTCCTGCCCCGTCACCCAGTCACACGGCAAAAAATCTTGGAGTGAGATGGGATGATTGCATGTCCTTTACCTCCCATATCCAACAAGTTGCCGGATGTTGTATGAGCAAACTGAGAAATCTGCGTAAAATCCTCAGACTCCTACCAGAAGACTGCCGAAAAACGGTTATCCACGCCACTGTGACCTCAAGGCTGGATTATGCCAATGGACTCTACCTAGGCCTACCAAAATACCTGACACATAAGCTTCAGGTAGTTCAAAATGCGGCTGCGAGACTGTTACTGCGAATTCCACTCAAGCAGTCAGTCTCTCCGCATCTTCGATCCCTACACTGGTTGCCAGTTGCCAGCAGAATAAAGTTTAAAGCACTAACGCTGGCTTTTAGATCCTTGCATGGCTCCTGCCCAGTATACCTGAAAAACCGTCTTCCCAGATACTCCCAAGCCAGCGCATTGCGGTCTAACTGCCGTGTTCAACTGACAATCCCACGCACGAAAAAGGCTCGACTCGGGGGTCGGACTTTTTCGGCTAACGTCTCCGCGCTGTGGAATACCCTGCCACAAGAAATTCAGCAGGCCCCTCCCGAATCCTGTTTTAAGACACTGCTAAAAACTTGGCTTTTTAACCAACCACGCTAGCTTTTTAATTTAATTTTTAATTCTAATTTTTATTTTTTATTGCTATTTTTAACTACTCCCAGGTCTTCTGTGTTCTATAGCGCCGGGACACCTCCTCGCGAGGTAGCTGTCGCGCTTTATAAAACCCAGTATTATTATTATTATTATTAAGTCTTTGCATTAGCAAAGTAAATAATGAACACACTATTAATTCCAAGCAGCACGTTATAACACGTCTGCAGTCTAACAAAAGGACCACTTGATGTCCACTACCAATGCCTGATGGGAACACAAATGGCCAAATGAACCATCCCCAAAGTGCCAAGGCTTTAATGGAGAGCCCATTCCAACAATGGCAAGCTATGAAGTCAATTGCTGGAGGAGACTGACTAAAAGCCCACTTCCATTCAGTATTTGGTATTGCACATTTTGGAGAATTGATGATGTCCTCTATACAGCTTTTTCTAATGCTGTATGTAGCCTAGTGCATGTGAAAGTGTATTTTCTAAATTGGTTGTATCATCCACTGAAGTTTAGAAACATTTTATGAACGTTGTGATAAGAAATGCAGCATTTTACAGCTATTTTCTCACAATGTTCTACAGGAGTTTGAGAACACTCCTTGATGGTGCTAGCCTCCTTAGCACATCAAAGAGTTTTGGGTAAACCATTTACAACCTCTGGCATTTTAGCAAACTTATGTGAAAATTTTGCATGAAACATTATTTGGGCACAATTTTTTTTATTTTTTTTATTTCAAATACTTTATTGATTTTCAAAAAGAAAGAGGTAACAAAAAAAAACGATCACCTTGTCAAGGTTAGAACATCATATAGATAAAACAAACAGTTCACATATATAAAGCATATAATGAATTATTTAGTCTTATACCGAACACATGGAAACTAACCCCTATTGATCAATAATGAAGAAGAAAGAAAAAAATAGTGAAGATGAAAGGAAAAAAGAAAAGGAGAAAGATGAGAGGAAGAGGAGAGCAAAAGTCAAATACTGAAAAGATTTCTGTGCAAACATAGGCACAGGAGTAACCCAATATAGACGTGCCGTATAGAGACCAGTACAGGAGGGGGAGAACGCTGCTTTTCTCTGCTTTGTACTGTGCAATTCAAGATGAGTATTTGCGCTCTGCCGACCTTAATTTGATGCATGTGCCTCGTTTCCGTAGAGCCAGGACTGGAGGCCGTTCTTTTAGGGTATTGGCTCCTACTTTATGGAACTCATTGCCTCTTGCTATTAGGAGGATTTCTAATCATTTGATGTTTAGAAAGGCCGTGAAGGCTGTTCCAGTAACTTTTCATCTCCCTTTTTTTCCTTTGCCCCTCTTCAGCACTGGGACGTCTCTTTGCTGGGACAGCCAGGCGCTTTACAAACTGCATAACATAACATTTGTACCTCACTGCTTTCTATAATCCGCAACCACCTCCAGACCTGTGTAATGCAAATATATACGACAGCCCTCGAGAGAATTTTGGAATATTTTAATTCCTAGTGTACTCCCACTTACACATTGTAGTTTAAGGCTTCGGTTGGTTCATCATGAACTTCCAAAGCAAGATAAATGGGTCTTCCTTTCAGGCCACTTTGTGTGTCAGGAACATGTATTTAGTGCAGCTCCTGACTTGTGGCTAGTGCAAGATTTACAGAGCAGGTAAACATGGCCCTGAAGAGAAATACAAGCACTAACCTGGCAGTCAGTAGTGAAAGTTCCGTTCTCTCTAACGTGGAATTTTTATAATTATCAATGGACAGGCACCTCCACCGTCACGAAAACCACCTCAAGCATAACTGGCGGGCAGGTTAACCGAGACGTCAATGACTTCACGAACAGCGACACACTTATCTTCTTGTCGCAGGGCACTTCATAAGGCCTCCTCTTGACACACTAGCTCGAAAGGTGGTGGAATTCTCAGGTTGCGGCACAGGGTGGACACACTCCCTGCCAGCGCTGTGGTGTGGACGATTCTCCTGATATGTGCTAGTGATGTAAGTACAGTGTGTTAAACAAGCTTAGCATACAAACCAGCTGAAGAGGGAATAATATACCACTTACAGAAGCAAGGAAACCCTGAAATGAAATGATGCATCTGTATGAATGACGCCTGCCTTGCAGAGCCAGCAGACATTTTGCTTGAGGGATTACTTTGCCTGCCAGCCTGGGGGAAGAAGAGTTTTCTTTTCTAATCATTGAATAAAGGATGTTGGAGGATTGTGAGAACTGAATCTTAAGCAGGAAGAGCCGCCTCCTGCCTGCCCCAGGCATTCTCCACATCAAAATTGGATCGAGATTCACCCGCTCCTTTCAAAGGAGAATAAATAGCACGTAAGGGAGGGAAATAGTTTTGCAGTGATAAAATAATGCCTTAATGTCAAACCTGCCAGCATTTATTTATTTATTTACTTACTTGTTAGTTTATCTTAGGTATTTATTTTATAAGATCACTTTTAACCAAAGAGTTGGTCAAAAGGAAGTTAGTGGAAACAAAAGTGAAACAACTAACGGAAGCTGTCAATCAAATTCAAATCTGAGCGCATAAAAGTAGGGGCCACGTGTATAAAAAAGCTTTCTTTTTACTACTAAATAGTGATTTTAACCGAGTCGCTATTTGGTAATTGCAAAATGCTATGTATTTAAGGAATCGTCAAAGATTTGGGGGCATATCAGCAACAACCGGCGATAATTAACGCTAAGCGCACGTAGCGCTAGGATAATTTCCGACGGCTAGCGTGGATTTTTATCGCTGAGATAGTGTGCTATTAGCAACGCTTATCTCAAAAGCAATAGAAATCCTAGCGCTAACTGCCAAACGTGAGATTATCGCTGGAAACCCAGCGATAATCCCGTGAAGTTTGGCGATAGCTTGCTGACAGGGCCTCACATACTTAGCCATGATATCCACCTTGCATAGGATATCATAGCTAAGTCAGTTTCAAAGCAGGCATAAGGAAAGTAGCGATAACAGAGGTTATCGCTACTTTTCTCGTTGCTATGCTGCTTTGCGTGAGGCTTGATAATAGGAGAAATGTTGCTTAGCGACATTTCTCCCGTTATCCTGGGGAGGAATGCCCAAGACGGGCGTTAGGAATTCAGGCGCTAAGGCAAGGTTTCACGCGATAGCGTGACCTTGCTGATATAGCGATAAAATTATCGCCGCTTTTCAGACGAAAATGGCCGCAAAAGCGGCGATAATTTTATATCGCCGCCTTGTAGATATGCCCCCTAGTGACACCTTAATATTACCGCATAGCGATTCGGTAAATAGGTAATCGCAATTAGTTAATACCTCTTAATTAGTTCCTATGGGCCTAAAAGCCCATAGATGCAAATGGTTTTGCATTAGCTTGGGTATTGCAAATTATTAACCCCCCCCCTTAGGCGCCCTACAAAAAATAAATGTGCTCATGGAAAGCACACGTGCATTTCTGTGCATTTTCAAACTTTGCACATGGTTACCATCGACTTGAAATCAATGGTGATAACATTTTCCTAAATGTGTAGATTTCATTTAAAAAAAATGCTTGGTACATGTTCTAAGGGAATTGCAATTTGTGATTCCCTATTTTTAGTCACACTTTTAGGTAATCTCAGTATTTGGGATTACCTAAAATTACAACTAGAAAGCCTTTCATACATCATAAAAGGCTATTTTGCATTTGCAAACGGACGACTTTTCCGATTCTCCTTGTTTGCAAATGCAGAATTTTTGATACATGTACCTCTAGCTCGTTCAATAATTTTTTCAAGGTTAAAAGATGCCCAGCTGGTCTCATAGCCACATTTATATGAGTTTATAATATAGATGTCAACAGATAAAATGAATGAAAACCGAAAAGATGTGCAAGGAGACAGCAAGGGACAGTTATTCAAGCATAAGATGCAGAACGGAGAGTTTGATTGCGGACATAGGGAGGGATCATAGAAGTGAGGGGCGAATCAGTGATAACATTTGGGGACTGGATGTGGCCTAACGGTTAGGGTGTTTGACCTCAAATCTGGGGATCTGGGTTTGAGTCTCAGCAAGGATGCTCAACATCCTGTGATTCTGGACAAATCACTTAATTTCCCCGTGCCTAAAAAAATGAATGCGTCCTTATGTAACGCAACTGGTGCTCATGTAAAGCGCTCTGATACCCTAAGGTCAGGTTTGTGCTATATACAACTCGTGAAAAAAAAAAGACCAGAATGGGAAAGAGATATTTACATTAAAAATAAATTCAATGAAAACCAGGGACTTGTTGCTGATAAGGGGAGCTGGATGAGTGAGGTGGAAGATCGAAAGTAAGTTTTAAATTAGGTTAAGTACAGTTAAAGGATGTTCATGTAACCAAACACAAAGGGATAAAGAATAATTAAGTCGGGACAAGAGCAAGGTTCGTAGAAAAATGTTTAGGGAAGGAACGGTAATGAAAACTGTAAATTTACGAACATCAAGAAACATTAGATTATCACAACTGAAGCCATTTGGGGAGAAAAGTTGAAGAAGTGATTAAATAAAAAGCCTAATGAGGTGTGGTCCACATTAAGAAAGAACAGATGTACCCCAAGTAAGGCTCTGGTCTGATTTATTCACCCCATCCATCAACTGCTGCTGAGTAACTGACCACAGCAGAATCCCCTTACATCGTGAGGTTCTATTTAGAACATATGGTGAGGTTCCACAAAAAACCAGACATGATGTCACACATCTCCCTTCTTTACAACAAAAGAAAGCTAACAAAACATCAGTAGGCAAGGGTGAGAATGATGAGTTATAAACAATGCAAATAATGAATCATAAGAAAAAAACAACAATGCAGATAAGTAAACTTAACAAACATAGTCCTCCATATACAAAGGTTGTCTACGCACCCTCTAACTCCTCTCTCTATCATTATCGGGCAAGGAATCCACCCTTGTCGGAGATAAATCAGCATCACCTGTTGGGGAATAAGAGCAGGTGCGACACTTCCCACTGAAAGCTGGATTAGAATTTGTATTGACCAATACAACTCTGCTCCTATTCCAAATCCTACCATCATCAGTCTTCACCGCATTCATGAAAATGTTTGCAACTTTTCTAACCCTGGTATACTTTGACCAAGGTTGACAACCAACAGGTGCATTAATTTTCACAAAGTCACCCACATTCACAACATTGGTTTGAACACACTTCACTTCATCAAAGTACAGTTTCCTTGTCAACTGTTTATCAAGCTCTCTGCGTCTCCAATCGTCTATCTGGTTGTTCTTCAACCCTTTGTTCCAAACCATCCATCCTGGACACAACTTAGAGTTTGAGGCCCTACCCTTGAACAACTCAAAGGGACTTCTTCCCATGATCGTGTGAGGTGACATACGATAAGCAGTGATGCTGTCTTACGGGACGGTTTTCCAGTTTAAATTACTCACCTTGGCCAATTGAATACTTTCTTTGAGAGTTTTCTTTAACCTTTCTATAGCCCCATTAGTTTCTGGATGGTAAACAGAACTGCTCTTATGAATTATGCAGCAATCTTTCCAAAAGATCTGCATTTCAGAAGAGCAAAGCTGTTTCCCATTATCAGAAAGCATGCAATTGGGATAGCTTTCCCTCTTGAAGAGTTCCTCTAAGAATCTTATGACACTAGACGATGACATATCCCTAAGAGAACTAACTTCAATCCATCTTGAATAAAGATCCAATACTATAATCAAATAGGGGGTATCACTAACACCATGCAAGGGTCCTTCAATATCAATGGTAATCTCATCCCAGGGATGTTCTGGTAACTTCCTGCAGACCATGGGCATCTGCTTGGTTTTCAAACTTTTGTCACTGGCACAACACTCCATTCAAACCCAAACCATTCTCTCAACTTCCTTATCCATACCCGGCCACCAGAATTGCATCCTCAAATACTCCTTGGTTTTTACAATGCCTAGATGACCAACGTGTGCAAGGTTGAGGAGCTTACACCGTACACACAACAGTGGAATAAGCCTGGTACCACGAGCAAGCACACTGTCCATGACTGATAACTCTTCACAAACCAAAGACCAGGGTTTTTCAAGATGCTTGTTTTTCCCCAACAGAGTGCCTTCAAGGGATTTTTTCGAGAAGCAACTTAGTTGTATAATCTACAATTATTCAATCTGAATTCAAAATATAATCGTAGATGAGGTTATTTTCAAATTATTCGTGTCCAAAGTTTATACACAACGAATTTATCATATGTATAAATGTCCAATCATCATAACTGAAAAGAGTGAATACATGAAGAAATCAATTCCTCAAAATAAACTCAATATCAAAATAATCAAATGAAGCAATTGCTCGACTTTACTTCCTGCCCGGACGACGCCGCATAAATGCCAGTAACCGTTTGGAAGAAGAGACAAATAGCGTGAGACTTAACTCTCTTGGCACTCCATTTTCGAACTTTGAGCTATCTGCCAGTTCGTATTATATGGTGAACAAAAATAAGTAACTAAATCATTAACCGAGAAATCCTGACTGTGGGTGGATGAATTCAGAACTCGCTCTCAGAACAGATTGATACATCTATCTGACTTGTTATGATAAGGGGTCATCTTTTAAAACCTAGTAGTCCTGAAGATGGTCTTATGAAATGACAATAAAAGACCGAAACGTCGACTGATTCACTTTTTTCCACAACGATTGAATACTGTGATGAAAAAGTGTTTGATTTATTGTTAAAGTGGAGGAACCATTGAATGTATTATTTCCTTCCATTACATGTACAACTGTTGATATTTTAAGTACCCTGAATACCATTTATTGATATAAAAATCATTTCTCTTTTACACACCTTTGCTTCATTTGATTATTTTGATATTGAGTTTATTTTGAGGAATTGATTTCTTCATGTATTCACTCTTTTCAGTTATGATGATTGGACATTTATACATATGATAAATTTGTTGTGTATAAACTTTGGACACGAATAATTTGAAAATAACCTCATCTACGATTATATTTTGAATTCAGATTGAATAATTGTAGATTATACAACTAAGTTGCTTCTCGAAAAAATCCCTTGAAGGCACTCTGTTACCAGATTATTTGAATTTACCCAAGCCCTCAAGGGTCTATTGGGTTATCCACTCTATATACTAATGTTTTTCCCCAACAGCAGCAACTCAATCACTTTGGAAATTTCTGGATCCTTGGCAACCTCAGTTCTCACATCATCAATCAGACTCTCCTCATCCAAATCAATCTCTTTAACATTGACTAATCGAGATAAACAATCTGCAGAGTTGTTGATCAAACCTGGAATGTAATCAACGTCAAAGTCATACTCTTTAAGAGAAATAATCCACTTCCTTACCCTAGATGAAATTGAATCTAGACCTTTTTTGAAAAAAAAACTCCTTTAAGGGTTTATGGTCCGAGAGAACTCTTACTTTAGCACCTCTAATCAAGTTCCTGAACTTTCTCAACGCCCAAAAGATGGCCAAGCCCTATTTCTTGATTACAGAGTAATTCAGTTCAGAGCCCCTCAAACATCTCCATGCACAGGCAATCAGACATTCTACTCCACAACTCTTTTGAAGCAACACCGCTCCTAATCCCTTAGGCACTAGCATCAGTCAAAATGTGAGTCTCATCACCTGGCACAAAGGCTTGTAAGGAGGGAGCTTTCATCAAATCTTCCTTGATGGAGACAAATTCTCTTGCACACATCATATTCCAATCAAAGACCGCATTCTTACCAGTCAATCTCCTAGGACTTTGCGTCTTGTCAGCATACACAGGAATGAACTTACAATAAAATTCTACCATGCCCAAAAAGGACAGCAACTCCTCCTTGTTACAAGGTTCATTCACCTTCACAATGGTGCTAACCAGTCCTTTTTTTCTGAAAGACACTCTGCTCAGAGATGCAATGACTCAGATAGTTAACTTCTTCCACAGCAAACTTACATTTCTCCTTCTTAAGCATCAAACCAGCTTTCCTCAGACTTTCCAAAACAGCACAAACCCTTGAAAAATGATCAGCCTTGGTGCTACCATAAGTCAACAAGTCGTCCTGATCGCACTTCTCCCCTGAAAGACCTGGTTTCGGACGCAATTCGAATAAGGTTGTGTAGCAGGTGGAAACGAGACCACAGGAGAGGAGGAAAAGCTATAAAAAATGAGGGATTCAGTTTTGGAGAGTGACATCAAGTATTTAAAGACTGCTAAACAGGCTAAGATTTGACCCTGGACTGGCTGCACATTATAGGGCAGTGGGATAGAGTGCAGTGGAATAGAGTGCAGTGGCGTAGAGTGCAGTGGTGCACAGTGGAGTGGCAAAGAGTAGAGTGGTGCAGCATTAAGTGATGCAGTGTAGTGCAGTGGTATAGAGAGCATTTGCTTCGAGTAAAGTGGTGTTTGGTGCATAGGTGTAGAGTGCAGTGGTGCAGAGTGAGGGGTGTAGTGAGCAGTTGGGCAGAGTAAAGTTATGCAGTGCAGATCAGAGTGGCTTAGAGTGCAGTGACAGAGCACAATGGGGTAGAGTGGCTTAGCGAGCAGTGGCTAAGAGTGCAGTGGTATACAGCAGAGTGGCATTGTGTTTAGTGACGGAGAGTGCAGTCTTGCAGAGTAAAATGTCATAGATTCCAGTGGCATATAGAGTGGTGCAGAGTAGAGTGGTGTAGAGTAGAGGTAGCAAAAAATGGGGGGTTTGGTTTTGGAGAGTAAGCAAATATCAAGGATTTAAAGACTGCTCAACAAGCTAAGGTTCGACCCTGGACTGGCTGTGGAGTATAGTTCAGTGGGATAGAGTGCAGTGACATAGAGTGCAGTGGCATAGAGTGCAGTGGTGCACAGTAGAGTGGTACAGAGTAGAGTGGTGCAGCATTAAGTGGTGCAGAGTAGTGCAGTGGAGTAGAGAGCATTGGTTTTGAGTAAAGTGGTGTTTAGTGCATTGGTGTAGAGTGCAGTGCCGCAGTGTAGAGAGTTGTAGAGAGCAGCTGCGTAGAATACAGTGGTGCAGAGCAGAATAGAGTGGCATAGAGTGCAGTGACATAGAGCACAACGTTGTAGAGTGGCTCAGCGAGCAGTGGCTAAGAGTGCTGTGGTGAAGAGTGGCATTGCATTTAGTGACAGAGTGCTGCCTTGCAGAGTAGAATGTCCTAGATTGCAGTGGCGTATAGAGTGCTGCAGAGTACAGTATAGTGATATACAGTGTAGTGGAGCAGAGTGCATTGGTTTTGAGTATTGTGGTGTTTTGGGCATTGGTGTAGAGTGCAGTGGTTTAGAGAAGAGTGGCGTAGAGGACAGTGGCATAGAGTAGTGCAGAGTAGAGTACAATGGCATCGAGAGGTGCACCATAGAATGCAGTGGCATAAAGTTCAGTGGCAGAGAGTGCAATGCTACAGAGTACTCTGTAGTAGAGTACAGTGGTGTATAGGAGGGTACATTGGCATGGAGCAGAATAGAGTGGCATAGGGTACAGTT
Organism: Triturus cristatus; assembly: GCF_964204655.1. NCBI lineage: Eukaryota > Metazoa > Chordata > Amphibia > Caudata > Salamandridae > Triturus > Triturus cristatus. The sequence continues at coordinate 510,290,913 of NC_140594.1, forward strand.
GTGCAGAGTAAAATAGAGCGGTATAGATTGCAGTGAAATAGAGTGCAATGGCTTAGAGTGCAGTGGTATAAAATGCTGCAAAGTAGAGTATAGTGGCGTAGAGTGCAGCGGCATAGAGTGCACTGGCTTTGAGTAAAGTGGTTTAGAGTGCATTGGTGTAGAGTGCAGTGAAGGCATGATCTGCTTAAAGTCCAGCCGCCTGAGGCGTGGTACAGGCCTAGAAACTTCATGGGCCTGGGAAAGCACCCCCATAACGAGTAGACTCTGAGAAGGAGGGCAGAGAAGCTGGCCCAGATCATCTACTAAAGAGCGCCGGACCTCGGCGCGGCCGCCAGTACCAGCGCTGCTGCCCGAGAGGAGGGCGAGAAGTGAGCCTGCACTGATGAAGGAAGGAGGCGCCTCAGGCAAGTGAAAGGTTGCAGAGACCAGCCTGAGGGATAGGAGGGCTTCTGCCGGGCGGGGGCAGTGCGAGCATCTCCCCCCTTTTTGCTTACACATACCGGGGCCTTTGTAAGAGGTCTCTAATGAATTTGGCGCACAGCTGCCCACTTGGCCACGGACAGATACACAGTTGCTTGGTGTTGGGGGTGATTCTGGCCAGTGGTATCACCGGGCGAGCCCAGTCGTGGCCCCCGGATCGGGCCATACCACAACATTTCTACAACTCCTGAAGGGAGGAAGCAGAGGCTTCTGGGAGTGAAGAATTATTGCCTCACAGAACAAAGTGATGTGCCCTGATGCGATTAGGTTCTGGGAGTTTCTTTCCATGACCTGTGCATGCCATAAGTGTTTACTGCAGTGATGTGCATATGTTTAAAGGGGGCATGATGGGTCTATGAGATATACAGGTGGTAAAAAATCTAGGTGCCTGTGTGGACTCTGCCCTTACCTTTCAGACTCAAACCAAGAAAGTGTCAGGGACCTGTTTTGCCATTTTGTGTTGGCTTAAACCGCTGCTGGGGTTTTTTGACCCGCCCATTAGGCAGGTTATTGTGCAGGATTCCATCCTATCGCGATTGGACTACGCTAGCCCACTTTATTTGGGGACTAATAAGGCTGAAATTTTGAGACTGCAGAGGGTTCAAAACGCTGCTGCCAGAACTCTTCTTGGCTTGCCCAAAATGTGTTCTACGACGAACGCCATACGTCGGCTACACTGGCTGCCTGTGGCCAAACGTGTAGAGTTTAAGTCCCTCTGCATTGCTTTTAAAATTTTAAAGCTCTCTTCGCCAGGCATCCTGGCCAATTTACTTGCACCATTACATTCCTGCACGCCAATTTGGGTTGATGGGGCAGGCTCTGGCGGTTGTTCGTCAGGTGAGGAGGGTGCGCACAGGCGGACATTCCTTTTCTACTTTGGCAGCCAAACTCTGGAACAGGCTACCTTTGCATATTCGTGGCACGGATAATTGTTTGTCATTTCGTAAGGCAATCAAAACATACCTCTTTCCTCCGTCCTAGGCTTTCCTTCTGGTTGCCTTGCAGTTTTTTGCTATCTGCGCTGGGACGCTCCTTTGCTGGGGCAGCTGTGCGCTTTAGAAAACGTTATAACATCACATAACAGAACATAACATAACATATGGACCTGCAGGGTATGTCTGAGGAGGTATAGGCCTAAGGTGGGCCCAATGTGATTATTATGCTATGCCTAATATGCTGCCTTAGGTAATGTCGTGATGTTCACACCTAGGAGTTGCTTATAATGGGTGTACTACAAGTGTTTACTGTGGGGCACTGTTGCTGATACCTTTGCCTAAAATGTTTATACCAGGTGTACCTTTACCAGTAGTTACTGGATGTTTTCACTTATCGTGAGTTCTAATGGTTATTACAGTGGCCCGATTGGCCCTGTAATGTATATAATCCTCTGTAAAGTCATACCTAGTGCCGGGTGGCACAGTGTATATATGTGATTGTGTCCTAATATGTTTTATGCATAATACAAAGGCTATTTTCATATAACCTTGTGTGGAGTTTCTTTTGTGGTGTGCCTAGTATGTCACTGCTGTGTGAGTGTGATGCACAAACGCTTTACACATTGCTTCTGGGATAAGCCTGACTGCTCTGCCAAGTGACCAAGGGGGTGAACACGGTTTATCTTCAGGTGTAACTCCCTTGCCTTGACTAGAGTGGTGGTTTCTGCCTGGCTTAGGCGCTTGCCCTAGCCAACCAGAAATCCCATTCCCATGTCCTTAAATTGTTTCAACATTCTGATGCAATGGAAACAGGCTTTGTTTAAGAAACCCACTTTGGACCCAGAGTGGAAGAAAAGTAGAGACCCATATCATTGCTTCCAGGAGTCAGTCCAATTCTAGAGAAGATTATACATATGCACCTTACAGATTACTTGGAGGCCAATATCATCCTGCACCCCACTCAAACAGGTTTCCAATCAAGTTACAGCATAGAAATAGCACTTCTAAGGGCCATGTCAGATCTGAAAGTGGTCCTGGATCATGGTGGCTCAGCAGCTCTGATCCTCCTCAATCTAAGTGCTGTACTCAATAGTGTCTCCTATCCCATCCTTGTCCATGGCTGGAAGAAGTGGACATTACGGGAATGCCTTAAAATGGCTGGCATCATTCCTGGAGAAGTGCAGCTTCCAAGTCAGCGAGGGGCCTTTCCTCTTGTCCTGCAATCAGTTGAATTGTGGGATACCTCAGGGATCCTCTCTGATCCCCACACTTTTTAATGTATGCATCCGCCCTCTATCCGATATAATCTCCTCTTTTGGATTTACAATGGTATTGTATGTGACGATACTCAACTGATAGGTCTAGTTATCTCCTGATATAGATTACACGTCTACGAGACTTAATAACTGCCTAGAGAATGGCATGACAACGAGCTGCCTAAAGCTAAATGGGCAGACAACAGAGGTCATGGTGGTGGGGAACGAGCCAACATGCTGGAACCAAATTAGCTGGCCTCCTTCCCTAGAAGAGCATCCATCCCAAAACCGGACGTTAAGAGCCTGGGCATCACTCTGGACAAGCATCTTTCCATGGCCTCCCAAGTAAAGTAGGTGGCGTGCTGCTGCTTGGGCCTTCTGAGAGCCCTAAGAAAGACTCTGAATTGGCTCCTGGTGGAGTCACGTAGAATTGTTATTGAGGGACTGATTCTTTCTCGCCTTGACTATGGCAACTCTCTTTACTTGGGTAGCCTAGTCTCGGTCGTCAAAAAACTTTACACTATTTAGAACACTGCCGCACGAATACTGTTAGGTATCCCGAAAACTCAGTCCGCACGGATAGCACTTAAAACTCTCTTCTGGCTACCCATACGTTGTAGTGTACAATTCATGGCACTATGCGTGTCACATCAGGAAAAACACAAGGTGGGGCCACATGTCCTCTATCAGCTGGTCACCTCCCATCGGACAAACAGAGCTCTTAGCTCTAACAATCTTGACTTACTGGTGGTCCCCAGAATCAAGAAAGCCAAAAGTGGTGGCCGTTCCTTTATATACCTTGCACTCATACTCTGAAATTACATACCGATTAGCTTGAGGATGAGGGACAACGTTATGAGGTTCAGAAAAAACAAAAAAAACTATCTTTTACCCTAACCTTTCTTACTCTCTCACTCCTGTTAGAATTGCTAGCGGATGGAAGCCCTGTGACGGGGAGCCATGTGCTTTACAAACCAGGCGAATAGAGGGGAGTGGCACCAGCGCTTAATTTGAGCCGGTGGTTTTCGGTGCTCGGCACCGGCACCTAATTACCAGCACCGGGGCTTATGACAGTCTGCCAGAGGGTGGCGCTCTCCGGCTCACTTAGGTATAAGCACAACAACAGCTGTCTGTGATAGTTAGTAGCTGTGTTTGTACTGTCATTGCCAGCTGACGGAGGCAATGTGTGGTGAAAGCTGCTGTGGTATCTTGACGAGAGCTCCGGCACTTATTCCTTTACAAATTAAGCACTGAGTGGCACAGAGTATAGTTGAATGGCTCTGAGTGCAATAACACTGAGTGCAGTGGTGTAAAGTAGATTGCTTCAAAGTAAATTGAAGTGGTGCACAGTAGAGTGCAATGGTGTAGAGTAGCGTGGTGTAGAGTGCAGAGTAGATTAGATTTGCGTAGAGTGGATTGGCATAGAGTGCACTGGCATAGAGTGAAGTGGTACAGATCAGAGTGCAGTGGTGACTACAGTGGTGCATAATAGAGTAGTGTGAGGTAGAGTGCATTGTGAGGTATAGAGTGAAGTGGCTTAGATTGAAGTGGTGCAGAGTAGAGTGCAGAGACGCTGTGTGGAGTGGCGTGGAGTGCAGTAGGGTAGTGTGGTGTGGTGCAGAATAGAGTGGAGTGACGTAGAGTGGAGTATGCATGGTGTGGTAGCTAATTGCCATTACAGGCAACACATCTTCAATTGAAATGACCAATAAATCTGCACAGACATACAGTTTTACTGATCAAAGTATACAGGATACAAACGAAAACATGTGTGGAAATGTCATCACCTAGTGTATTGATTTGATCGCATTAAAATATTTGTTTCCACCCACACTTCAGATTTACCACACACATGTGATTCATTTGTGCTTTTCTACTTCTGATATGTTCTGAAATATCTACACAGTTCATTTACAGACATCTAAATGTTGTTGTGTGCTATAAACAAAAATAACATTGTACAGCCTACCTCAAAACTCCCCCACTAGTCAGCATGATTGTCACATAAATCTTCTCACTTTGAAGTCAGAGAAAGAAAAGTAAACACCAAGCTCCCTGAAAAACAGAGCCTGACATTTGACCTCTGTTTTTGAATGCACGACAAATGTGACAAGATAAAACAAGATTTACAGACATTCCATACTGGTGGAAGAATACAGTAAATAGGATTTGGGCCATTATGTTTTTAGCAACCAGATAACTGCTCTCTGGTAGGCTTTGTCCTAAAAAGGAAAGGGCAGAAGTGGAACAGCTTTTTTGGTTGTCCAGCATCAGAAGAAGAGTCACCAGGAGGATGAATGCAAATTATTGTTTCTTCCTCGGGCATGGCTTCCCGTAGATTGCACACACCTTTGTGGATGAAGTTTGTTTAAGAAAGGAGGTGGTATTGGCACCAAGTGCTGTCAATAGTGGGTTGATTCCGAGGTCATTAACGTCAACAGAGGTCACCAAGCTCTGACCCTATGCATTCTTACTCATTCTCTGTCTGCATCACATCACATTGTCATCTGCAACTGCATGATGAGTGCAGAGTGAGCACCTTTGTCTGTCTTTTAGGTCCCCAATGACTGATCAATGGCGTAGCTTGGGGGGGCAGTGGGGGCGGTCCGCCCCAGGCGGCACTATTATGGGGGCGGCGGGCACATGTGCGCCGGCTGGTGCTGAGCATCCAGTACACCACACAAGTAGAAAGTGCAAGCGCACCTGCTTGCAAGCAAATCCTGCACCACCTAGGATAGTGGTGGTGTGGCACCGGTGCGCCGCCCAGCATACCATGTATGTGGGTCCCAGGGCCGTCAATCTTGTAGCGTGCAAAAGCGCTACCAATGACGGCCCTGGGCATCTTTTTTTGGCCAGCCCACGCGCTGCTGCAGTGACGCCTCGAGTCAACTCGAGAGTCAAAGAGAGACACTGCTTTCACTTTCGTGAGTTCATGGGCAGCAGCTGAACTCGGAAATGGCTCATAGCTTCTGTTAATGAGCTCACAGCCGGCGAAGTAATAAATCCAGTGGCCCGCTGCATCACGCGCACCCGACGACCCAGCCTGTTCCACCATAATGGCCAGTGCAGCTGAGCCAGCCGGCCAGAACGAGCCTGATGTGGGCGGCAGGTCACAACAGGGAGAGAGAGGCGAGCCAGGCGGACGGCATCTCATGAAAACGAATCTGCTCTCGAGATGCCACAGCTGCCTTTTCTTTTCAAGTAAGTGTGTGCTTGGCTGCCCTGGGAGTTAGAGAGGGGCATACAATAAGAGTCCTTGCTGGCAAGAATGTTCCAAATGATCTGTGCTCCCGGCATATCATTAAAACAATTATGATTGGTAATGCCAAAGTGTGTAAAAGGTGCAAGAGGGCAGTAACAATGGACCTAAATAAGCTGTACCAAATAAATAGGAAAATATGTGAACGAAAAAAATGTAAAACACTTTGACGCTGAAGGCCAGTAGGAGGGAAGGCTATTGGAACACGGCGGCGAGGGTTGTGTTATGGAGACTAAAACAAGGGTGTGTTACATCCTACTCACCCAAAAAGTAGTAATTTGTGATTTCGGTCTTTTGGATTTTAAGACTGTTATTTCACAGCATGGCATGCTTCCCTTTTCCGAGCTGCATGAAACCCCTGACGCCACGGCGCCTGGGACCTCCACAAGGCTAGCGTTATTGTCGAGGCGCCCAGGCTCCTCTGTGGAACACGAGAAAGCACTTAATGCTCTTTACATAATGAAACCAAACAAAAACAAATGACAGGCGGGCACCGCAAACTGAAACCAGAAAGGCCTTTACCGCGTCATAATTGTCCTCCCGTGTTGAGATGCAATATATTTTTTCATTAGGACACCTCAGACTTGTATTTGCGATGGCAGGACACTGATTATTATAAGCACGCACAGACTCGAGGCAATTTTAGACGTTTTCGATGAGCAGGATTATGTGAAATGTGCAAGGGGTTATTTAATGCAATGTATCAGCGACGGCGCAATGCATCTGTTGGGCGACTGTAACAACACACCAGCACGAACATTCAGAACGGGCCCATCCTTCCGAATACATCTTTTTATTTTAACAGACCATAACCCAACACTCCATCCCTTTCTGATGCGGTCGAAGCATGCCTTTGAGTGCCTTGACAATCGCTGCCACGGTGGCCTCATTACTAAACTTTGAATTTTAGAACCTAGTGGAGGCACAGTGGGAAACTATGCGGTCTCAGACTATGGGATAACATCCGACTTAGTCGGCGAACTGCAAATATTTGGGCAGGATTAAATGGATTTGACAAAACGTATATCCTCTTGCAGAAGGTTCTTCATCCTCACAGCATGGGCTGGCATCGGAGAAGACATGATGGAGGGCAGACTTTTGTGATCGTATTGAAACTTGTACTCTTGTCCCTGTCTGCCATGTTTGGAGCTTGTGACAGATGAAGACTAAAACTAGGCCTTTTTTGCCAAAGTGATGGCAAATGGTGAGCTATCGCCAACGTGAGGTTTGCTTTCAAGCAGTGCTTAATTTGTAAACAAAATAAGTGGCAGGGCTCTCATCAGGAGGCCACTGCAGCTTGCACCACACATTGCCCCTGCTGTGCTGCCAATGAAAGTGCTGTCAATGATAGTGACCATCACACTCCTACAAGTGTGACAATTCGAACTAATTCAGCCCCAAAGCCATAAAAATGGCTTGGGCAGCAGGTAAAAGTCATTTTAATGTATATTGATTTAATAATTAACTGTTGTTGTGGTCATCTCTAAATTATCCAGACAGCGCCCAATTGTGGCAGGCTGTCACAAGCACCGGTGTTGACAGTTAAGCCAGCAGCGGAAACCACCTGCTCAAATTAAGCACTGCTTTCAAGCAGACGCTGGAAACTCTGGAGTTACATTTCTAAGAGCAAGAGGGTCTACTGCTCATAAACATTTGAGAGTGTACAGGATTTGAAATCTGATGGTATATGCTGTATTAATGGGTAAGGATTCTACCATACAAGAGCCATGATGGACTACATTAAACGGTTGGCCCCCTTTTTTTTTTTTTATATTTGTTTTTATTGATTTCACATAACAGTGAGCCAGACATCGTATCGCGGTATATGGACATAGAAGTACATGGCATAGTTCACATGTTTACAACCAATTTAGGATAACACATATTGAGAGTGTCGGACATCCATGATGATCCCTGTATGACGTCACTCAGTGGTCTAATATCGTGAATATGCATCTCAACGGCTATCAAATACGGTAGGTTTTCGGCATTTTCGTCTACACCAGGAGCCCAGCCAAACATGTAATAATTAGTCAAATCTATCAGGATCTAATACAGTTATAATATTCTAACAAAAACTCTTACCCAACCCCCCCCCCCCCCCTCCCCTCCCTGCATGCTTGGCCATAAATATCTAACAGTAGTATTTGCACATTTTCTATATCTGCAGTTGTGTGTGTCTTAATTCCAAAGACTAACGTAGGCAACTATACAGTCCTGCTAATTTACACAGTATAGCCCACAAGGATTGTGAGGAGCCCATGTGTCCCACAGCTGTTGAGCAAACCCCCATGCAATATTCCGAGTCCGCCTCAGTAGGACAAAATGTCTATTGCAGCGTATTCCTCTATCATTGCATTCCAGCTCAACAAAATCAGTGTTTTTCGTAGGCCTCTATATTCCTCTCGTTTTAGTTCAGCCCCCTCCGACTTACCCCACCTCAACAATTCCGTGTGCCAGTCCTGTAGGGACGGGGCCCTAGTAGCTTTCCATCTTGTGGTTATTGCTCTAGTCCCAGTATGCAGTATTCCAAAGTGTCATTCTGGCGTATCGGGGCTATAGTCATCAATATTTTGCATATCGTCGCCTAGTAATGTCCCAGTCTAGGGCAGTCCTATATCATGTGTACCAACCCCGCATCGGGTGCGTGGCAGCGCGGGCAGGCATCGTCCGCCCCTAGAAACATAGCGCTCAGTCTGTGTGGGGTTAAATAAGCTCTATGTAGAAGCATCAATTGAATAAATTTAAATTTAGGATTCTGAGAGACTTTCTTCCCATTCCTTGGCTGTAAATGCACGGCCTACGTCCTCTTCCCACTTATCGTGTAGCCGCCATAAGGAGACCGAACGGTTGGCCCTTACGTTTGTTTTTAGGCCCAGTGCATGAGCTATTTGGTACGGGCCGACAGTATATATCATGGAATAATAATTGGTGAGATAACCCGGGCGGTTAAAGTATTTCTTGGAGAGATTTCTGTTTTGTGTAGTCCCAGAACTGACTCGAAGTAATATAGAAGGTTAATATGCTTTCAAAGCACATCATGTAATATGCAGATGATAGAATGTTTTCCTTTTTAATGTAGCTAGGTAAGTGGGTTATTGCTTTGAACACAGATCTTTTTCTTACTTGCAGTTCATAAATAGTAAGCCTTTCAATATAGCACAGTGAGCTATGTAGGATATGTGACTGCTACACCTTTTAACCCTCACTGACTCATGCAACACATCTTGTACACTGATTTACACACTTGCATGAAAATAGTGCTATTTAAATTGTGTGTAAATACTGGGACAGACCAACACACATGACATTCTTACAGTTCATGCACTTACATAAATGAACCTAACAAAGTCAAAAGCATGCCTCTCTTAAGTACCTGTGAAGAGATAACAAGCTGTGTGCTTTTATTTCCCTCCATTGCTTTTACATTTAAGTGTAAGGTTCCAGGCCACTCCATCAAAAGGAGGCCTAATGGCCCCTTAACTTGGCCTTTATCTTTGGCCCATCTGGAGGTGAAGATAAAAAAGCCCCCCTCGCTGCCAGCACATTGCTGATGGGAATGAAAAGCAGACAATGTGCAGGTGCTGCTGAACGTGTCCAGGAGTCTGAAAATGACACCGGGACAAGTTCAGCATATTTCTGTGTGTCCCAAATTGTTGGCAGGGTGGACGGCGGTCACCCTATGAAAATAGCGGGTGGACCCACGCAGCACCTCCGCTCCGACCTTTGCTTTCACCTGCAGTGGAGTAGAGAATGGCATTGTAACTTAAACCCTGCCAATCCACCCCCGCTGCTCGCTGTCCTTTTTCCCAAGCCCCCGGCCATGGGTGGCAATCTGAGGGATAGCCCTGGGCGCCAGAAGCTCTAGCTACGCCACTGTGACTGATGTAGTGGAAATGAAAGATGGACCCTGGATGGTGCTTAGTTCACTCCGTGCTTCCGTCTGACTCTGACTCGGAGTCGCCGCCACATCACCAAATTCCTCTGAGTGGCTGGAAAGTGAGAGGAGGCCTGATGATTTGCTAGTGTGGGCTGATTTTGCAACAATTCTGCAAAATCATCCCCAGTGATAAATTTAACCCGAAGTAACAAAACTGCCCCCCACCCTTCTGTGGTAAATAAAAATTCCTTTACCGGGACTGAATTTGATACAGAAACATTATAAAATAGCTCAGTAAAATGAGAGGCAGAATCCGTGATATTAGAGTTTCGGAATGGGCTTTATTCCAATAATCGATTATAATCGGATGCTTCAAGTTCCATCACCACGGGGGTTCAGGAAGTGAAGTACATACTTTATTGACAAGAAGGTAACTTTTATAGTACATACATTATAATGAAGTGAATACAGTAGGCGTAACAATTGATAAGGACATTGACGTTTGGTCTGCGTAACCGAAAATGGGTGTAATAATGAGTAAAAAGGAACATGATTGGTTATGATGTAATACATAGATGGATCTATAAGATAATACTTGGCATTGATGCGCGCGCAGCAGTATGACGTGTAATTGACGTGTAACTAGGGGGTGACGGGGACTTGACATTTAGCTCTATATGTGGAGACGAGAAGTCTGGGGGGTCAAGTCAACCTAATCCCAAATCATATCTAACATCCTATGTTTAAAGAACTATGTTATCCATAAAAGAGGGACTCTCGGACAGAATCTATTCTATACTGACTGTGCGTGCGTGTACAAGCGTCTAAGTGTCTACACTGAATGCGAGGGGGTAGGAATATTCCATGGTAACAGGGCTATGAATTACTTGCATGAGGACAGAGAAGATGGGCCTTTTTGCTTGGTAACTGGAAGAATGTTTACTTAAACTACTAGGCAGGAATGCATCGGCTGAGGGGGAGGCAGATAATTCGAAGGTGAAATACAGTTCTTGGCAGAGAGTAAGCTGATGTCAGGCTTCGTGAGCCGCGCAGAGAATGAGACAAAGTTCATGGTCACAGATGCAGGCTCGGGCTGGAGCTTTCAGAGGCAGAAGGCAAGAGGAGTTTTGATGACAGAATCAGGGCCTACTTGCCTGGACTGAAAAGTGGCATAAGTGAACCATATAAAGCCGATGGCCTTTCATATTTAGGAATGGGATATCCGGCCTATACATGGCGGATCTGTCAAAGGACATGTTGACGGTGGACGCACATGTATTTGCGTCTTCATAACTGGAACTGGAGGGAACATACATGTACTTGTGACATGCACATGGAACCGTTGGGGTCCAAGATAGGGGACATAACTGACCAGAAAAATCCATATTTCCACATTCCCTCCTTGTCCCCTACTTGCCCTTCAAGAGATATCAATCTTCATCAATCCATTGATCTGTTCATATAGCATCATTTGTTCTTCTTTCTTCTTCCGGGATCTTGAATGAAAATCTTGATGTGGAATGCACGATGTGGCACACAGACCACAAATTGCTGGTCCACATTGTAGACATAGACAGCAACTGAATAGTATGAGAAGGCCAATACCTAGGAAGGATAAAACTCTCCATCCCCAGGCTGATACCGCATTCCAAAACCAACTGGACCAAGTCCAAGTGCCTGGGTTCTGGTGTATCTGGCTTACAATCTTATGAAGGCGAGTGATGGCTTTATATACAGATGGCGAATTTTCTGGTATGAATACGCAGCAGCTTGATCCGATGACCCTACAAGCTCCGCCCCTATCAGCCAGGATGACGTCAAGGACAAGACGATTTTGAAGCACAACAATCCGCATAGCAGACTGCTCTTCCGTTAAATTGCCTAAGGCGGAAATAGTCTCATTCACTACTGCTTCAAGCGTTCTAGTTAATCTACGTATCAGCTTACTATTAGTAACAGTACCTATATAGGGAAAGATGCCTTTATTAAAATCTACATACTTGTCCCATGCCGTCTCAGTGTAATCGACAATGGGGAGATCTCTCCGTTCTCTGTTGTGTACTAAATGAATATTTCTGTAATAATCAGGAGGAGCTAGGAAAACAGGTGGCAAAAGGAATGCAATGTAGCAGGTACCATCCCAATCTAGAGGTAGACGCATATATGCAGTCTGACCACATATAAAGTAGGAGTGGCGAGAAGCTCTAAATGAAGATTTTCCTTGATCACTGAATTCTACCATAGTAGTGCATTTACTATGGCCCATATGTATGGAACCAACCTTTCTTACACATAATTCACCCCTCGCTGGGAATACTGACATGGTGGGTAAGACTAGTTCAATTTCAGATACGACATTTAGAATCATGAGATTAGGTGTAAAATTGCCTAATCCATATACTTCATTTTCTAGATCAGTTCCTGTTCTTTTGGGGCGACCCTCCTTGTCAGGGTAACAGACCTTGAGTAAAGCTAGGTTCAGATTTCCCCATACCCAATGATCTTGGTAAACTGCTGTGTCTGAGTCTATGGAATTAATTAAGCTAAACCATGCTCCACAGGAGCCATTATGTGTAAATGGATGTGGAAAGAAAGGCAGGACTCCTTCATAATTCTGATAGGGAGGGAGTCGGCCACACACCCAACAATTGGTGGCATTACTAGTCTGATGGGAATGATGTAACATACTAATGAAAGTGTTATTGCGCAGCGCAAGTCTATAAGACAATTCATGCGGAGGTAAGTCACTAAAAGAATGTTCAGCAGCAACATTATAAACATGTCTAGAAATAGGGTAATATATGTGCAACAACATACTTGTAATAATTATTAAAAGACTCAATAAAAACAAAATTAATAATGTCACTATGCAGTGGCTACGCAGTGATTTACAATACGCCTGTCGTTTCAACATTTTTCGGGTATTTTCTCTACTCAGGTCCAAGGGATACATGTCAGAGACAATTCAACCGCTTCACCTTGGAGAGGACTTAAACAATCAAATTGCTCGACTTGGTGGGCCTAAGCTTTAGTTTGTAATTTTCAGATTTGTTCGGTTCAACAAAAGGGAGTTTTGTATCAGTCTGTGAGGGGGTGCAGGGCACAATGTCTATATCCGAAGATAGTCCATGAAATTTCTTGATGTGGTTTGAATGAATCCAGCCCTTGCGGCCCTCGATCTTCACGGCTGTTCTTGTGGTCAACAGGACCAACTTGGGTGCTTTCCACCTGGGCTCCAGCTGAGTCTTTCGGTCGAAATTCCTCACAAAGACAAGATTACCCGGAACAACGTCATGGGGTTTCACCTCAGTGTTGTCGGGAAAGGCTGCAGCTACCTGTGAACGAGAAGATTGTAGTGCAGACATCAAGGAAGCCAAGTAATCTGTCAGCATATTACAGTCAATATCAGTTATTTTGCGTGGTATAGGCGTCCCCCACATATTCGGTGGTCTACCGAAGATCACCTCATACGGGGATAGCCCTGTTCGAGAGTGTGCTACCATTCTCATGTAAAAGAGTGCAACTGGTAACGCTACTACCCAGTCGACACCTTTCTCTCTGCATATTTTGGACATTCTAATTTTCAGTATCTGGTTATGTCTTTCTACGAGACCTGCTGCCTCGGGATGTCGGACACAGTGGAATTTCCACTGATATCCTAACAGAAGTGAAACGTGTTTCATTAATTCGGATGAGAACGGCTGGCCGTTATCTGAGTAAACAGCACGTGGTAAACCGTATCGTGGGAAGAATTCTCGAACCAACTGTTTGGCAGTAGTCGGGGCAGTGTAATCTGAAACCGGGTATGCCTCCGTCCAACGGGACAGAGCGCAGACAACTACGAGAACATATTTGAATCCTCGACATCGTTCCATCTGGATATAGTCCATCTGGAGTACTTCAAAAGGATGATTAGGAGTATGAAATCCACCCTGTTCTACGGGAACGCTTTTTCCTGGGTTGAACTGACAACAGATCATACAGGTACGGACCTTTTGTTTTGCTGCTGCTCGTAAATGTTTATTGAACCAAATGTGTTGAATGCTGTCTAGCATAGCTTTTTCTCCTAGATGTGCTGGACTATGTATAGTGTTAATTATAACTTGGACCATTGAATCAGGAAGGAACCATACAGACTTTTCCTTCATCATCCATCCTTGGTCCGTTTGGATCCCTCCTAATTCAGTCCATTTCTTTATTTCGTCTGGTGTAGCATGTGTCTGTATGTCAATTACGTCAAGAGTAGGATCTTTAACTGTCATACAATGTGTCGGTGTCGGGACTATTGTCTTTGTCATGTCGGGGGTTTGAGTTTGAGCAGTCAGTTTAGCTGTTCTGTCGGCTAGATCATTGCCTTGGGAAATGATATCAGTAACCTTCGTATGGGCCTTACATTTCATAATTGATATTTCAGTGGGTAGATGTATTGCATCTAATAATGCATGAATGAGGGGTCCGTGCTGAATGTGGGCACCGTGGGAAGTTAAATAACCTCTCTCTCGCCACAGCACGCCGAAGTCATGTACAACTCCGAATGCATAACGTGAGTCAGTGTATATGTTGACTTTTTTATTCATGGCTTGAATACAGGCTTGTGTCAGAGCGATAAGTTCTGCGGCTTGAGCTGACAAAGTAGTTATACGATTAGTTTCAATGACCTCAGTATCTGTTGTGACTGCGTAGGCGGCTACTAACTCTCCTGTACTTGTTCTCATGCATGAACCATCTACATACAAGGTCAGGTCTGGATCTGACAATGGGACATCGGTTAAGTCTTGTCTGGGTTTTGTTGTTATAGTAATAACTTCAATACAGTCATGGGCTAGTGGGTCTGTTCCGACTACTGGTAAAAGTGTGGCAGGATTCAATGTGTTACAGCGTCTGATTTCTATATGTGGCTGAAACAATGTAAGCTCGTATCCTGTAAGTCGCGCTACAGTCAAGTGTTGTGTTTGCGTTCTATTTACAAGAACCTCTACTGCATGTGGTACTTGAACTGTCAATGGATGTCCTAACACTATGGCATCGCTTTGTCTGATTGCTAAAGCTGTTGCTGCTACTGATTTTAGGCATGCAGGCAAAGCCTGAGCTACGGGATCTAATGTACTAGAAAAATAAGCACATGGTTTGTGTGCTCCTGCTTGTTCCTGTGTGAGTACTGACAAGGCCGTACCTTCGCGTTCTGTAACAAAGAGTGTAAACTGTTTTCTGTAACATGGCGTTGCTAAAACGGGTGCTTGACATAAAGCTTTCTTTAAGCTTTCAAAAGCTTGTGTGTGTTCCTGAGTCCAAGGGAGAACAGTCGGTGTGGCTGCCTCCTGTGTTGTCAATTGAATGAGTGGTTTTGCTAGAAATGCATACTGAGGGATCCACTGTCTACAATATGAAGTGAGGCCTATGAAAGCCCGCACCTCCTTTTGTGTCTTGGGTATTGGCATGTTAGCTATTAACTGAATGCGGTCGGGTGTAAGCTGCCTTCCCTCCTTGGACAGCGAGTGTCCAAGATAAACAACTCGCTGGACACAGAATTGCAGCTTAGAAGGGGACACCTTGTGACCCTTTTCGGCTAGAAATTGTAAAACTGTCAGTGAGGCTTTCTCACATTCGGGTTCGCTTCTAGCGGTGATCAGCAGATCATCGACATATTGAAGCAAGGCAGTGTTGACTGGCATGTGGATACTATCTAGTTCTCGTTTCAGTGCTTGGCTATAGATGCTGGGGCTTTCTGTAAATCCTTGAGGTGCGCGGGTGAATTTAAAGCTACGCCCATTTAAACTAAATCCGAACAAATATTGGCTTTCCGGATCTATTGGGACGCTGAAAAAGGCATTTTTGAGATCAATTACAGTAAACAATGTTGCTTCGGAATCAATAGCTGTCAATAATGACGAGATATCTGGGACCACAGGAAATTGTGGCACAATACATTTGTTTAACTCGCGCAGATCAATAACCAATCGATATACTGGCGGAGCTGTAGGATCTGTTCGTTTAAGAATCGGAATTATCGGTGAATTACATACATTGGAGTCTGTTTCTACAACTACTCCTTGGGCAATAAGCTCGTCAATGATTTGTAGTAAAGCCGTTACAGCATCTGGTGGTAACTTGTATTGTCGCATTCGTGGTAGTACCACTCCTGCCTTTAGTGTGACTCGATATGGTGTAATATTCATGCAACCAACATCAGTAGGGCCTTGTGCCCATAGATGTGTAGGTAAAGTCTGCAGTCGGGGATCCATGTCTCTAGATACATAGTGACCTTTAAAATCACGTAAAAACAACCTTACTCCTTCCGGAGAACAACATATTATGGCTCCTAGGGCTTTCAACGTTTTTATTCCTAACAAGTTTTCTGGACATGATTTAGTAAGCAATAAATCTGTAGTTCGGGTCAGAGGTCCTATCGTAAGTGGAAGAGGCTGTGACACTTCATTAACAATAGGTTTTCCTGAAAAACCAAGGGAAATATTCTGTGAGCCTGAGAGGGGTGCCCCTGGGACTTCACTTCGTTTTATAGTTGTTCGGCTTGCCCCTGTATCGAGTAAAAATTTTCTATCTTGACCTAATAATTCACTATGTACATAAGGTCCTTCTTGATCTACAGGAATCTCGATAAGGGGTAAGTCAACTTCCCTCTCTAGGCTAGTTCATGCGTAACGTTGATACTCCGGATATTCATACTGTGCAGTCTGATACATTTGTCGTGTTGTTGTCTGTGTGGCAGCAACAGGCAACGGTGGTGCAGCTGGCACAAACTGTATTGGCTGTTGTGCGGCTGGCATGGCCTGGGCATGCTGCGTAGCTCCTTGTTCATTCTGATCTTGTCTTAGTGGCCGTGATCTTTCTTGTGTTTTACCTATGGCGATATTATGTTTTAGCACTGGACAATCGTGTACGTAATGACCTGGCTTTTTACAATAATTGCATGTCCCTTTTACAGGTCCTGCTGAATCGGAATGTGTCATACCCTTTTTATGTCCTTCAGCTGGAACTGTCTGGGAAACTAGCATTTTCATTTTCGTGTCTTTCATGCGTCTGTGTTCATGTTCTTGTTCCTCTTTAATTCTATTGTGGTGGTACTGTAACATTTGTAACATTTGTGTTGGAGTGTTACCTTGCCAGGTACTCTCGAATTTTAATACTCTATTCTTTACTGGGGGCAGGGCATTTTCCACTAATTTTGTTACAAACAGGTGCGGGTATGATTCGCTACTTGCTTTTATGCCACTATTTATACCAAAACATTTCTCGAATCGGGCATAGTAATCGCTAGTGTCTTCATCTTGCTTCTGTTTGCAGGCTGAAATTGTACCCCAATCTTCCTTTTTCGTAGTTAATAAACGTGGCAGTACCTGTACTAGTAGACCTGGTAGTGCTTTAGTTTTGTCCCCAAGCCCCGAACCTGGACCTCGGGCCCTTTCTTCTGCTTCTAATGCTGACCATTCTATCTTTTGATCACCTACCTCCCACTCTTTTTCCTTGAGTTTCTCATAAATGCCAGCAGGCATCAACACCTTTAATATTGTCATAATGTCGGGGTAGGTATACTCTCCCATGAGTAACATGTCTTTAATTTCTCGGTGAAAACCCGCTGGGTCCTTGTCATGACTGGGTACTACTTTCTTCATTTCTAACAATTCTATTTTCGATATAGGCGTATATACAAATACACGTTTAAACTCATTGTCCTCGCCTTTTATTGGGTGTACTTCTCGTAAGGGATTCTGTCTATCCAGGTGATACGTCGTTCTTTCCTTGACAGGCAATGAGACATGCTCTGAGCATACAAAAAGAATATACTGCTTTCTAGATACTAGAATTTCTTTAATTAATTTGGTACCTGGACCTCTCCATTTATTCATCAGCAATTCAGTCAATATGTCAGGTAAGGTACCAGGGTCCGAATGCTGACTCTGATATAGTATAATGAGTTGTTGAATCATATAAATCCCAGCTAACCTCTGCTCATCTGGGGTGAGATTCAAAAATGTGCGTACTACTGTCTCATCACTATATTTTCCGGGACTGTCCATCCAATGAACAGCTGCCCTCGCTAAATCTTGTTCATCCATAGAATCGAGAAAATGATAACCCCTTCGTTCTCGGAGTAGTTTGTCGGTGGTTTGGAACGAATGCTCGTTAGACCTTACGTTATTTATAGGTATTTGGAAATTCCTGTCATTATCTGGACATATTGGACGTATTGGGTCAGTATAACATCTAGTCTGATTCCTATTACAAGATCTTCCTCTACCTACATAGGCTATGGTGTCTGGCTGTCCGGCGGGCAGTCCTGACCCTTCTTCCTCGCTTTGCTCGAACTCGTCTGTCTCTAATCTCTCTTCGTGTAGGCATTCTATTTCTTTACGGATCTTTCGGCACATGGCTATTATACAATTTTGCTTATCGTGTCTCCCTTCTGATATATTCTGGCTCCATTTTGTAAGAATTTTCATTGCTTCCGGATCTACCCCCGGTCGGTCTTGATTTCTGATCACACAGTTTATGAGGAAACGCAACAGTTCCCCCTGTATCTCTACTTTCTGGTATTCCATAGCTCTGTTAATACATTCTGGATCTCGCCCTGTTTGAACAAAATGATATATTTTATCTAGATGCGCAGTCATTCCTGGTAGCTTCGCTAAATACCCTGCGGCTCGTCTGATACGTAATGATGCCAGGATCATTTCGTCCTCTTTACCGAGCACCGGGTCATATCTACAATCTATAAGAAGTTCCTTAAGCGTACGATCACTTACGAATTTGGGTGTACGTGAATGCGCTGACTCTTGGAAAATAAGTTTATTTATTCTAGGTGGCGTAGAAAAAATATTGGTAGCACCTCCCGTGGCCCCGTCTGGGGCGTCGGGTGTGAAAGGATTCGTCGAACGTGACACAGCAACTATAGGTGTGGACTCAGCTATAGAAGTACTTGTAGGAACGGATGCAGAAACAGATGTGCTTGCCGGAACTTGTGACTCGATTTGTTGCTGCAGGGATACGGGTGCTGGATCTTGGCGTTGGACCTCCCTGGTATGCGGTCTACGTGGGGCGGAATTAGCATACTCGGGAGCTGCGTCATCTAAATATGAGGAAAGAAAAACATCTTCTGCGGTTCTAGGATGCCCCTTAGGATGTACCTTGATTGGGAATAATGGGGGTGGCAAGTCTTTCGGTATCTCTGGAGTAGCCTTAGGTAATCCTTCGGCCAGAAGGGGATACATACCATTCATAAGGGCATTTCTTTGTCTGTCTACTTGTTCTGATTTCACTCGGATACCTTCCTCAATTAATAAATTCTCTCGAACTTTATTGGAATTCTCTTTACTCTTCTCTTCCTGTCTACGTGCTTTTTCTGTTCGTCTATGTGATTCTTTACGCCATAATTCAACGGCGTCTTTCTGTGACTGTCTGACTTTCCTTTTCCATAACTCTTCCTCGACTTTCATGATGCACTCTGCATCCCAGGTCCCCGCTGTGGGCCACCTCTGACTTTCTGGTAATCCCTTGGTATAGTCTACCCATAAATCAAGAAATAATATAGCGTCTAAGCCATGTTTGTGATACATAAAGTGCCCTGGAGTGTCCCTAGGAGGAATAGGGACGGCTTCTTCGAGAACCCCTTTTCTGGTAGTGATCTGTCTTAATTTCGAAAAGAGCGGCATATTGAGAACTGACCTTATACTTGATTTTGACCTGATACTTGAATTTGAACAGACTTAATACAATAAACACGATAATGAACAGTCATTCATACCACGATATACAGAACATACTTAAACACTTTAAACATTTAACATTAAACCTTTAACTGAAACAACAATGATGATCGTCTGCATAACTAATCACCAAGCTTAATTCTCGACAATAACTAGACAATAACTAGATACTTCGGAATACTTCGGAATACTTGATATACTGCTAAACAGTACAGATACACTGCTAAAACAGTGCAGACCGGATTTGTGTACCCAAACCCGTCTTGACCGGCACAACCTATGTGCACGTCAGAAATGCCTCCCCAGCAATGGTACTCACCGGGTAGCTTCGGAAACGGAAGGCCTCAGTAACTTGAACTTGAACCGGACTGGACTCGACTCGACTCGACTCGTCGGACACTGGGCTTGACTTCGGACTGGTGGGTCTCTGTATACCTCGGATCTTGCTCTCTCAGCTAGGCTCTGGTCGGGATACTTCGCACTTCTCACCGCCTCGTCTGGGTGTTGATCGCAGTCTCAGTCGCCCCCGCTTGACCGGAGGGAGATACAGGAAATCCTGCTGGTACGCGTTATTGTCCGTCCAGCTGTGGCAGGAGACCGGGCCTGCAACGCACCGCCGGCGCGTGAGATGAGAAAGTGTCCCTATTCGGGCGCCATCATGTGGTAAATAAAAATTCCTTTACCGGGACTGAATTTGATACAGAAACATTATAAAATAGCTCAGTAAAATGAGAGGCAGAATCCGTGATATTAGAGTTTCGGAATGGGCTTTATTCCAATAATCGATTATAATCGGATGCTTCAAGTTCCATCACCACGGGGGTTCAGGAAGTGAAGTACATACTTTATTGACAAGAAGGTAACTTTTATAGTACATACATTATAATGAAGTGAATACAGTAGGCGTAACAATTGATAAGGACATTGACGTTTGGTCTGCGTAACCGAAAATGGGTGTAATAATGAGTAAAAAGGAACATGATTGGTTATGATGTAATACATAGATGGATCTATAAGATAATACTTGGCATTGATGCGCGCGCAGCAGTATGACGTGTAATTGACGTGTAACTAGGGGGTGACGGGGACTTGACATTTAGCTCTATATGTGGAGACGAGAAGTCTGGGGGGTCAAGTCAACCTAATCCCAAATCATATCTAACATCCTATGTTTAAAGAACTATGTTATCCATAAAAGAGGGACTCTCGGACAGAATCTATTCTATACTGACTGTGCGTGCGTGTACAAGCGTCTAAGTGTCTACACTGAATGCGAGGGGGTAGGAATATTCCATGGTAACAGGGCTATGAATTACTTGCATGAGGACAGAGAAGATGGGCCTTTTTGCTTGGTAACTGGAAGAATGTTTACTTAAACTACTAGGCAGGAATGCATCGGCTGAGGGGGAGGCAGATAATTCGAAGGTGAAATACAGTTCTTGGCAGAGAGTAAGCTGATGTCAGGCTTCGTGAGCCGCGCAGAGAATGAGACAAAGTTCATGGTCACAGATGCAGGCTCGGGCTGGAGCTTTCAGAGGCAGAAGGCAAGAGGAGTTTTGATGACAGAATCAGGGCCTACTTGCCTGGACTGAAAAGTGGCATAAGTGAACCATATAAAGCCGATGGCCTTTCATATTTAGGAATGGGATATCCGGCCTATACATGGCGGATCTGTCAAAGGACATGTTGACGGTGGACGCACATGTATTTGCGTCTTCATAACTGGAACTGGAGGGAACATACATGTACTTGTGACATGCACATGGAACCGTTGGGGTCCAAGATAGGGGACATAACTGACCAGAAAAATCCATATTTCCACACTTCCAGCCACCCAGGGAAATGCCAAATGCCTGTACTGCCAATCCGGGCCTGCCCTTAGGGTACAAAAGACAGCTTTGCTCTTGGTTCACTGATAGCATCTTCGTCAGGGTGGTGGCTCGGGCATGAATGTTTCTAATTTCATCATGATTAGAATCTGTAGCTTCTAACAATTGCCACTCAATACAATAGTATAAATTAACTTTTGAGCTGAAATTCATTGCAAAGACCATATTATAAAGAAACACATTGTTTTGAACTTTGAATTGTCTTTATCATATATGTGCTAGACTCTATGAGCCAAGCAAAAACAGACCCTTACCCTCTTCCCCAAACCCCTGAAGCTCATGACAACCCTGCAGGAGACAGGGACCACATAAATGCAAATGGTTATGAAGCACTCTTTAAAACTGTCTGGGGTGGCAACAGGCTGGTGTCAGGGTCCTTTGTGTGTGTTTGGGGTTATAAGACACACTCTATTTGAGTAGGCTACCAGTGTCTCTTCAATGACTGCCTACATTCGTTTTTCACTTTTCTGAAAAACTCCGCAAGTCTGGTCATCTACGTGTTCCAAACCTCTCATAACTTTTGGTTTCTCATCGGACCCTGACTGGTTGGTTGGTTCTGTGAAATAATGGATAGAGTGAAAGTTAAGTGGTTTTGTACTTGTATCATTTTAATCAGGGCTGTAGTTTATGGTCTAGTGAGTTGTAGAGACGTGTTACCTCATTCTTTATGTTGTTTGACTTGTTGGCTGTTGTGATGAGACCTCTAACAGATTCTACTTAGTTCCTTTTCAGTGAGGACAGTTTTTTGATCAGGTTGGTGACTTCACAATTTCTGTGGAAAATAATAGAAAGGATTGGCCATGTGTGCATTTGCTATATTTTATTTTTATGTCATTTTTAATTTCTTTACATTAGTGGAGGCACTTTTATGAGTGCTTTTTAACAGCTTGAATGTTTCTCTTTTTGAATCGTGTTCATATTATATAAATTGAAAACGTATTCTGATTTGTTTTTGCTTTGTCAAATTTGCTGCATGAAGCTGAAGATTCATGGGTAATCTATCCGCTCATAAATTGTAAATATCTGCTTTCTGTATTTTCACTTCGCTTCTAAACTGTCTTCTAAATCGTTTGTTCATAAATGGCCCTTTGTTTTCTACTTGGGTCACTCTTTCTGCTGTCTCTTAATTTCCCTTTTCATTTCCGCATGCCTGTGTTGCTTGTGCTTGAATTCATAACGCTGCTACATTGTTTCTTGTTCCCGCTGTTGCACATTTTTGCTGATATATTCTATTTTAGCACGGCCATTTCTAAAACCTTATTGTTAGTTTGCACGATTTTCGCTGGATTTACGTCGACGTGTTACATTGTTACTTTCATTACTAGCCGCGCTTGTTTCTGAATTGTCTTTTCAGTTCCAGGCGTTTTGCCTGGAACATGGACATCGCACAATAAATCACCAACCACCACTTACTTGTTAGCAAAAAAGGCCACTTTATTAAGACAGGTGCCAAATCATAATTTTTGCAATGCAATAACTTTCCAAAGTTTGTCTTCAAATCACCCCAAACCTACCCCCCAATGTAAAACCCCACCCCTAAACAGAATCCCGACCCCTGTGTGCATTTTCCCCTACTTCTCATTTCCTGATCCCGTGACTGCTCCCCCCCTCCCCCGTTGGAGGATAGGCTAACCCGCTCAAGGCTGCCCACCCCCCCAGCAAAACCCCGCCTACCCAGGACACTATCCAGCCGTAAAAACAAAACACAAGAAAAACCTGTCTTATCGTGGCAAAAGGAAAAAGAACGTCGGTGTAATGCCAACACCAGGACAAAATGGGGAAGAAAAACAATGCTATGAAACCAGAGGGTGGGTGGGTGGGACAAAAAGAGTAAACCAGCCCCTCCTCCCCGCTCCCGAGGGCCCAGTGATTTTCCCGCCCCTGCCTCCCTCTACTTATCACCTTCGGCGCGCCTCGCGCCCCTAATCAAACCCTCTACCCTGCACCTGGGTGGCCGCTCCATTGTGCGAAGCCACCCAGGGGGAGACCTGGCTCGCGCCCTGCACCCCCTGGGTCCCCCCTCGCACAATAAATCACCAACCACCACTTACTTGTTAGCAAAAAAGGCCACTTTATTAAGACAGGTGCCAAATCATAATTTTTTGCAATGCAATAACTTTCCAAAGTTTGTCTTCAAATCACCCCAAACCTACCCCCCAATGTAAAACCCCACCCCTAAACAGAATCCTGACCCCTGTGTGCATTTTCCCCTACTTCTCATTTCCTGATCCCGTGACTGCTCCCCCCCTCCCCCGTTGGAGGATAGGCTAACCCGCTCAAGGCTGCCCACCCCCCCAGCAAAACCCCGCCACCCAGGAAAACCCACAGAGTTTTCCTGCCCCACCCATCAACTTGGTGGTAGTGCACGAACCCTTTTTCAAACGCACCATATTTGTTCCTTCCAAATTTGCGCAATCAAATCCCGCAACTCCAGCAGGTAATATGCTTGCCCCATTGTAGATAAATGTACCCCATCCTCACGAAACATATACCCTTCCGTGCATTTAATGTTGGGATGAGCTAGGACCCGCACCCCATGACCCTCACAAAAATGTCTCATAGTGCGGTTAACCTTTCGTCTCGCTTTTTCCATTGCTGCATGATGCCGTGCTCCTCTCCAGTGCAACCTTGTAATGAACTCTGTCCAGATCAACTGAGTGCTCTCCCAGGTAGCCTGGAGGACCTCCAAATCATGTTTCATTAACTTTATTAACGACAGCCCTGACAAATCAACGAGGTCATTTTCACCCAAATGAATAATGAGCAAATGTGGCGGTCCCCTTCCAGAGCACATCGTGGCCAGCACCGGAAACAAACCCTCCCAACGCATTCCCCCTTTTCCTTTCCATACCACCTCGTGGCTGGCACTGCGCAGTCCAAGGGAACGCCCACACATCTGTTGTTCGGCATAGACTGCAGCCCATTTAACGAAGGAGTGTCCTACTATCCATGTCGATTTTTTCAAACTTACGGGCCCCGGTGCCAGACCTAGACAGAAAAACAAAGATTAACCAAAGAAAAAACGAGGAGCTATGCAGAGACTTTCCGAACATATTTCTCACAACATTTGGACTTCCATCTCCCAATACGGCGTATGTCTGCCCAGGACCACCCCAACCTGGCCGCCTCTGTAGCTGCCCCAATCCGGAAAGAGTGTGTCCCAAAACATAAAGGGTTTTCCCCCAAAAGAAGAAGTACCTTCCTCATGACCGCCAGCAACTGAGCCACCAAAATCGGCTGCCCCGAGGCGTGGCAAAACACAAGACCCAGAGCAAAACCACTTGAAGCCCTGAAACTTTCCCATTCCCCTACAGGGCAGCACAAACCGTCCTCACTTCTGTTTAAGAAAACCCATTTACCCCTGCCCAGCTGATCCGTCTTTGACATTCTCAACCACAGGCTCAACCTGTGCCCCTCAATAAATACCTCATCACTGCGGATACCTGGCCTATGCCGCAGCCCAAGCAGTTCCGAGGCTCTGAAAGCTCCAAAAAACAACCATAAGAAACATAATCTAAACAGCCTGCACTCAGACTCATCATAACATACCAAAGGTAACTGCCGCAGCATTCCTTGCAGCAAATCATAAGTTACCGCCCTGCGTAACTGTTTCGTCCCCGCCTGCACCCTGCTTAAACCTTTGAGGACCCTTTTCACCAAAACCCCCTGAACCAAATCCCTCCCCCACCACAATTGCCCGTAAAAAGAAAGCCCCGCCAACTTGCCAGAAATAGTTGTATGTGTGAGGCCTTTGTCAATCAAGTGTAACACAAAACCTAGCACCAGATGAGCATCGGTCCAACTCCCCCTATTCTCAGCACACAGTTTACCATAGCTCAAGAACTCTCTCCACGCCTGCTGATAGCTCCGTCGTGTAGAAGCCGCTATGGAGTTTTCCACAAATGCGGCAAGTCTCAATCCCCCCACTCCCAGACACACTGCGGGATTGGCGTCTTGTTGTGTTCCGCCCCAGGAGCCAGCCTGCGAAATCTCGCCCACTGTAAACGAGACAGAGAGTCCGCTATACTGTTATGCACTCCCGGGATATGACGCGCCTTAAACACAACATTGAGCTGTAAACATTTGAGCATAAAAGCGCGCAGCAAGCGTAAAACTCTCAAATCCCTGGCTTTCTGCTGGTTAATCAACTGAACCACCGTTAAATTGTCAACGTGGAAAAGCACTGAACGATTCTGAAACTCATCG
Organism: Triturus cristatus; assembly: GCF_964204655.1. Lineage (NCBI taxonomy): Eukaryota > Metazoa > Chordata > Amphibia > Caudata > Salamandridae > Triturus > Triturus cristatus. Next base: position 510,316,540 of record NC_140594.1, read on the forward strand.
CCCCAGACATATAGGGCAACCAAAAGTGGAAAAAACTCAAGAAAAGCAATACTGCGCCCTTGCGACATCCAATGACGTGGCCAACTCTCAGCGCACCAGCGGCCCTCCCAAAATACACCAAATCCATGCGCACCAGAGGCATCCGAGTAGATCTGCACTTGCCAAATCATGTCTTCGTCCGCAAAAAACAAAGACACCCCATTAAACTCTGCTAGAAATGTCAACCATATAGCCAAATCAGCCCGTGTAGCCGCTGAAATACGCACTCTGTGGTGAGGAAGAAAAGCCCCAGACATGGCCATGCCCAACCTCCTGCAAAATGTTCTCCCAGCCCGGACCACCCTGCATGCAAAGTTAAGATAACTCAACAGCTTCTGCACCTTCCTGAGCTCCAACTTGCGCTCGTCAATCACAGAGGACAAAAATGCAGTGATTTCCTGAACTTTCCCCGCTGGCAACCTTGCTACCATTGCAATGGTGTCTATTTCAATACCCAAAAACACCATCGTCGTGTTGGGACCCTCTGTCTTATCCGGGGCCAATGGTACACCCAGCTCCTGCGCCAACGTCTGAAAAGCCAGCAAAGCTTCCTGGCACTGACCTGTACCCTGAACTCCAATGAAAAGAAAATCATCCAAATAATGACAAATGAGGGCATGTCCAGTAACCTGAGTGAATCGCCACTGCAGAAATGAGCTGAAAAGTTCAAAGAGGGCACAAGAGATAGAGCAGCCCATAGGAAGCATTCGATCTACATAAAAAGCTCCCTGCATCTGCATTCCCAAAAGTTCAAAGTCAGAAGGATGAATGGGTAACAGCCTAAAAGCAGATTGGATATCACTCTTGGCCAATTGAGCCTCCCTCCCTGCCGATCTAACCAAACGCAGGGCATCATCCACAGAAGCGTAGGACACACAGGCATCGTCAGGCGATATGAAATCATTTATGGAGGAGCCCTCAGGCCATGATAGGTGGTGTATCATGCGAAACTCCCCTGCTTTCTTTTTGGGGACCACCCCCAGTGGAGAGACAATCAAATTGGGCATAGGACAGCTGGAAAAAGGACCAACAACTCTTCCTGCCTCCACTTCACCCTGCAACTTCAGCTGAACCACCTGTGGCATCTCCTTAGCGGACTTCAAATTATCGGACCACCTACCCAGTCTAGGCCCCTGGTAACCTATTTTGAAGCCGTCCTTGAAACCCCAAAAAAGCCTACTGGCAGCCTCAACATCAGGATACTCCTGCAACCATTGCCCCAACACCTCCAACTTAACCGGAGTAGGACCCCTTTCATGCAAACTGGAGAGCATTTCCCCTTCCCCTCTGCCCCCTACCCATGTCACCGAACCGCTGGCCGGCGAAGCATTGCGTGAGGGGATGCCTTCCACCACACTGGGAGCACTCATGCTTATATCGGCAAAACTGCCTATTGCAGAAACCCCTGTTGAAATTCCAACAGGCTCCAAAATTAGGGGTCTGACCTCTGCCCCCAAACCCCGCCCCAGGCTGGGCGGGACGAGCGGGAAAGGGCCGATAAGAGATAGGTAAACCACTAGCCGTGTGCGTAGTAGCCGGCGGCTGAGACGACGCCATCCATTGGAGCCACAGCTCAGAATCCACATCGCCCCAAGGTCTGTCCTGTGACACACTTAGACGAGCTCGAAACTCCTCATCATATGACAGCCATGCGAAACCCCCAAAGTAACTCTGAGCCTTCCGAATAATATCCATGTATTTGAAAATTGCCACCGCCCTATCTGGATATTTCTCACAATATACGCTGGCATATATCAGGAAAGCAGAAGACCAGTTCTCAATAGTCTTAGGGACCCTAGGCCGCCTCGCCAGCTCCCACTCCTCCTCCTTGGAGCCCTCCTTGGCCTGAATATCACGGTGCAATAATTTGAAAACATCCACAAACTCATGACGCCAAATCCTGCTTTTTGTCTTATCTGATAGATGCGAGCCCAACGGCATAGCAATCCCCATGTAAGGCAACTTCTTGTGTATATTTTTATCCTCCTCCACTGCCTCCGAGGCACCCTTACTTTGATCCGCAATAGACTGTGACACAGGGACGGATGCAGCCCCCCCCCCTCCCCTCACCCCCTGACGAACCTTGCTTCTCAGAAGAGGACTTGTCCCCCAAAGTATCCCCCCCATGCCAATAGATCTGGTGGCCTTCGGCGGTGGACCCCCTGGCTGCCAAACAGAACACCACCCCGGCGTACCTGTAGACAATGTAGCTTCTCGAAGGCTGCTGCCTGGCCGGTCCCCTTGCTTGCGACTGTTAGCTGCCAGAGCCTGTTCCTTTGCATAGTCCGCACCAGACGTCTGCAAAAAACTAAGCACATGTGGTTGCCCCAAACAACCCCTCTGACCCTTCACAGTTTTCCCCACTTTTTTCCCCTCGTCACCATCCCCGTCTCTCAATTCCCCATCCTCCAATTCCTCATTGTCCACTTCCATATTCCCCAAAGCATCCAACACACCCGAAGGCGCCCCACTGTTCCCCATCTTGCCCAAAAAGCTCCCACTCCCCGAACCTAAATGCCACTGTGCATCCGTGTGAGCAGAGGGGTGACCTAACGGAGAAAGGAAATCCGCTCCAGATCGCCCTCCCGTAGTAGGCCCCCCAGACAGAGCCACAGTGTGCTCCATCCGTCTGGAACGCCGGCCGGCCGCAAACTGCGTGGCTAAAACCGGCATATCTTCCTGGAAGCCGCTCAAACCCTGTAGTTCCTGCTCGCCCACTGCAAAGTCTCCCTCCCCCAACAACCCACTCCTACCAACTCCCGGGGCAACTCCACTGCCCACCCAGACCCACTGGCCCTCCTGCGAATCCGTCACCCTGGGTGTGGTGACCCCTGACAAAGGAAGAACGCCTGGCTTGTGCCCTGACAACCCGACAGATCCCTGCTCCGCAAACTGGCCGCTGAAATCAACCTGCGAAACCAGGGGGCATGCGCCCAATACTGCAGGCGATCTGCCCGGCAACTTCTGTAAATCCACCCCTCCCTGTGTACTCTTCAGCCCCAGTGCGCCTCCTCCTGTGCGGCCTGCCCTCGTTCCCACCACACCCGGGGCCCCCTCCACACTTTGCAGCGCCCACATCCCTGATGTCCCCCCAGAGGGGCCCTCAGAAGAGTTGTCCGTATTTACAAGCACAGGCAATGCAGGTGCCGGGCTGAACAGAAAATTCTGCCCATTCAGCTGCACCAATTGCGTACTGCTCTGCCACCCCAACCCCTCAGAACCTGCCAACTGGGGGATAGCCTGCTCCTGAACCGGCCCGGGGGACACCAGCCCACTACAGCTCTTTGGCCGCCTTCCGCGTGTAGCACGCATAGGCAGCCCGCCGACCCTGCCCCCAGCGCTCCTCCCGCGAAGCCCGGTCGATGCCAGGGGTCGCCCCCGCCTTCCCCGCACTGTAGCGCGTCTCCCGGCCACAGCAAAGCAGGCGGGCGCACATACCTGAATCGACGCTGACACCTCGTCGGAAGGGCCAGCCTGCGCCTCCTCACCCTCAACACGGGCCGGTTCCAGACCCACCTCCGGACCCTGCGAGACCTCGACAGCTGCTGCTGGCCCCGGGGATAAACATGCCGCCACCTCCTTCGCGACCCCGCTGCTGGCCTTTCGAGGTGCACGCGTCAGGCCCACCCATGCCTGTCCAGCGACTCCCGGCTTTAACAGGTCGCTTCTGCCTGCCTCGCAGAGCACCCGGACCGCCTCCCGCACCGCCTCCTGGGACGTCATTCTTCAGATGCCGGCCTACGGTAGGGAAAGCTGGACAAAAAGAGTAAACCAGCCCCTCCTCCCCGCTCCCGAGGGCCCAGTGATTTTCCCGCCCCTGCCTCCCTCTACTTATCACCTTCGGCGCGCCTCGCGCCCCTAATCAAACCCTCTACCCTGCACCTGGGTGGCCGCTCCATTGTGCGAAGCCACCCAGGGGGAGACCTGGCTCGCGCCCTGCACCCCCTGGGTCCCCCCGATAACTTTACCGGCTTCTGGTTGCATACTCATTGTATAATTTTTGCATTAATATATCAGACTTACTTCTACAGTTTGTTGTACTCCGGCTCTACGGGTGTTTCTCGAACTCAAGCCAGCATGTCTTACCACTAAGAGATGCAGTTTGCAGTTCCCCGGCTTATGGAATCAAATGCCTATTTAACCCCTATTTAGTGCTGGTCATTGTAGTGATTTTCCACGTTAGTATCCGGTATTATCAGTTTGCCTTAATTATTTTATCTCCAAGCCTCTCTGTAGATGTTGTAAGGACCTGAATTGTTTTTGCACTTCGAGGCTGTCCAACCTTTAACAATTTTATGTGTTGGATTCTAGTGTGTTTTTCTTGAGATTGCTTTTGGAGACTTCTCTTCCTTGGATAGAATATATTTCTAGGGGTGGTTTGTCGATCATTTATGATACTCTTCTTCCAGTTGCTTGTTAATAGTGTACCTCTAAATTTTTTAGCATATTATGAGGCGTTCTCATGATGCTTGGTTATAGTCTGTGTGCTTTCTGTCATTTAGCTTAAGCGTCTGGTGACTGTTTTGAAGCGAAGTATCAAAATGCTTCTTTCTCCATACGGGTTGCTTCCAGATCTCCTCCTCTATGATTTGGTTGCATCGCCCATAATACTGTCCATTGGAAATCTGTCTCAGTGTGACCATTTGTAATGAAATGGTTCACTAGTGGGGGTGTGGCTGTTTTCGTTCTTATATGAGACTTGTGTTGCACTATTCTTTGTCTTATTTCTTGATTGGTTTTTCCAATGTATAATTTTTGGCATGGGCAAATCATTGCATCCAACACATTTTGATGCGACAGTTGGAGAAATTAGTGTTTCCACTTTATTGTCCCATTCTGGAATACTGTGCCGTCCATTGTTTGACAACATGCCACGCACTTTCCACATTTGTGGTGGTCTTCTAAAGGTTTCATGTTCCATTGGGTTCTTAAATTTGCTTTTGCCACTTTTGGGTACTGCAAGTTCTTACTAAGGGCCATATGTAGGTAATTTCTATTTACAGATTTCTAAATACCGTATTTTACCGATTCGGTATTTAAGAATCGGTAAATAGAATGTAGGTAAAAAATCGGTACATTTTACCGATTCGGTAATATTCGTTATTACCGATTCGGTATTTACCGAATCGGTAATAAGGCATACCTTCCCATTCATTCCTATGGGCCTGGAGGCCCATAGGAATGAATGGGAAGCCATTCACTATTACCGATTCGGTAAATACCGAATCGGTAATAGGTGGAGCATATTCAAGGGTGGCAGGATGTCACATTGACACCCTGTTGCACCCCTGAATCGTACATGCGTGCACATGTGGTGCACATACATGCCCTAAGAGCATGTATGTCTGCCACATGGCACTTTTAAAAAAGCACAAAATTGCTTTTGAAAAGGTATTCGGTATTTACCATCAACTTGTACTTGGTGGTAAATAACGAATCCTTAAACCAAAAATGCACTCACTTGAGTGCTCCCTACATAGGATTTAAGGATTCGGTAATTTACCGAATCGGTATTTTACCGATTTCTTAAAATACCGATTCGGTAAATTACCGAATCCTTAAAACCTGCCCCCTACATTAGAAAGGGCTAAATACCAGTCAGTAACGGGAAAATTACAGATTTTCGGCAGTTAACGACCGGTATTTAGCTATCTACATATGGCCCTAAGTGTTTTCCTAGACTCTTTCACTGTAACCATTAATTCACAGAACCAACCAGTTAGGGTCCTGATGAGATCTCAAAAGTAATGAGAGGTTTGAAATGCATTGAATTTTTCAGTAAAAGCGAATGTAAGCAATCATGCAAGAGACACTGGTAGCCTGCTCAAAAGGAGTGCATCTTCTAACCTCCATGGGACAATATGAGTAAGAGGATCAGCATTTGAAAAAAAATAAGACCGATAAAACTTCAACACCATGCAAATCATAATATTAGTTTAATTTTAAGTGTTTGAAGTTTTGTTAATGTTTGTTATATGTATGAACACTGAATGCATTTGATTAATTTTTTCTTTGCAATATTGTGTTTTATGTGATCTTTTGTAAACTAAGGTTCATTCAGACAGGGCTGTAAATATTGTGCCTTACACATTAATGTTGTCTGAAAGATATGCATAAGTGCCTGCGAAATGTACAAAAATATCACAAAGTTTCAAAATTGAAAAAAGTTTAAGTTCATTAAATTATTTGATCTTTCAGCAAAGAAGTGTTGATTGAATAATTACAGTCTGGGTACACTGTATGCATTGAATATATTAGTGACCAAACCCAGCTGATAAAAGGGCCCATGCCTTTGTAGGTTACGTTCTAAAATAGGCATTTTCAGAAATGTGTCTTACAATTTGACTTTAAACCCAAAGAGGGTTTTAAATTCGAATTCACTTAAGTCCAAATAGCATTCCTCTATTTGCTCCTAATCCAAAGTTAGCACTTATCAATTGTAATAAGGTATCCCACTGTTAGCTAATGGGAGTGATAGGCGTGGAAAAAAACGTTAGGGCTTTTTCACTACCAGGACATGTTAAACTTTAACCCACATGTACTACTTGCTAAATGCCATGCACCCTGGCCTATGAGCTTTTCAGGCTTACCTAAGGGGTGACTTCTAAGCATTAAAAATAAAGGTTTAGAGCAGACTGTGTTGACTTCCTACAAGACATAGATTTACTGCAGCTTTCGGCAGAGGAGAGAGGCAGACTAGATGGTGACTTGACTGTAGAGGAGATCAGCTCAGCAGCAAGGGCTCTGCAGTCTGGGAACACGGCAGGGCCAAAGGGTCTGCCAGTGGAACTGTTCAAGTGCATGTTAGAGAAAATGAAACCACACCTCCTGGACATGTTTAAAGAGGCCTAATCAGTAGGGGTGTTACCTCCAGACTAGAGGACAGCAGTGATTAAGAGGGTAAGCCACCAGGGGATTGTGGGTCTTATAGACCGTTCTCCCTCTTCAACTATGAAGTGAAGGTGTTGGCAAAGGCTTTCTCTATACGGCTGTGCTTGGTGATCTCCTCCCTCATTCATCGAGACCAGTCTGAGTTTATGACACACAGGGGGACAAGCTGAACTTACGCAGAATATTTGGGATCCTGCACGTCACTGGGGTTGACACAACAGAGCCGGCGGCCCTTCTGTCACTGGATGCCAGGATGGCTTTAAATAGCATAGAGTGGCCATACTTATGGCCTGTCCAGAGCTGTTTGGGATTTGGACTGAAATGTATTGGGTGGGTAAAGCTGTTATAGGAGCAGCCACTAGCGCATGTGAGACTAAATGCGTCAGTATACCGTGTGCTTTCCCTACAAAAAGGGACGAGGCAGGGGTGCCCATTGTCCCCACTAGTATTTGCTCTCGCACTGGAGCCCTTGGCAGTGTGGGTGTGACAAAACCCTCTGATATATGGTATTCCGGTTGGGAACGAGTGGAACGAGTGCATCTCACTGTATGCAGATGGCATTTTGCTACACATAAGAAAGCCAAGGCAATCTACTGATGGCATACTACAAATCTTCCAGATTTTTGGAGAACTGTCAGGGAATCGAATAAATTGGGACAAATCTCTGTTGTCCCAGCTGGCATGTGATCCCCCAAGATTAACATCTAGATGTAACGTCCCATTAGAATTGAAAGGATTCAAATACCTGGGGATGTATGCATCAAGAAATTCTCAAGAGTTCCTTGAACGGAATTTGGCGACACCACTAGATAAATTTATGGGACGCCCAGCATTGGGGGATGCTTCCACTCACCTTGATGGTCTGCGCTGCCCTGCTCAAGCTGATCACACTGCCCTGCATGTTATATGTCCTGCAGAACACACCTTATCAGATCCCACCACTTTTCTTCGAAAGTTTATAGACTGAATTGTGAACCCTGATTTGGAGTGGAGGTACACTGTGTATTGCCTTGCTTAAGTTACAGAGAGAGGTATTCGATGGGGGACTGGAGATACCTGATGTCAAACTATATTACCTGGCCTCCCAACTAGTTACCCTGAATGGGTGGGTGTTCAGGGACCGAGGGGAGCCAGCATACAGAGTCGATAAAGCTGTCATGGGAGCCAGAGGCCACCTCCCTCTGCTATAAAACAGGAAAGCGGAGAAAGGCCTCGTGACATACCCAAAATCAGTGATAGGAACATGGAGAGTGGCCACAAAATACCTAGGCTGGGACAATAATTTAACTGCGATGACCCCCAATCTGGGACAGTGATAAACTCCACTAAGTGGGTAGGTTGCATAACTCTAGTAAATGGGAGTTTTTATTGGATTGGAGACCCTAGGTGACGTCTTGAGAGGGCAGGCATATATCACGTTTGACAAGCTACAAAGAGATTATGAAATGGGAAAAGGTGAGTGGCTGAGATATATGCAGTCAGGACATGCATTACGTATCTATATCGGAGGGGGGGAGGAACTGGCAGAGGCGTCTCCCTTGGCAGACCAGCTATTAACAGAACCCCTTGAGGAGAAGGCAATATCTGCTATCTATTGAAATTATCAAGCAATGGGGCTGATCTCCTTGGTCCCCAGAAATCAGCATGGGAAAGTGATGTGGGCCACATTAAAGGCGATGAGTGGATAGTCGCCATGCAGGGCCCTAGAGAAGTTGGGACACGGTCCTGGTTCCAACGAATTCACTTAACCCCTTCAGTGCCCATGACGAGCTGGACTCGTCATGGGCCGCGGTGGCGCTGTGCCCATGACGAGTCCAGCTCGTCATAGACCCCGCCCACTAATGCAACGGCCGGCACTGGGCGGGGAAAGGGGCGGGCACTGAAGGGGTTAAAAATATTTCACAGAAGGTAAGGTCATGTGGGTAATACACTGTGTCATTGAGGGTGCGGGCAGGAGGAACCTTTTATCACCTGTTGTGGGAATGCCCGGCGATACAGGACTATTGAAAGGCAGTAGAGAGGATTATGGCAGAGGTTGCAGGGGTGATGGTCCAGGTGTAGCCGAAGTGGCTACTGCTGTTGATCCTGGGAGATGAGGTCTGTCCTAAACACATAAAGCTGTGGCTGGTGGGGTCCCAACTCTGCCTAAAGGGGCAGACTGGGAAAATGATCTTGACTGATGCTGGCAAGCAGAGTGTACAATCTATATGAGCAGAGGATGCCCGAAGAAATGGGAAACAAAATTGGGAGGAATTGGCAGGGCTATAGTGGGCTGTGAGAGGGTGGGGCGAATCTGTTGCCTCTCTATGTGGATTATTAATTAATTAATTACAACTGTTAAAGGTAAATCAAAGCAATTCAGAAGATGCAGTTACTTGTATTTCATATTACTGTTGTTTGAATACACTACAGCAGTGGCAGGGCATGGGCATGTTTTAAAAGGCTACTTCAAGTGGGTGGTACATTCAGTGCTGCTATGCACAAGTAGCATTTAATTTACAGGGCTAGTTACGGTGGTACTATGCACCCTGGACTTTTAATTACATTAATTTAATTAAATCTTCCAATTAGCTGTAGTCTAATTTTACCATGTTTGAAGGAGAGAGCAGAAGCCCTTTAGCACGGATAAGCAGTGGTATGGTCCTGCAGCCAACAAAAACGAATTAGGTAAACAGGAGGTGTGAAGGGAATACCATGCCAAGGATGTCAGTTCAAAGAAGGTGCAATAATTGTTGTAAATGTTTGTAAATCATTCCTTCACACTCTGGGAGGAACTGTAATTTTCACATTTGCAATAATATAAACACCCAACTGTGCTATATATGTTTTGTTTTTATGTTGCACTTGCTGAAGCATTTGTGTAACTTCTTAGGATTGGAAACAGAATGTCGCTTTGATACCTTACTCAAACACCAGTATTTTGCCGACTTCAGAAACATCTGAGTCGTACTGATTAAATTACGTGACCGACTGTTTCGAGTTTCTAGCCAGTGCATAAGTAATGCTTTGATCTCCCATTACAGGCAGCCCTAATTCACCCAAACATAGGGCCTCATTATGATCACGGCGAGACCGCCACCGACAGGCACCTTCCTCCACATTGCATGGACATGTAAGGCCCTAGATAGATTCTGGAGGGGGGGTGGACTCTTCCTAGATTCCCTAGACTGACTTTACACCACAACACAGAAGGGATAGAGTGAAATAGGTACCAACGTCATCTCCTCTTCCTGCGCCTCACCCTTGCTAAGCAAGACTTTGCCAGAGAATGGAGGGTGAAGATGCTTCCCCTTGTGGGCGTTTGGAAGAGGGGAATGGATTTCTGCATGGGATTGGAGATAACAGTTTTCAAGGAAGAGGATGCCCCTGAATCATTTAAAAATATGGAAGCGATGGGCACAATATCTTGGTATCACCCTTGTCCCCCAGCCATCACTTACTCAATCTCAAGATGAGGAGGTCCGATCCTATGGTCAGGATAAAGGATAGGGGGTATGGTGTACCAGTGGTGGGTGCGAGTGCAGCAGGGGTCTTGAGCAAAATACAAATGACAAGTCATATTGCAGTCCGTTAGTCTGGTTTGTATTTGTAAGAATCTGATGCCATGCTGACAATTGCTAATGTATCCATTTGTAAAAGCAGCCCACCTGGCCATGTACCGGCATGAAAATCGATAAAATTTGTTCTAAAATAATTTCACGCTGTGCTGCAAGCCACCTTGCTGTGCTGCATGATTTGGAAAGCGCAGCATACATGGCGCATTCCTGCCATTTTCCAGTGCTGGCACACAATGTGCTGCTTAGCGCCAATGTTGGTGCATGGTGCAAGGTTTCCTTCATTGTAAGCAGGGGCACCTTCCTGCACAAAAGCAACCCCGAGGCATTTTTCTCTTTCTATGTATGCTTCAGGATGTAGCACACATAGAAAGAGGAAATAAAGATATTTCTCCTCATTACACCTCCCCTGGGAATATGTAGCATTTTGACGCATTCCCAGGTCTACCACTAATGGTAAATCTGGTAATGCAATGCAGCTGTGACCCACTGGGTTCCGCAGTCTGAAGTGCACAGCCTATGAAAAACTGGCCCATTGGCTCATATAATACAAAGTTCAATCCTTATTTTATTTTATTTTCATAATTTCTTCTTTTCTTTTTCTCAATTCATACAACAATCTTGTCCCTTTCGCTTCTCATTTAACCAAGCTGAGTTCGCACCCATTCATGTTTTAAAGATTTTATTAGCAGTGTGCTTTTTCCAACCATAATGTTCCATTGTCAAATAATATCCTGGTGTTACATCCTGATGGCGCAATTTCTATTAGAACCAATGCATTTCGAGAATTGCTCTCTTCCTCAGGGGTCATTGTAACATGAAAATGTGAAAATAACATTATAGTCGTCTCTCTCAAACAGCAAATCTGGTAATGCGTCAAAATCCATGGGTGGTAAGTGAGAACACCCACGCTTCACCAGAATGCCTCCCAGGGGCAGAGTAATGTAACACAGCGATGTGTGCTGCCTTGCGTTATTCTAGATTTATCAAGCCACTCAGGGTCAAGCAAAGTGGCCTTGTGTGGCTTGATCAATCTAACTTAAGAACTTGGTGACTCTTGCACCCCATTGCATGGTGCAAGGGTGGCCCAACTTCTTGATTAAATCAGCCCCAAATCTGGTATTGAGAGCTTTTAGTTTGGTTGCATTTCTAAGAATTACTTTTGTCTGTGTGCAGTGGCTTTAGCAATATCTTGCGAGAAATATAAGTTATGACCAGACCATGAAACTTCTTTGTTTGCCTTTGCAACCATAATATCCTTGAGTAAATCATTGTCTATGCCTAAAATCGAATAAAGCTTGTTTCGATTTGATTTTGAGTAAGTCAGTATTCAAGAACAAGCATTTGCAATGCAATAGATCTCGCATTTGCGAGAGTTCAAGCTATTGGCATTGTAAATGACAATACCTTTTATTTATCTGATTTGATAATGAACACATAAATAAAAGGCATTGTCATTTACAATACCAATAGCTCAAACTCTTGTAAATGTGAGACCTGTTTAATTTCAAAGAAGCGACTGACATTGTCCCGGTCTGCTAGGAAAGTGAAAGCAAGCATGGCGTGCTGAATCTTGCAGGAAAGCATCTCGTGCCTGCAGTAGGAGAAACTTGTTAAAGAAAATAGTGCTTACAGACTACAAAAGGCATACTGTGTAACAGAAGAAGTAAAAGGGCTAGTCTTCATGGGAGGTTACAAAGGAAGACAAGGCGGTACTAAGGAGGGACTAACAAGCCTATTAATGAAACAAAGCCAGCATTTACAAAGAACAATGACACAAGCCAATGAGAAATATGGGCGGAGAGTGGCCGGGGCTTCAAGTCCATACTCGAGTACAGCAAGTCTCGCAAAGCAGTGCATGCGCTGCCCAGGCTCAACCTAAAAAGGATAATAACACCGGTCTGTTAGATGGAGTGAAAAAAAACGGGTCATACCCCAATCTAAGTGTACTTTCACTATTTAAAGAAACTGATGATTTTACTTACCTACACACAAATACAATTCCCTGTTGATAGCTAAAAAGCAAAAAGAAATTGCCACATTCCCAGATGAAAAGCAAAGGACTGTAACCATATTAAAAGTGTGACTCCTTTAAAAAGGGAAAAGGACACTGGAGAAGCTGACTATTAAATGGCATTCCTTTCTTTCCTTTTTGGGTTTCCAGCATAAACTCATCACAATTTGTAATTCATTTGAAGGTAGAAATGTGGCTTCTACTGCTGAAGATGTATGGTCTGCCTGCGACCTTTAGCTCAAAGCCTGTGAAGATCACAACCTTTTCTCTCAGGTTGTATTTGCCTTTTAGTTGGACAGCACATTTATTTAAGCAGTGTTGGAACATTTGATGTGGATGTCTAAAACTAACATACAAAGTAGGTGAAAATCAGAAATGCTTCAAAGAACAAAGTCAGAAATATAATCTGCAAGCCCTGATGGCTGGGACCTTAAGAGAGAGCTAGTTGCTTTATGCAAAACACCTTCTATATAGGAGCAGAACTGAAAAACAGTTTCAGTAGCGGAATTAAAGAAAGGGAAAACCCACACTTTGCTGTCTTTTAGCTTTGGTATGTAGAAAATAAATTCACTGCTGTCATTGTCGAATTCATACCTAGATGTCCTGGAACCGAATCACCAGGGCCATCCTCTCTCGTGTCAAGTCATGCCCCCCATAAATGCAGTTTTTAACATCTAAAAGAAAAATGACGGAAAACAGAACTAAAGCAGAATATCCTACATGCTAATAGACCCAATTCAGGCAGAAGACTCCTGATTTTTAAGGCCAAAAATGGCTTTAGTTTAGCTGTCTCTCATCTGCTTCAATAAAAGTCAATGGTGGAAATACATTCTCTTGATTTCTTTTTTTAAATCTCCCACTTTCTCGTTCTGAAACGTTGGCCTGTATGGAATATGAACATGCCACACACAAAAAGATCAGGCCATGTGCCTCAATTTACTGAAATATTCATTTGTTAAATGGCAGATTTCTGCCAGTATTATTATTTACAATTCAAATTAAAAGGAGGCCATCTGCATGTTAAATCTCCGCCAGGGCGAGGAGCTTGAATCATGTTAATCGTTTTCAAGCTGTAATTGGGGCTAACACTGAATCCTAATGAAAACATTAAAAGCCAATACACCTTATGTAAGTGGTAAATCCATGGCATTTGCATAAGCAACACTTCTAAAGAGAATCTCCACACCACGCTAGAAGTGTTTTCTAGGTTATCAGGTGCGAAAGAAAATTCTGCCTGATGCTCGTAAGACTGCAAGTAAAGGATTTTGAGCTCTCAGTAGGCACTTACAGTGCACTCCAGACATATATGAAGGGGATATGTTGACTCCTGTCCTATGGATGGTGTCTAAAACAGCAAATGTGGACAAAATAGGTGATTTCTCAACTGTTTAATGAGCCTATATTGGTAATAGGGCAGAGTCCACCAGATGTTGGTTTGATTTTATGTGATTGTTTATCTCTCTTAGCCCTAAATGCTCTTTACAGGCACTTAAGCTGCCACCTTTATGAGGATCATTCATTTCTTGTAGAAGTTACCAACTTCATCCTTTGTTTGTTGTGTACAACACATCAATAGGAGAAGACACCTCGTCCAGTTTTCACCTAAAGTGCTAAAACACAGCACCCAAAGAAGATGTCAGCGATAACATTGTCTTGTTGCAGCACTAAACTTTATTTGGAACTGGGATTCATTCATCTATATGGAGGGAATACACTAATCACAGAAGATACCCTCAGATATAGGAAGTTGATCTATCACTTGGACAAGATATTCACTTCAACCACAGGGGGTAGGGAAGACACCCACTTCACACATCACCTTTATCGAATGCGATCAAAAAACTGTTACCTCAGCTATGCAGAAAATAAAGTCCGGCTCCCCGGCTGACACTATTCCTGCTAAATATTTCTCCATAATAGCACCCACTGTCCTTGACAGTCTGATTGCACTTTTCAACCAATCTTTGGCTGACGCGGTGTTCCCTTCTGTTTGGAAGGTAGCTAGTGTCAGACCAATTTTAAAGAAACCAACAGCGGACCCTAAGGTACTTTTGAATTATCGTCCCATTTCACTGCTCCCATATTTTGGAAAAATACTGGAATCCATCATAAATCAGCAACTGGTAGGCCATCTGGAGAGGTATGAACTTCTGGACCCCTCTCAATCTGGTTTACGAGCAGCACATAGTACAGAAACGGCATTGGTCGAGGTCACCGACAACATCAGACTAACCCTTGACAAACACCAATCTGCTGTGCTTGTCCTGCTCTACCTTTCCACGGCTTTCGACACCATCTCCCATAAGATTCTTGAGCAAAGATTATGGGAGGTTGGTGTCAGGGGAAATGCTTTGAGGTGGTTCATCAGCTACCTATCTGAGCGCACCACTGCTGTCCAGTTGGGAATCTTTGTTTCCTGTGCGAGGCCAGTAAAAATGGGAGTTCCTCAGGGTTCCATTTTAAGCCCGACTCTCTTCAACCTTTATATGACCCCTTTAGCTGAAGTAATTAGATCACACAGGTTTGATGTCATATCCTATGCGGATGACACGCAGATTCTGGTCACTTTCGGTCCTGACCCAAGCGATACTAAAAAGCATTTTAAGGACTGTCTTATCTGTGTTGACGAATGGATGAGATCAAACCATCTTCAGCTAAACGGGGCCAAATCAGAGATCGTGCTTTTTGGAAAAGCCAGCAACTATTGGTCACAGGACTGGTGGCCTTCTGAGCTCGGAATCTGTCCTGTTCCAAAGAAAACAGTCCGAAATCTGGGCTTTCAGATAGATGATTGCCTATCTATGCGCAGCCATGTTAAGCATATTATAGGTACCTGCTTTGGCGTCATGCTCAGTCTCAGAAAGGTTTTTAGATGGCTACCCATGGAGGCGCGTAAACCCCTGACACAAAGACTGATCACAAACAGAATAGACTATGGCAATGCCCTATTGTTATCCATAAATGAAGACCTCACTAACAAACTCCAGGTTCTACAGAACACTGCTGCAAGACTGGTCCTGGACCGTCCATACAGATCACCTTCGGCGGCCTGTTTGCATACCCTCCATTGGCTCCCAATCAAAAAACGAATCCACTTTAAAGTATTATGTCTTACACATAAGTCTATTTAGGGAACTGGTCCAAAATACTGGCGAAAAAAGTTGCAATGGTATCATCCGGCTAGAAGGCTGCGTTCTAGTGATGCGGCATTACTAACTCCGCTAAGAATCAACACCGTCAGACAAGGAGGTCGTTCATTTTCCTTTCTTGCACCGACTCTTTGGAATAAACTGCCTTTCCATCTGCGTACCATAAAAGAACATGGTAGTTTTCGTAAACAGCTGAAAACCTGGCTATATGTCAATTAGCCTGGTCTTTGCCCTCTTGAGCAGTCTGCAGCGACATGAGACTCTTGCCGAGTGATATGTTGCGCTATATAAATTTTCCTTTGATTTGATTTGATTTGATTTGATTTGTGATCCAATCCATCAGTCATAGAGAATATTTACTCCAACCTTTATCTATTGGTACCACACAGCAGTCAGAAAATATTTATACTTCACCTGTTGTGGCACAAAGAAATGCCTTAAAAAAATTCAGCATTACTGATACGACACATCATTCAGACACTGCCCACTGCAGCCTCCACCTGGTGAAGAAGTAAACTAACCACAAGGACACACATTTTTATTTGATGTAGTGCTTCAGCTCAACCACCTTGCTACGATTTTGTAAATGTCTCTTTCAATGTGCACCCTGCTGTAAAGGTATAAAACTCACCTATGACTTTAACCAATATTCGTTCATTCAGGAGCTCAGATATATACAACTCTGGTCCATCACTGTTGCCTTTCGCTGTTGAAATATTCAGCCTTGCTCACGGGGGACAACCCATGACCTGCAAGAGCACTTCACATTGTGCAGAAGAGAGCACTGTATAATCTCCATTTTTATGTGCTAAGACAGAGGGCCATATGTAGGTAAATTACATTTACCGATTCTTAAATACCGAATTTTACCGATTCGGTATTTATGAATCGGTAAATGTAATGTAGGTAAAATAATACCGAATCGGTAAGTGTCGGTATTTTAGAATCGGTATTTACCGATTCGGTAATGGCAACTGGCTTCCCATTCATTCCTATGGGCATCCAGGCCCATAGGAATGAATGGGAAGCCAGTTGCCATTACCGAATCGGTAAATACCGAATCGGTAATGGGGGAGGCATCATCATGGGTGGCAGGGTGTCACATTGACACCCTGTTGCACCCCTGATTCGTCCATGTGTGCACATGTGGCGCACATACATGCCCTAAGGGAATGTATGTCTGCCACATTGCACACTTCAAAGTGCACAAAAATGCTTTTTTACACCTATTCGTCATTTACCACCAACTTATAGTTGGTGGTAAATAACGAATCCCCACACCCACTACACACTCCCCCTACATCTCATTTCAGGATTCGGTATTTACCGAATCGGTAAAATTACCGAATCGGTAATTTTACCGATTCGGTAATTTTACCGATTCGGTAAATTACCGAATCCTGAAATGATCCCCCTACATAGCAAAAGCCTAAATACCGGTCGGTAACGGTATATTTACCGAAAATCGTCCGTTACCGACCGGTATTAGGCTACCTACATATGACGAGCTAAAGTCCTAGCTGTAAGGAGACTGGGTTATTAGTTGTGTTGGATGTGAGACGTGCAAGTAATAGATCTGCAATTACCCCCTCACTGGCAACCGAGTACCCCATTGTAGCGCTTGACTCTCTCAGGGTAGCGAAGCAGAGCAGTCTAAGGCATACTCAGGGAGGGTGCTGTGGACTAGGACTGGGTAAATTTCCGTTCCGCTCGCGGAAATTGCGATAATTTGACATTTTCGAGTTCCACGGAGAGCGCGAAAATGTCAAAATTTCCGCATTTCGCAGCTTAGCGATAATTTGTTTCTTGCTCGCGCTGTAAAATAATACATTCTCTCGCGCGCGCGATCGCCTTACCTGAATCCCCGCGTTCGCCAACAAGTTTTCCCGATCCGGTCGCGTTCTCCACGAGATGTTGGATTGTTGGTAGCCATTAGCGCTGTCTCGCGACAGTTCGCGCCCGCAGTAACGTCATGCGTCGCGCGATCACGTCTTTCTGCTCGCGAACATGCACCGCGAGAAGAGTGAAAACAAGATGGCCGCGCCCGCGAGCAACCGCATGGGTAAGTTGGCGAGCCGCGACCACACAGAAAATACCGCGAACGGGCGGGAAAAAAACTTCCGCATCTTCGCGATATTTCCGCGTGTTTGTGGAGATTTTTAACATTTTCGCGATAATTTGCGAAAGTCGCTTTCGCAAATTCCGCCCACCCCTACTGTGGACTAGTAATCACCATTCGATCGCACACAACAATAACACTCAATAAATAATTGTTCAGTCTGTGCTTTTTCTTTGGAAAAGGAAAGTACATTTATTGCTCCCACACACTACTAAATACTATGTAGCAATTTACAAATAAATAAATGTGGTTGAAATACCTTTGATGAGATTCTGAAATAACATTTGACTCCGAATGGGCCATGCACCACAAAAGTCACAGTACCCTCCTCCTATATCGGATAGCACATTACTATTTATGAAGGTGTTAATTCAAATAAAGCAGGCCTATTGGCCTTGTCAAGGTTACCACTTTAAAAGACCAAGTATTACATGTTGAAAATATCTCTCTATTACTGAACACTATAACCATGTTGTGCATACAATCGTCACCCTGTTAATAAAGCATTGGAATGTTTACTGAAAATCACTGTCAACAATACGTTTTTAAATAAAGCCTTCATGAAACAACATATGTGTCTGTGTCTTTATTAAACCACTTTAGACCACATAGCATGCAGTCATAGGACCAACCACTAGAAGGCCTTGCATTCTCAGGATATAGGAAAAAAGCCCCGGCCTTAGAAGTGTTAAGTTCTTGCTGGAAAACCTGGGGTCAGAAATTTCTTTACTCTGCAAACTTAGGGCCAGTTCTTAAATTTGTTTGGGGGGAAGATGCAACCCCTGCAGATTCCCATCAAGTTTCCTGTAAAATGTTGGTAATGCCCCTGACCTCTTGGGGCCACCACAAGTCATTATCAGTGCTCTGCATGCTGAATGAGCTGCTTCGGCCACGATCATCTGTGTTGTGGTGGCTTCGCACTACTCATCTTCTTTTTATTTTTGTCTCTTTTCTTTTTCATTGTGGGTGCCCGGTTACACACAGGACAGCCCAATGAAAATTTTGTTGGGGATAGCATGGTGATCCCACTGCTGCACAGCCCAGCAAGAACTGTTATTTAGCAATGTGGGAGCTGGAGTCTGTATTCTCCTTGCCTTCTCTGTGAGGGCAGGGTGCTTGTGTTGTGGTAGCTGCCCGCTAACTTCAGACACACAGAGCGACTTGAGCCTATCTTCAAGGGGTGGGGTGCAACGGCATACCCCTTATGTTGGGCTGATTTGGGTGATCTTGGGCTCCTTTTACTCTTTGTACTCTTGGTGGCATCCCAAGCCACCTGGGGCGTTAACAGCAGGCCTCAAAGATGACATGCTTTGCACGGAGCTGGTTGCCCTAGCTCCCTGCACCAGCGTTTCTCCTTTTGTTTGTCTTTGGGGCTCCTCATATCCGATTGAGGTACAGAGGTCCAGATCCCCACCTGTCCTTAGGGTGTTTAAGATATTGTGGGGTCAGCTGTAGGCAGAGACCTTAGTCCATTAGGGCATCTGGTTGTCCCTGGTGTTGGTGCATTCAGTTGCGGTGTCCAACTCTCTCTCTCTACCTTGTGCAAGAGATTTTAAGTGGGGTGGGGATTTCTGGCTACCAGGCACCCCTAGCCAATCCTAGGGTGCCACACCACCTCTCCACCCCATCCCAACTCTCCTGCACAGCTTGCTGGAACAATCCTAGATTGTGCCGTCAAGTGGTCTCTGTGCACATTTCCACAGAGGGCCCAGCTCCATCCCTAGCTGATCTCACTGCCAGTGACTTGACCACCAAAACATCAAAGGGGAGCCACCCTATGTTGGCTGGAAATGTCTGAACTTTTTCCTTTGGTCAGTGCTCCTGGGCTGTACCTACCCTGGTACAGTGTGACAGGTAATTAACAACTGCAGATTTTCTTTCAGAAGCTGAGTGAAGCACTGTTAATCATTCCTTTTGTGTTGTGGGGCCTTGGTTCTCTCTGGTGGGGAGCAAAGTAATTAACTTGGCCTAACATGGTGACAAATGGCCTGAAATCTGATACTGAGCTAAGCCAGAGAAATATGACAATTCTGTACACCCCATAAGGTGTACATGTAGGTTCTTGAGTCTAACATATTTTAGCCTGGCCTACATTTTTCATCCCAGTTTAATACCTCACTGGACTTTGTACATGTAAGGGAAGCAAAAATGCACTTTCAGGTGGATTTACCTTTATGTGTTTAATAACGTGATAGTGCTGATAAACCAGTACACCCTACTGACCTTACCTATGAGTGTTCACAATTATTATACGACCTACCCCAGGTCAACATCTGACCTTGCAGAGTCCCCTCTTGTGCCAGGCTACCGGTATTCTCACATGCACAGCCCCCACACATGTACATACAGGTGTGCATGTGTGTTCATGTGTAACCAACCAAGTGCCCATTCCACTTGCTAGATTTGTCCCAGCATCCTTATCCTAAAAGGCGGACACTAGCAGTAAACATGTACAGTCCATTTACCGTGAGCATATCATGGACTTGAGTAGTGAGACGCATCCACAGTAAAAAGTCCATAAAACAGGTGATCAAAAAGTGAAAAATCCTGTGGGTTTAAATGGTCAGAGCCCATTTCACTACACTAGGGTAACCCAACTTGCTTCAGTAAATTTTCTATCTACTACTCCTAGGTACACCACATTCATTCAGCCATCCTGCCTTAACTGTTTAACAACTGACCCAACTCTTGACAACCTAACATGCTCTCCTGCTTGAATCATTTATCCAAAAATGACTTGTGAGAATGATAAGTCAGGAATAGATAATTGCATTTTTCTATGATCAATTAATCAGTGACCTGCTTAGTTCAAGCAATATTTCCATAATGATTATGTAACCACTGATGTGCATGAATTAAAATTTTAAATAGAAAAATTCTTTACCTCATAAAATAATGTATTTAGACAACTATCCTACCGATATAATACAATATAATACGCACTATGGATATTAACTTCCATCTTCATTCTGTTAACAATTGAATGTGAATCAACTCCTTTCCACCAATGAAGTACACATAAGACTATGAATCCTGGAATGCTGTTTCATGCCATAAGAACTACACAAATTGTGGTCTTTTTTTACTAGGAAATAAGACATGTTTCTTGCTCCATACACACTATTCCATAATTCCATACGACCTGATTTTCACATTTGGGCTTCATACCTCACTGTTTCTATGTAGCTATATGTATCATGATAGCAGGGTTATCTGTGTTCAGAAGGCTTTGGTATATGATCAGATCCTTGAGATTGAGGGTGCTGGGAACCCGATATTTAATTATAAAGTACCTGATATTTAATTATAAAGTATTAATTAGAATTCGTGTTGAAGCACTAGTGTAAACCCTTGCGCTTTTCTTCCCTACTTTTTAACGTTCGTCTAATGTGTTGCGTGATCACCATATTGCAGGGTTCTCCAAAGGGTACTGTGTGTTGTTACCAATCTATAAAATATGGATAGTGTGGGCTTTGGCTCCACCCAAAGGAGTAATAGTCTCTGACATCATGCTTTTGGTTACAGTGGTGGCTCCTCTGCAAAGGCGAACGTGCGTCGCCCCACTGCCAGGAAGCAGCAAAAGAAAGGAAAAAATAAAATGATAATAACACAATGTTATTATCATTTTATTTTTCTTCCTGCTGTGGCAGCGTGCGTGAGGGGGTGAGGCTGCAGAGCAAGGGGGGAGTGGTAGAACACTGCTGTGCACAATGACTGTTTGGTCGGTCCACTCAGGCCGCCCAAAAAAGTCATGCACTTCCCTGTTCTCCATGCAGGCTGCATTACAGCCTGCATTGAGAACATGCCGACCCCTCTTGCCCCTTGCTGAGTGCCATGTCACGGCGGTCAAACCAATCACAACGCCGCATTGCAGCATTGTGATTGGCTTAGGTGTGGGAGCCTGTCTGCCTTTTTCCTGTTCCGACCTGGAGTCGGACACAGGCGAGCAGGAGAGAAGATGCAGGACCTGCAGGGGCAAAAATAAGTGTTTTTAATGCAGCCCGTGGCCCCCTGCCTTGTGCACCCCCCTTGAGAGCCATGACAGCCACCCTTGATTGCTTATTTGGTGCATCTTTCCACCTTCTAGGAAGTGGTTCTATTGAAATGCATATCTCACTATTTTACAAAACATTCAGTTTTTATATGGTTTGTCACATTCAATTAATTAACTCTCAAATGCATTCCATATAGAAAGCAATCCTTTAGTGCAGATTGTTTTACCAGTATTGACAAAGGCAATAGGGTAGGCTTTAAAGAGACAAATAGCATTTGCAGGTAAACAGCATTTGTGAATGCCTGCGTTCACGTGTGGGCACATTGAAGCAGGAACTATTAGCTTTGCAAGTGATTGTTTTATTTGCCGCGTGGCTGATTGTCTTAGTCTAACCACACAACTTTCATGTTTACCAGCGCAGCTTATTAATATTTTTATGAGCATTCCCTTATTAGCCCTTTAAAGTGGTGTGCATTTTATACCCTTGGGTCTATCTCTTGGCCGGAAATCAATTAAACATTTACAATAGCAGATTGAGATGAAGCTCATAAGCTGGCAGGGCCTTTCCTGCCAACTGTGCAATTGCCACGCTACATTGGCAGATTCCCTGTAGTTTGCAGCTGGTTTCTAGCTATGTTCAATATTCTATCTATACCCAGCATACTTAAGATCTCTCACGACTAAATCATCAACATATCTTTTGCAATAGGAAGGATCAGCGTGGAACCAAATGCCCAGAAATCAGCAAGGCTACCCCAAGACATTACAACCAGCCTTAAAGTGGTAAGGGGTAGTTTGATTTTCCTGGGTGGCCATATCTTCGTAGAGGGAAGGGCCAGCACATTGAGACCAAATGCCCCAGAATTAACAAGGCAACAAGGTTAGCCTGAAACATTACTACCAGCTTTAATGTGGCATGGGGTAGTTTGATTTTCCTGGGTGGCCATGTCTTTGCGAAGGGAATTGTCAGTACATTGAGACCAAGTACCCCAGAATCCACAAGGCAACAAGTCTAGCCTGAAACTTTGTAACCAGTCTTATAGGGGTAAGTGGTAGTTTGATATGTATCTGCGCAGATCTCAGTGCACTTTGTTTCTGTACAGTAAGAATTACAAGTCATGTCTTTGCAATGGGAAGAGTCAGCAGGATGGGACCAACTGCTCTGGAATCAGCAAGGCTGGCCCGAAACACTGGCACCATAAAGTCACTTTTTTTTTTCAAAACTCTCACACAGAATTGCACACCATCAACAATTCTAACCATCCTCAAAAAATCCATAGCCAACAACCTTCACCAAGTAATTTACCTATTCAACCTCAAAAAACAATTGCAAAGATAATTGAACAACAACTAGCTTTATCCTGACAACCAACCAATGAAAGATCTCCTGCTGGTTATTACTTTCGTGTTACTCTGGTTTATTGTGGCCTGACTGCTACCTCGTTACCATTTTCTATGACAACCCAATCACGCAAGCCATGTGGTGATCAGTAGGCTACCTTCGATGCTTATACCACATAACTTCAGGACATAGCTGTGTCCAGTGAGCAACCCCTGTCTTAAAGTAACAAAGACCAGTTCTCTTGTGCCACTTTGTTCTATGAATTCAGTCTGCTGCCAGATTAACCCACACCCAAGATCATCAGCTGCTTTAGACTTACAGGGGTGAAACCCTGAAACCGGTCCTAGGATGCTTGTTTCCGGTCCAGGGAGGACCTGGCTTGGCAGTTCGGGCTGGACTGTTCCCATGAGGCACAGGGTCAAGACTGATTTGCATATGGCCAGGTCTAAACTGGGGTGGCATGGTGAGCAAAAGAATGATGGATTTAACCCAGATCTCTTGACTGGGGGAGAATGTTTTGATTTGTTCTGCATTCCGTTCATCAATTGTGTGTCTTTTGCTTTCTCGCTCTAAGTGCTCCGGGTATGCCTAGATGTAGGTCCCGGGCTCATTGTGCCACTGGAATCAAGCTATCCTGGCTGAAGAGGGGGGAAACCCCGAAACCGGTCCTAGGATGCTTGTTTTCGGTCCAGGGAGGACCTGGCTTGGCAGTTCGGGCTGGACTGTTCCCATGAGGCACAGGGTCAAGACTGATTTGCATATAGCCAGGTCCACACTGGGGTGGCATGGTGAGCAAAAGAATGATGGATTTAACCCAGATCTCTTGGCTGGGGGAGAATGTTTTGATTTGTTCTGCATACCGTCCATCAATTGTGTGTCTTTTGCTTTAGACTTATAGCGCAACCCAAAAAAATCTCCATGTCTAAGGTACTCAAAGTATGGTAACCAGACTTCATTCTGGTCATCATCAGGATCATTAATGATTCCTTGAAACAAAGGAGCATACCCAAAATGTAAACATACCTTGCTGGATTGGTTGCTAAAGAACACCAATGGTCATCCAAAGGCCACACAGCAATCTCAGGGCTCTTATGCGAAAAAAAGAATAATACAACTGTGGTCAACATCCAAGTTTACCAATCATAGACAATGTTCCTGAATGACTTGCAGGCAGGGTTCTAGCCTCAGAGGGAGCTGAAGCAACATTAATGAATACTCAAGAATAGCTTTATGGCTAGATAAAGAACCAAATAGCTCTGTCATTCCTCTTGCCTTCTCAGCATGCTTTGGCACCTTAGCATCGAAATACAACCTAATGAGATCTCATTGGTCTAAGGGAGGAATGATGAAGTAGTTGGACAATGGCGACTCTCCTTCGTGGCTAACAAAACTCACCTGATTAATCTCACTTCCTTCCTTTTCACTAGTGTTATGGTGTCCACTCAGTACTGTCACTAATCCTTTATAAAGTCTAATAATCCCCTGGGGCAAGAATCACTATCAGCTGCAATTTGGAATACCAAGTGTACTTGATGATACTTACTTCTATAAATTAGTTTCTAATAAGCCAGGCAAATCCGACGTGCATCTAATTTTTCAAAAAATGTTCAAAAATCAGGGCACCATAACTACCTTGTCCTCAATGCTTAAAAATAATGTCTTAGTATTGGTAACTGGAGATACACGCACATTTATGTTCTATTTTCCAACACCTTAGGCTCTGCAAAATCCTACCACTGATTCTCCATACACATCCATAAACTTTGGAATACTCTTGTCTTTAATGCAGAGATTGCATGCATTGACGTTTCCATAAAAATCAATATGGGACTTCCAGCCAAAAGGCTGACAGACTTCAACACATTCAAAACCATATTGACTGGGGCGTGGCTAGTGGCCGACAGGAATGGTCGCTTTCTAAAGCAGCTCCGCAGCCCTTGCCTACATATCCGGACATTTGACCGACCACCTAATGGTAGGTTTCCCTATTGCATTGGGAATTCAAGCACGAACCCATCCCACACACAGACGCTGCCTGGAGAAGAGTCCCGACCGGGTTGTGAGCTAGAGGAGGCGGCGGACCTGCGGCGAGCTGCGGCGGAGAAGATGGAGACCACAACGCAAAGGGGCTAGCGCCGACCGTCCATCGCGAAGCATCCCTGCGTTTCACGACTAGCATTGTTAAACGTGTCTGGACACCCCCACCCCCCGCGGGGCTGCTGGAGAGAGACGTGGGAGCAGGAACAGAAACTGCTGTGATCAGCGGGGGTGAGGAGTGTCTACGGCCTGTGGAGGCAATTCATCAGCAGAGGGTCGCCAAAATCTAGACCCCGGCTTTGGGGCCTGTTCGCGAGGCCGCCGAGGCACCCAACACATCACGGAGTCCTCAGCGATCACTAAGAACATGAGGTGAGGAGGAGCAGACTGGGCAATCCAAAAGGGGAAAGGTGCTGCTGCAATGCCCCCGCCATATGCGCAAGGCAGAGCGCAGATTGTGCAGACAGCATTCAATTGAGGCCCCGGCTGCGAGGCCTAATACTCGGAGGTACACAGGCTCCATCTGATTTATGTCAGTGACTGGCACAGAGGCACCACGCTACGATACTGACAGTCATAGGTCCAGTAGTACTTTCTTGGGCCCCCACAGAGACATGTGACACTATACCACGGAGATACCTGAAAGGTATTACTCACCCAGGATTTCAGCTGGCTAAGACGAACTCAGGCTGCGGCCCTGAGGAGTGACTCAGAGCTTACATCCCTGATCAATATTTGCAGCAGCGCCGAAGAGTATTGCTGGACGGCCTACTCTCCACTGACTTCTGGTGACCTGTTAACTCTTCCTAAGAACTACCGCAATTGAGAAGAGACTTTGACTCAGGGCTGGATTACGCCCCGAATAGCCCACGAAGGAGCAGCAGCAAGGGCCCCATCCAATGTAACCAATTAAAAAGACGCTCTATGATTGCTCCCCACCGTAGCTGCATTAGATATTGCTGAACACTATTAGGCACCCACCTCAGCTACATTGCGACATAGCTGTGTGCTAGAGAAGGTTTGACTTCCTGGTTGCTCAGTAGGCCCACATGGAACATCGACAGGCCGACGAAGGATAGTTCTTCCCTCTGGGTAGGCGGCAGCCACTACAGGTGTGTCTCTCTCCACAGTTACGTCTCCTCTTTCTGCCATACAACCATCATGGCCAGCACCAAGGGACTCAATCTCAAACACAAAAACAACTAGCAAAATTCGCCTGGACCAAGCAGGGGGATGATGTCGCATCGACACCTGAAGGGAATCCCGAAACTGCACAGCCTCGTCCTTCAGCGAAAACTCTTAACCTTGAAGACGTCATGGAGGCAATTGCGGGAATACGGACATCCTTAGAGACGCGAATAGATTCAGTGAATATTGAAGTGACTCTCCTGCGGGCGGACCTCAAGAAAATTGACTCTAGAGTTAAAGATGTTATATTCACAACAACGGCCCTCGTCTCTGACACCTCCATGCTGCAGCGTGACGTTTCTCAACTCCAGGATCAGCAGAAACGGGTGGAAGAGCTTTTGGGCGACTACGAAGGGAGGGCAAGACGCAACAACATCTGAATTCTAGGAGTAACGAAGCAAATGCAGGAGCCTGCCATGGACCTCTTTGTGGAAGACCTAGTGCTTAACAAACTCCAACAGTAGTGGCTTTCCTGCTATTTTTCCATCGAAAGGGCACTCAGAGTACCCGCAGTATGTCCAAATCCAGGAGCTCCCCCACGCCCCATGATTGCGAGGGTCTTCAATTTCCACGACAGGGACGTCATCCTGCAGACTGCACGAGCTGGACCGCCGCTGAAAATTGACAACACAAACATCACCTTTTTCCCGGATTTTACAGTTAAAGTCCAAGCACAAAGGAGGAAGCTTGGGAGTGGCTAGACAGATGGCGTCAAATAGGGAGGCTGTCAGCTGGCCGCAACAATAGAAGCCCCAGCAATAGTCAACATGCCTCTCCTGCGCCCCGAGAACGGCTTCCGGAGGGAGATTCAGACGGGGCACACTGACTTGGGTTGCACGACCTCATAACTCTTGCATTTTTCTTGGGTCATTCATGCCCTCCCTTGGTTCCAAGGCTCTGCCACATGGGTGCAGTAACACTTTGAGTACCTTGGACACTATCTCCGAGGTGGCACTGTTCATTTCAAGCGTCTATTTGACAGTCTTCTGGTACCTAGAAGTCAATATGAGGATGGGACTAGAACTACATACATCTAAGTATACCATGAACATATTAAAGTTACTAGGCGAGGGGTGGAGGTGGTTAGTTAGGCACCTCACACATGGAGGGGTGGGCGACAGGCACTCTGCCTTGTTGGGGAGTGGGAAGTTTAAATTTCACTGGCGGGGGGCAGGGAGGGGGACTTAGAGGGCGGGAGGGGGGATAGTTGAGGTTTTCATTGTTATTTGTTTTTCTGCACAGAACGTACCATTGAACTTGCTTCCGCCACATGTCAATGCTATACTACTGTTGTTGTCGATGTATCTTGGAAGGGGGACCAGGAGAGACTCAGCCAATACGGTTATGTTGTCACACTTCTCCCACAGCGGCTGGTCAGATATGCCATCAACGGTGTCGCAGCACTTCTCCTTCCGTTTGATCTTTTCAATTAGCAGGATATGGCAGACTCCAAAGAAACGACGTTATCAATATTGACCTGGAATGTCAATGGCCTGGGTAGTAAGATAAAGAGGGGAGTGGTTTTGCAATACCTTAAGAGACAATCACCAGATCTAGTACTCCTACAAGAAACCCACTTGGTGGGCAATAGTTGCAAAGCGCTTCACAGGTGGGGATACAAGCTTGTGGCACGCGCAGGGTTCACTTCAGGATCCCGGGGCACGGGTATTCTCATTAGGAAAAATGTAGCCCTTACTCCTACATGTATATGGACAGATCCACAAGGTAGATTTGAGGTTTTAGAGGCCCAGTGGGAGGGTAAATTGCTGAATATAATATCAGCGTATCTTCCTCTGGCTCTGGGGAAAATCGCATTGCAGGACCTGGGCAAGATATTGATAGATCTCCCACCTGGCACTCTCTTACTGGGAGGAGACTTTCATATGATTATGGATGAAACACTCGACAGGCAACCCCCTAAGTCATCCACATGATGTAGTACATACCTGCCGGACTGCTCCCACGCTATGGGTATTGTGGACGTTTGGCGGGTATTAAATCCTGGAAAAGCTCACTTCACACATTATTCCAATGCACATAACAGTCAATCCCGGATTGATTATTTCTTCACATTCCTCGAAGATATAGGCAATTTCCAACATCCCCAGGGGCTCCCAAGGGGCAATTTTGACCACTCTCCCCTCAGGGTTGACCTTACCTTCCACCAACAGAGTACCCGAGGCCCCATAGTAATCAATCCCTGGATTATTACGATCCCTGACATCAAAGAGGACCTTGCTGAGCAGACAGAACATTATTTCACTGAAAATGATGGATCCGTTGATTCAGCAAATTTTATTTGGGAGGGCTACAAGGCAGTGATTAAGGGGCGAGCTCTGGCACTAAAGATTGGATATATTCGTAAACAAAATGAACAACTGACCCAATTGGAAAGTGAACTGCTCCTTTTAGAAACAGAGCACACTACCGCTCCCAATGAGACCACAGCCCAAAAGCTCCATAACAAACAGGTGGAGTATAAGGCTCTAGCGCGTGAAAAGACCCAGGCGCGACCTCTTCATACACGCCATTGAATCTATGAACTTGGGGAAAGAGACGGGAAGATGTTAGCATGGCTAGAAAGGCGAGATCAGGAGGCACGATGGGTCCCCGAGATCCAGCTTGAGGACGGAAGGCAAGTAGTAGACCCCCGTGCAGTAGCAGAAGTTTTTGCGGACCACCTGGAAGCGGTCTATACCTCTAAGACCACCACCTCCTCTGCCAACTCCCGCCAGTTATTGGAAGAAATGAACCTCCCCACCCTATCAGAGGATGATAGGGATGCCCTAGATGCTGACCTAACAGCGGAATTGATCTGCAAAGCCATCTTTGCCATCAACTCCGGGAAGGCAATAGGGCCCAATGTTATTCCGATTGAGTTCCTCAAAGGGATGGCCATTAAAGTGGCTCCCCACCTTAAAAATATGTACGACGAAAGCCTAGAAAAAGGATCTCTTCTCTTAGACCAGAGGCTAGCCTCTATAGTCGTCATACGGAAACCCGACAAACCGGCATCTTGCTGTAGCTCATATAGGCCCATCTCCCTAATTAGTTCAGAGGCTAAGGTACTAGCTAAACTTCTGGCATCGCATCTAATCGCAGTTCTTCCATCCCTGGTCCACGAAGACTAATCGGGTTTGTACCAGGCCTAAATACAGCTTTAAATATCCAACGGGAACATAATGTCCTGGGTAGACAGCCATACCTGCAAGAAGACGCAGTCATACTATCATTAGACGCCACAATGGCATTTGATTCAATAGAATGGCCCTAACTCTTCGAAGTGCTGACAAGGGTCGGTTTCGGTCGCGATTCCGACAATGGGTGACACTACTTTACGCCAGACTATTGGGTCAAGTCTATGTTAACAATCACACATCACGTGTCTTTTCTTTACAGAGTGGGACCAGGCAGGGGTGCCCCCTGTCCCCCCTTCTCTTTGCGCTAACCTTGGAGCCCTTAGCAC
Organism: Triturus cristatus; assembly: GCF_964204655.1. Classification (NCBI taxonomy): domain Eukaryota; kingdom Metazoa; phylum Chordata; class Amphibia; order Caudata; family Salamandridae; genus Triturus; species Triturus cristatus. The sequence continues at coordinate 510,346,333 of NC_140594.1, forward strand.
ACTGGATACGGCGAGATGTCTCAATAAGGGGTCTATGATGGAGCGAAAATATTGAGGACAAAATATCGTTATATGCGGATGATATCCTGGAGCTTCTATTAATAGTTTATTTAACGTTATTACCAATTTTGGCAAATATACGGGATGTGACATCAATTGGTCCAAATCTGTGTTATATGTTTTACATGGCCCACCGCCCCGACTACCTTGTGACTACACGGTGGAATTGGCCGTCCGAGGTTTTATGTACCTGAGCATTTTTATCACGTCAGACCCCCAAAAGTTCTGTGATCAAAATCTACAAGGCCCCCTCAAACGCTTGCAGGAAGATGTCAAACACTGGAGGTCATTGCCCTTATCTCTCTTAGGGAGGGCTGCCCTATTTAAAATGTTAGCACTTCCCAGATTCTTGTACATACTTCAAAACTGCCCATTCCCTCTCGCTGACGCGTATTTCACAACTATTGAAGGATAACTCCGTACATTATTATGGGATGGAAGAGCGCCTTGTATCGCTCTCCGGAATCTAACAAAGGGGTGGTACGATGGAGGAATTGCCCTTCCAGACCTACGCCTCTACTATTGGGCCTCGCAACTAGTAGCTATCAACCATTGGATTCATGGTTCTCTGTCAAACCCAGCATTCCACCTAGAACAATACCAAACATGGATGGAGGGCTACCTGGGTGCTCTTTACAGCACGGTCCAAAAAGGTCGCTAGCTGGGACCCATGTCACAGACGGTTGCCATCTGGCATAAAGCTACTAGGCGCCTGGGATGGGCGGACAAGTTCACAAAAGCTACACCGCTGTGGTCTTCTCAGAGGTTAGGACAACTTTGCAATCACGTGGGGTTCGAGAAATGGGACACCATCGGCATAGCTAACATAGGGTACCTGATCGGTAGAGGAAAGCTCCTTACATTTAAAGACCTACAGACCAAATATGATGTAGCACCAGGTGAGGTGTTCTGATACCTGCAGATCAGACACGCCCTTCTCACATGCGTTCCAGACTTGTCCTCCTTGCCCGAATCCTCCCCCTTGGAGGACAGTCTGCTCTCCGAACCGCTCTTGAAGGGGGCTGTCTCCTGTACATATTGCAAACTTTGCAATAATTTTCCTGACTCTTTCCAAGCTCTCTGTGAACGCTGGCAAACAGACTTGGGGACCCTGGACGACAAAGACTGGCAAACTGCACTAATGTCCCCGAAGGAAACTGCAATAAATCACAATTTTTGCCTCATACAACTGAAAATACTCCACAGGTTAGACCTCTCTGGGGTACTCATGGCCAAAATAGGAAACCAAAAAGGCGTGCTATGCCTTAGAGGATGCGGCCTAGACAGTACCTTTTATGACATCCTATGGGAATGTTCCGTCATACGTCCTCTGTGGGACGGTGACACTAATAAGATGAGAGACACACTGAGTAAACCCCTTCAGCTGTCACCGCAAATGGGGATCCTGAATATCTGGGAGGCCACTGACCTGACAGATTTAGAACAACAATGGGTGGCTCTGGGATACTTACTAGTGAAGCGTGCAATAGCATTACACTGGGGTTCCCGACACACGGTCATTACCGGTGGGGTGGGTGGCGGAAATGGATCGATGCATGATTGCAGAAAAAGAGTTTTACAAGCAGCGGGGTTGCCCTAAGAAGTGGGATAGGAAGTGGGGTGGGTGGAACACATACAGAGGGGAAATTTGTACCTCTCCAACAGTGGATATGGAGATGAGGAACAACCGAAACAGGGATCTGCCAAATGTTTAATTGTTTTTTATATATTGATATTGCACAGTACCTATGGGAAGACCTGGACCGTTCTATCAGACGATATGGTAAGGAGAGGACATTGTGACAGTAACATTTCCAAATTCACACACAAATGTGATATATGTATGATGTGACAAGGTGGCGTTCATAATTTGAACTTTGCTGTGGTATTGTACCGATAAATCTGTGCTTTATCTCTAATAAAAAGTTATAAAGAAAAACAAAACATATTGACACCATCACTATAGGCATATAAAGAATTAGCCTATTCTTTTCATGATAGGGGCATAATTAGATCCTTATAATGCAAAGGAGCGCATCCAAAAATCTCTGTCTTACTCAGACGGCACTACATGGGCAGGTTCTCCAGAGCTTCACCGAAGAAATGGTACCACACCTCATGACCAGAAGAAGGATAGAATAGACTTCATCATCATCCACAAGAACACAGGCTTTTTGTGGTAAATTCACATCTTATCCTAAATCAACTCTTAGCCCCTTATTATTTTTGTCATTAAGCAACCCTAAAAAAAGGCATGAAAGTCCACTTGTTCTGATTCTGTATAGCGGATGCCTCAGTACACTGTGAGGGATATGTACAAGGAAGTGGCAGACGGTGTTGTTAGACTCCTTGACTTAACGACACGCTCTGCCAGTTCTGAAACGCAAGGCTGCACCATATTTACAAGAATGTGGTGCAGCCTTGCGTTTCCCTCTACGATGTCGCAAGGTTTAGCAACTTATCGATAACGCAGGGACCCTTGCACCAGAGTGCAAGGGTGTCTGTATGCAGGGGAGGATTGTTTATGTATAGTAAGGTGTCCCTTCCTGCAAATAAACAATGCTAAAATGCCATTCTGCCACTTTCATGTGTGGTGCTTCATGCAGCACACATGAAAATGACAAATGGCATTTTTTAAAGGTTTGTTTTTACCCAGTGGGTATTGGGGTGGAACGTCCACCACAACACCCACTGCATGCCCCTTTCACCCTTACCATAGCGTGAGAGGGGGCCTTATGTACAAGGCAAGCGTTGGGCCAGGTTAAGTTGCTTAATTCTGCCTTGTACATAAGCCCCTATCGCCACCACAACATCGGTAAAAATGATGTTGTGGTGGTGATAGGGGCTTGTACATATGCCCCTATGTTCCAAACTTGCCAATCCTACCCTACCGGTTTAGGCAATAGGCTACTGATTTTGGGGCAGGAGCAGTGTCTTAAGACATTTTATTTTATATTGTATTGTTTTTAAGACACATTAGGGTGTCACACAGGCTGCCCATTTGCAGTGAATAGAATATAAACAAGCAACAGACCATCCTAGCAGAGGCTCCTGGAGAATGGCTACTCTCCAATTATGCAGAAAGAAACAGGGTTTCATTAAAGACGCACTGGCTTTCATTATGCATAATCTTTTATTGCTCTTACTCCTGCATCGCTTCAAAGAACATAGCTACACCAACAAAGCTTATGTTTCAAAATACAGTGTCCAAAACGGCCTATATAATCCCCGCTGACACCATTTCAGCCCTATTCTGCAATGAACTGCAAACATACACTTCAACCAAATACAATGTAAATTCCCATTTCTGTAGGCAGCCAAAAATTCCCACATTTTTCTTAGCTCTCTGTTAGACCTGTCAGCCCTAGGGTGGTCTTTCCCTGTATTTTTGCCCTTGCCTCATTTTTTCCACCCTCTTTTTCGTTGGCCTTAGTTCTCCGAGCGCCTTTTTCACTGCTAATCAGTGTTAAGGTGCAGGTGCTCTCTTCCCCCAAGATGGCTGCCACAGGCCCCTGCTACTGCCGAGTGGCCTTTTGAGTAGCACCCTAGTTGCCAGGAGCTGGCTGGGACCCTACAACAATGTTGCGACACCAGCCCGCCTTTTTGTCCTATAGCTAGAGTGGGGAAGCTCCTGGAACTTGCTGGAACCTTCTAGAAGAAGGGTAGGGTTTACTTTTGCCGCCTTATAGAGTGGTCACCTGACCTAGGGCTACTTAAGGAAAGGAGGGAACATTTTTTAGTCAGTTGGGGTGACGCAGACCTGGGGGAACCTACGCAGGAGTTTTAGGCGGTAGGGCCTAGTCAGGGACCTATGCCCCTGAAAGTGACAGATACAACAACAAAACTGCTAATACTGCAACAAATCTTCAATCTCAACTTTTCTTATGAGAACACATTTTGAGATGAAACAAAAAGTGTCGAAGACCTTCGTTTTCTTTGAATTAATCAATGAATTTATTTTATTTTTTCATTTATTTAAACTTCCATTTATCAGAACGATTTGAAAATTCAACCGTCCATTAGGGACTCATTTTGAGGAATTTCTCCACACCATTCATTGATACACATCAAGCATACTTGTCAAACATCCCATTCATTCCTGTACTGTCATAATACGCATACATTCACAACCCATTCTAAAATGCACATATCCTGCATTTAATTGATGAACAAACAATCAAATCTTTCTATTTAGACCACAGAAGGAATTATTTAACAAATTAGTCTCAAAAGTTGTTTCATTTTTGAGTTATTCCAAATTTCTTGTGGTCTCTTCACAAGGTCTATGCGTTTCGAGACCCCTTCTTTTCTGGGGCTCTCATCAGGACCTCTAATGGAAAGTTGTTATGATCAGCCGATCTAACGAAGAATATCACTTGTTGAAAATTCCGTTGTGGAGTCAGAAAGGAGCTAGCGTTGGGACTAACGGCGAGCCTTTGTTTTGGCGAAGGGTTCGCTAAGAAGTCTGATAGCGACTTAATTGTAGGTGAAGGAGTAGCAAAAAAATTCAACATTACGAATCGGTCCCGATTCGTATTGTTGAATTTTTTTGCAACGCGTTTGCCTCTAAATATCAGCCCACTAATGGTACCTCTAATCCCCTCCAGTCCCTAAAAGAATTGGAAGAACGGTCCAGTCCGAGCACAAAAGAGATTACTACTACTCCTTCACCTACAATTAAGTCGCTATCAGACTTCTTAGCGAACCCTTCGCCAAAACAAAGGCTCGCCGTTAGTCCCAACGCTAGCTCCTTTCTGACTCCACAACGGAATTTTCAACAAGTGATATTCTTCGTTAGATCGGCTGGAAGTCAATGTCCCGCAGCACGTGACGGGGCGGGCTGTTCGATGCCGCCCCCGCCGACGCCTGAAGCAGAAGAGGCCGCGCCCTGGGCGCTCCTCACACCCCAGCAACCTCACGGGCTCAGCGCGGGAGGAGGAGGCCCTCGACCCGGACATCGCCGGGAGGCCGGAGAACCCTCGCAAGGGCCCACGTCAGGCCGAAGATCCAGGTAACCCCCTGTGGAAGAGGGCGGGAGGCCATTGAGGAACCCGGAGCACGCCCCACCCCCAGGGGGGATTCCCCATAGCGTCAGTTGGCCCCACAGCCCTCCGGAGGCCTTTTGAGGAGAGAAGGCGAGTCGGTGTACCCCCCCCCGGCCGGCGGCCGTGCCAGAGGCTGGTTGGACCCCTGACTGCCTTCCAGGGATAGCGCTTAACTTCCCAAAGACTGGTACTGGGAAAGGCTCTGATGGGATTAGCGGTGAGCGCCTCAGGGAACTGAAAAGTTTAGCGCTCTATGCTGAGGGCCATGTTTTAAAGCGCTATGTTGAACTGCCATATCTGAAGTGCTAATGATTCACTGAGCACAACGCTATGTTGAACTGCCATATCTTAAAGCGCTATTGATTTGCTATGTGCAGCGCTATGTCAAGTGCCATGCTTTAAAGCGCTATTACCTTGCTATGTGCAGCGCTATGTCAAATGCCATGTTTTAAAGCGCTATTGCCTTGCTATGTGCAGCGCTATGTCAAATGCCAGGTTTTAAAGCGCTATTGCCTTGCTATGTGCAGCGCTATGTTAGATGCCATGTTTTAAAGCGCTGTTGCCTTGCTATGTGCAGCGCTATGTTAGATGCCATGTTTTAAAGCGCTGTTGCCTGGCTATGTGCAGCGCTATGTTAGATGCCATGTTTTAAAAGCGCTATTGAATCGCTATGTGCAGCGCTTTGCGTAAACGCTGTGTTTGACGCTCCCCAGGATCACCAGGTGTCGCGCTTTTATTCAAGGCCAGATTTTTTTGATGTTGAAATGAACTGCTAATCTATTCATAATGAACTGCTAATCTATTCCTAATGAAATGCTTTTGATCCTAAGGTTGATCTAGATAAAACTGATTGGTTTTATCCAAACTACTGTGTGGTGTCAATTATTGCGTGCGTTTCCTGTCTCAGTGGATGCGTGTGCTGTATGGTCACTTTTCACGTAAGCCCTTGGATGCCTACCTGCTCGCGCCACGCTACCCCCTTAGGGCCTGGTGACCCCCGGTCCTACACTCTCTCACACTTGAACCTCCGCAAAGTAAAACTGCATTATTAAAGAATAACAATTTTCACAAAACAAATAGTTCACTTTACAAATCTTAACATATTGTTTCAATTAAACACTTCTAAATCAACTTTCCCTCCTCATTTCAACTTCTCCATATTTTCCTTCTTCTTTTTGTAACCTAAGGAAGGGGCTAGGGGGTCAGGAGAGCCTCCGAATGTTTAATGAAATCCAGAATCTCTCTGAATAATAATGAGAGAATCACCATTTTATTGAAAGACCGGAGGCTATCATTATGCATGCTGAAAGCCTTCTAAACACCCTCCTTAAAACATGCTCAAGAAGACAGAGATAAAAAATTGCTAAAGCCTCTGCATTAGACCAATCTGTTGTTTCCAAAACCCATTCAAAACGGCCTCCTGACCACAAAACCTTACTCATAGCAACTCTAGCTGAGTGCTTCAAACTTTCCAGCTCCGCACCAGCTTCCTTCATTACCCTTTTCTCCATCATTGAAGGTGTTGCTAGGCCAAAGGGCCTTAAATGTGAAATCAGCTGTTGGTCCACCGCATGCACTCTATCCTCCTGCATTCTGCTTTTAAAATCATTATGAAGGCCACAGCCAGTGCTTAATTGGTGCCAGTGCTTTCCTGTGTTTAGCACCAGCACTTATTTATATGGGCTGGGTCTGCATAACAGCATGCGTCTGCAACTCTGCATGTCACCACTCATATGGCAATGTGAATGTGGCGTAGACTAGGTAGTATATTAAAATTAAATTACCTTACTGACTCCACGCGAGCATCACAGATGATCAATGCTGTCTGGTCCAGACCATCCGAGTCCGACTCATAATTTAGTTATTCCAATATGTCTGATTAGATCAGTCCACATCACATGATTCAGTCGTGATGATGCGCATTTCAATTCAAATTTGCTTTAGGAGGCCCTTAGTTCAGTGTTGCTGTCAGTGGGTGGGTGTCTGGGACACCGATTGGGCAGGGGGCTGAATTTTGTTCTGCAGGATTTAGGGCTCTGTGGCAGGCAGTGTGTGCGACGTGCGTAGATTTTTTTCAAATGTCGCACCCCGGCACACCCTCAACCCACCACCAGTCATCGCCAGTTCAGGCAGTTCCACGTTGAGTGCAGGCAGCAGCTGGCCTAGGCCGCCTATCGAATAAAGGAAGGCATTACCAGTGCCGGCCCCGGCAGCCCACCATCCCCAGTAACTGTAAGTACTGTAGCAGCCATTACCAACGCTGCTTTTTCTTTTTTCTTGAGCGTGGTGGGTGGCGTTACACACTGCGTGATGGTCTCTGGCATGGTAGGCTAGTTCCCGCTCGGTTCCACCTCTTGACATTCGATAATGAACAGTGATGAATTCTGGTCCGGGATTAAGTTAAAGGCTCTGCACTTGCCCCTGCCTTTCTTCCAGCCTACTCCTGGCCCGGGCCGAGCAGTGACACTGTACTTACTTGCTGCACACAGTCAGGTGCCCGGCACCAGAGGCATGATTGCTCAGGGCAGGCCTTGGACTCGCATGAAGTGAACTGTGAAGCGAACCACGACTGACGACTCTGAGTCCAAGGCCTGCCCTCAGCAATCATGCCTCCATGTCATGCCTCCATGTTTGCACGCACATTATATTCTGAATATATCCTAAACCTCCCCGTACATTGCTACTGTCTAAGATTTCTACTGTCTACTGCTCCCTACATGCAATAGCTTGAGGAGCAAGCCAGCAAGGCGGCCATCCATTACTACACCCAGAAAGCCGAGCTTTCCCCAGTCACCTATATTATGCAAGTACAATGCCAAGCCAGTCTACTGTTGCGAGACCCATGGTAGGGGTCCCCATCCCCAGTGCCCTAGGCCTCGCAACCATGTTTTACCGCTACAAAGTTCAGGGGGAGGGTCTGGCCCAGCCTCGTAGCCATGACCTAACACTGGGAGCCCGAGGTGATGGAAACACCTTGTAAGCTACGTCTTGCAAAACTTAGTTCTTTGAATTGAGGCCCACGCAGCCAACTCAGCGAAGTCCAGGGTACGGATCCTCTCGTAGGCCTCACAGTCATTGCCTAGCGCTGAGGCCCACGGGAGCAGGCCAGCCAGGCAACCCCTACACTCGGCCTTGCAGCAGAGGGCAAGCTGTATGAGGCCCTGGGGACATATGCCCTCTTCGCTGGACCCGGATCCGGTAACTATAACCCAGTGCTACCAGGTCCAGGGAGGGGAAGGCAAGAAAATGGAAAGGAAGGAGCAATGGTTGTGTACTGCAATGCTCAGAGTAGAGGGATTTCCTCCCCTGCTCCTCTAAGTGATGGTTTTGCGCTGTGAGGCACACAACCCCCCTTACCCTGGGGCTTTTGTACTGTGGCTCAGTGTGAGAAGTTGGCCTGGTATATGCTGTTCACTAGTTAAAGTGGACACCTTGCACCAGTACAATTCGACTCTTATGGTAGTAGGTTTAAGATAACCTTTAAAGAAAGCTATCCTAGTGGTAGCTGTGGAGAGCAGCCTTCAGGCTAAGTCTTTAGAGGAATGTAAAGCAGCTTGTTTTGCCTTATAATCTCTTGAATTAACAAATGAAAAGACACCACACAGGTATATATATCACATATATATGGATTTATTGCTAAACAACTCTCTACTAATCTCTTTATGAGATTAGAAGTCAGGAACATATGCACAAATCAACGTTTCACAATAAGTTAAGCACAAATATGGCTGGGGCCCTAGGGCCGTACCAGACCATATACTAAAAAAGAGACTTAGGAACAACGACTTGCAAAGGGACAAGGCCTATGGCCTTCAGAAGCGTTGGGGCCTCACAAATCCACCCAAGGCAGGTATGTAAAGGACCCACAGGGGACGCATGCTGTGTGTAAACACAGCCACGAATCCCCGTTGACTTCAATGGGGCAAGTCGCGGTTGGAAATTAAGAGTTTAAGGATACTTCGGGAGAGTCTACAAGCAAGTCACTTACAGGGTAAGTAGTTTTAGAGCCAACACCCACAGGAGCACCGTAGTGCTGGAGTTACCTCACCCAGGGAAGCCAGGTGCATAGGTGTCTTTTGGTGTCGATTCGCGGAGTCGTTTTCAATGGGAGCCAATGAAGACTTGCTGCTTGTGAAGACGGAAGAAGTGTCCGGTGTAATCCAAGGCTGGATTCAGAAGAAGGAAGACCTGAAAGCAGAGGGGACAATGTTCAAAGTCACTTGGCAGTGACCCGGGATGCCCACAGTCGTCGGGTGATTTCAGGTAGTTCACGGGTGTCTTAACTCTTCAGCCACGAGGTCCAGGAGGCATCGACGACAACCAGGAGCTGGATTCAGCGTGTCCCACAAAGTCTGCAGCTTACTGCGGTGTCGGTGACCAGATTAGCGCCAACAAGCCTTGGCAACAGCAAGTCTCGTGGAAAGGATAAAAAGTCAGCAGTGCAGACCAGCAAGGTCTGAGGGACTCACCCAGCGAAGGTACATCAGAGCAGGCCTGGAGCAACCAGGGGAGCCTTTTGGAATTGTAGGAAAGTCTTCAGGGGACCCACAAGCCAGCTGGCAAGGGATCGCAAAGATGCCTCTGGAGGATCCACTCAACAGGGGCCCACGGTCACTCGGGACAGGGTAGGCTTCTGATCTATGGAGGGATCCCTGCTAGAGGCTTGGAACACACGTGGCCCAATGCACAGGTCCATAGAATATCGTGAAGGGGTTGCACTCGAAAATAGTGCATGTTACCCAGCGATTGCGATTCCTCGTCACTCGTGGGGGACACTTGCCTCAGCGTCGCTGGGGACTTACGATGACCTTGGGGAAGTCAGGAAATCCTCATTCTGGGCTGCAGGGACTTCGGGCTCCGGCGGGAGCGGTGGAGTTTGCGACCGTTGATTGCAGTTTTTGGTGCCTGTCAAGCAGGGGAGTCACTCATTGACTCCAAGGGAGATTCTTCAGTATTCCAGAGGTAGTGGAACGTCGAAGGCCCAGGATTCTTCTTCAGAGCATCATCCAGGGGTATCTAGTTTGCAATGGCAAGGGTTCCCTAACTTATACTGGAAGGAAGGGAGGGACTAGCTCTATGACCCCACCTATGGGAGGGTCAGGGGAGTGGGTGGCTACAGCCAATTCCCTTTGTCCAGTTTTGCGCCAGAGCAGGGGCAGGTAGCCCCTGAGCCAGTCTGAACTGGTGCATACACAGAGGAGCCTACTGCTCCACTAGTGCAGGACTTCAAAGACCACTAGGAGTGCACCCACCCAGCCCCAATACACTAAGTCCTGTCTGGGAGGTGGTCACACCTCCCTGTGACAGGATACCTATTGTCGGGCCGCCTCCACTGCGAGTTTCGGTCATCAGCAGGAGGGCAGCCCAGTGTCTGTGACTGGTAGCATCCATTTTGTGATGCCAGGGCTCTTCAGGATTCTACCGCATTTCCACAGTTGGTACATGTCTATCCCTCTAGAAGGGTGGGGTCATACTCCCACACCAGTTACTGGTGTGGGGGTATGATTCCAAAGTGTTTGACACCAAACACGACATGTTTTGATGCAGCCATTCCAAAGTTAGCATTAACCGCGAGGTTCTAATGCACTTAAGAGTATATGGTTTGATCACATTCACAAACAGCACCAGAGAATGGACTCTGAGAGCTGCAGAGGGGCCCTGCTCAGGCAGAGGCATTCCCTCACATAGAAACCAAGCACCCTGCCCTCAGGATTGATAGGGCCTGCCTTAGGGGGGACTGATAGGTTTAAATGTGTGTGCATTAGAGATATAGGGAACCTATATCTCAGTAAGGAGTGCTAGCACTACCTCACCCAGGCTGCAGTAGCAGGCCTGTGGTGTCAGACTTAGTCTGCTTCCCAGGGGTGGCATAATACATGCTTCAGCCCCTGGTAGGCCCGTGAAGTACCTATGCCCTTGGTACCTAAGGTACCATATACTAGGGGCTCACAAGGGACCACGGTATCCAATCACTAGTGCACCTAATGTGCACACCATGTCATTTAAGGGAGTAAGCAGATAGGCTGGGGTCCTGGATAGCAGGATCCCAGCCAGACTAGTCAAAAACCATCAAAACACCAGAAAAAAAAGTGGGGGCAACCATGTAGTCAGATTCCTCCTTCCTACACTCAGTAAAATGGGCCAAGTACAACTCCTCCAGCACTTGAGGCTTGTCTGCTGTTTACAGACATGCAATTCCTTGTGACTCGCAGAGGAAGATGGAGCTCTTACGGTGGAGTTATACACTAAACCGACAGATAAGAATGCATTGCTCCATTATTCAAGCTTTCATCCAAAATCTCCTAAGCATAATATTCCTTTTAGCCAGTTTCTTCACCTTCGAAGAAACTGTTCAAAGATTGAAGACTTTTATAAGCACTCTGAAATTCTGAAAACTAAATTCAAGGAGAGAGGGTACCCTAAGAACTTGATCTCACACTCTTTCAAAAGGGCTAGATTTTACGATAGGGTTTCTATGATTAATGGAAATAGAAGAGAGAAAAAGAGAATAGTCGATTGGTTTTTGTTAGCCAATTTTCGAATATCAGTAATCAGATCAAAAATGTGATCAATCGAATTTGGCACATTTTAAACGATAAAGAGGATGCAAACTTGGATAAGCCCTTGTTTGCGTTTAGGAACCAAAAATCTTTGAACTGAACTAGTCCATACATATAGGGAAGAACCACGTAGTACTCAAGATACCATATTTAATACCCCAGCCATTGGAAACACACGCTGTGGCAATTGCAATGCTTGTGATTTATGCATATCAACTAAAGAGATTGATCACAACGGTATCTATGTAACCTCTAAGACCTTGAATATTTGCTGCAGCAAAAATATGGTATACTTAATCCGCTGTCCCTGCGGGTTAGGCTACGTAGGGGAAATGGGTAGGGAAGTACGTACCAGAGTACAAGAACACATGACAGCAATCAGAATTAAGACGCCTAATGCCCGTCTGGTGACACATTTTGAAAAATTTGGTCACAATGCCCTTGATATACTCTGGTTTATCTTGGAAAAAATCTGGATAGGTAAAAGAGGGAGCGACATGTCAAGAAAGAGGAAAGAAAGGGAACAATGGTTAATTTCTAAACTGAGCACGGTCCACAAGAGACTAAACTCGAGAGAAGAGTGGGACCGAATAGTTGGTTAGAATCGGGTACATTAGTTTTTGGTCTAGTGTAAAATAGGGGAACAGATGGGCGATATTCCATAGCAAAAGGATGTCTATATGAGTCTAAATACCTTAGAAGAATGTGGATGACTCCATTGATAAGCCAATAATAAATAAAGTATCTAGTTTCCATATATGAATTTTAGGTGGATTTATATTAGTTTCCTAGTACTAAGGATGCCTATCTTTTCCAGCTTAGTGTAATACTAATGAATTAGGATTTGAACACCAATTACAGCATTTTATCACTATAGCTATGGGATACAAAAAGAAGCCCAGTAATCCCCTAGGTCTTCGGGTGTTTACAATTTTAATATAAGCAGGATGTAAAGGAATTGGAGAATTGAACATGTAGTAGAAGGTGTAAGTGCTATTATTGGGTGGTCCGAATAGAATTCATAATATTCTAGCCAATAGGTCGAGCCATAAAATATACCTATATGTTGGTGAATGTCCTCCACTTAATTTGGTTTCTCTAATCGCAGTCTGAGCGAGAGTCGAGACCTCAGTTCCTAAAATAAATAATTACAGGCTTCGAGTCGTGTCACTTGAGGATTCAACACTGTTTCAAGATGGCGCTTCCAGTTTTAGTCCGTAAGAGCCTAGTTGTTCAAGAGCTAAGCTCCCATATCACTGGTAAAAACCGAGAAGCATGTGATTAGCTGTTCGGTGGTCAAGTGAGGTGGATGCAGATGCATTTAAAACTGCTCCTCCAAACCCCCATTTTTACAGAGGTGCGGTCCCCACGTTATTTACTAAAAGAAGGGAGGTAAGATTTGATGTTTGTATGCGGGGCGACTTACTGAGTGTCACTTTGGATAGGTGTAGCTTGTCCTTCTACAGGTGACAGACGCGGGGGCATTTTTATCTTTCTCTTTAATACCCATGTTCCAAACAGAAGGGTTGCCCCCATGAGGTGTTAGACTATGAGTGAGAACTTTGCATTTTGAATAATAGAGAATGTCTCATTTGTGCAACAGACGTTTGTGCATTTTCATTATTATTCTCTTTGAACCCGTTTTCCAAACGGAGGCGCGATCCCTAGAGTTAGGTAGCATCTGGAGCGAGTATGGGAACGTTTACCCATCAGTTAGAACTCTGATTCCTTGATAGCTGGAGACTAGCTTTCCTCGTGAAATATATTCACTGAAAAGTACATAAAATATAGCAATGGCAGAAATAGGAAATGAGGTATTTGATGTAAAGTACGTGGGCCAAACCTAATACTCCTTGCCATACGAAGCGTGAATTTTTCATGAAAAATGTGAAATATGGCTGTAGCTAATCAGGACGACCTCCCTTACCTAATATTTAGGTATTTATTTGTAACATAGGAATATTGATATTCTTGTGATCCTGAAATCGGAAGAAATCCGGTTACTGATTTTGGAGGACCGTAACCATCTGCAAAATAGTGGAGAAATAAGAATCTACAGATACTGAATGTGTGGGAGATAGGTATGTATTGGCTCTCATAATGGATAGTGGTTGTGAGTTTATTGGAAACCTCAATTTGTAATTAAGGGGTTGATTATTGTTTTTATTGCTTACAGATACTTACCTCTCCAATTTCTGACAGCTACTGGCACAGTGTGTCATTTTAAAACATATACAGGTAATTATATCCTGCTGGATTAGCCTGTTGGGTGATGTGGATATTTTGGATGCCCTAATTACAAATGAATTGTTTTTTTCTATGTAGATTTTATATCGTTTATTGGGACATTGGACCAGAATTACTCAGCCACACGTCTCTAAAAGTCTTAGAGTATATTGAGGAATCCTAAGAGCTGGTGTGCTTCAGAATTAAATCTGGAAAGGTATTATACCCTATGAGTTTTTATACCTGGATATGATGTGAGCATGAGTTTGAATGTGGAAGTATGATACAGCCTGTTTGTGGTGATAATGTTATCAGCAGGATATAAATGATCTTTAAGAGAATTGTAAATTTACAAACAATTCTGATGTCTGACTTCTGGGGTAGCTTGATGTAAGCCTGCTTGTGGTAACCTGTATCATCAGGATATAAATGTTTTTTTATAGTATTGTAAATTTGAAAACATTTTATGCCTGATTTTTGTCTTTGTATTCCTTTTTCTTGTCTTTTTGTGTACGTGTATTATAGATTATACAATTGATAACCGGGAGATACCAACAATCCTGAAGAAGGTGGTTTTCATAGATTGCTACCCACCGAAACACGTCGATACCTGTTATGTATAGACACTAGATCACTAGGGTATCTGCAAGTTAATGAAAAAGAATATGAAATATATTTCAACTGTGACAGATAATCTAATAGTTACTGGTGGTTCTATACAATGATATGAACTGTTTTTGTCTATTGCTCTCTCCCGCTTTTGTGTATTAATGTTGTACAAATTGTATAAGTGTTTGATTTATATGTCCTTTTGTTATCTATGTACACAACTGAGTACTTATAAGATATGCAAAGATTTCCTAAATGTTTTTGAACACAATTATGTTTTATTTAAATTGGTTTTATCATATGAAATGAATATCTCCTATATGTATTTTGAGATTTGGTACATTTATGCTCTGATGATGCGGTATGAACAAATTGTTTGTTTGTAATTGAGTGGTTTTGATTCTGCCAAAGAGGACATTTGCTTTTTGATTCGCAGACAAGTGACAGGAACGATAAAATAAAAATAGGCCACAGGTGCAAAAGGGTTTTCCCAGCATGGCTGAAGGCTGACTAGACGAAAAAATCAGAGCCATCAGAAGCTCCAGAGGTCCCACCCATCCCCCTCCTTAAAATTTAAAAAAAGAATACTTCACTTTTCGCTGACTTTTGTACTTCGCAGTATATACGTGTATTAATTTGACTGATTGATGGAGTGGCACCAGTACTTAATTTGAGCCCGTGGTTTCCGGTGCTTGGCGCCTGATTGCCAGCACCAGGGCTTATGACAATCTGCCACATGGTGGCGCTGTCTGGCTAATTTAGGTTTGAGCACAACAACAGCCCATCTTATAGCGTTGAGGGCCTGGAATAGTATGAACTTGTCACACTTGTAAGAGTGTGATGGTTAGTAGTTGTGTTTATAGTGTCGTTGGCAGCTGGCAGGGGCAATGTGTGGTGCAAGCTGCAGTGGCCTCCCGAGGACAGCCCCGGCACTTATGCTTGTACAAATTAAGCACTGGCCACAACCCAAAGCTTATTATTCTATAGAAATCTAGGATAGAGAATATATTCTGGCATAGCCTGAGTTCTTTTCCAAATCTCAAAATGTACACCTTCTACACTATAAAACCTATTAGACACCTCAGCAGTCTTCACATCTGAAGTCCTCCTGAAAGAAATAAAACATCATAAAGTATCCAACTTGTGATTTAACTGCTTTAGATTCAGAAACTAACTGTATGTCCAACTTAAATACATCCTAAACTGACATCCCATAACTCTTGATGTCTTGATCTCTTTAAATGAAAGCATTGTATCCTACAGAAATATTGTTAACCAGAGAATGTCCAGCCAAAATTGCAGATCTATAACGTTTCAATGTTCTGTCACTCAACCCCTTCCTGATAGGGGTGGGCGGAACTCACGGGGTTTGATTTACTAAAAACTCCGAAACAGCTTCAGAGTTCCACAAGTGGCAGAATTTCGGTCCGCCGTACTTGCCTGTGTATAAAAACACAGTTGTTACTGTTAGTGCCTCTAGAAATGGTTTAAATACAGTGAGTGTCTGGAGTTGATGAATAAGACAAGAGGAGAAAGAAGTGAATGCAATAGATATCCTTGCAAATAGGGGTGGGCGGAATTTGCGAAAGTGACTTTCGCAAATTATCGCGAAAATGTTAAAAATCTCCGCAAACACGCGGAAATATCGCGAAGATGCGGAAGTTTTTTTCTAGGCCTGGGCAAAAATTTCGTTCCGTTCGCGGAAATTGCGATAATTTGACATTTTTGCGTTCCGCGGAGAGCGCGAAAATGTCAAAAATTCCGGTTTCCGCAGCTTGGCGATAATTTGTTTCTTGCTCGCGCTGTAAAATGATACATTCTCGCGCGCGCGCGATCGCCTTACCTGAATCCCTGCGTTCGCCGACAAGTTTTCTTGATCCGGTCGCGTTCTCCATGAGATGTTGTATTGTTTTTAGCCATTTGCGCTGTCTCGCGACAGTTCGCGCCCGCAGTGACGTCATGCGTCGCGCGATCACGTCTTTCTTCTCGCGATCATGCACCGCGAGAACAACTCAAAACAAGATGGCCGCGCCCGCAAGCAACCACATGGGTAAGTTGGCGACCCGCAACCATGCAGAAAATCTCGCGAACATGCCGGAAAAAAACTTCCGCATCTTTGCGATATTTCTGCTTGTTTGCGATAATTTTAAACATTCTCGCGATAATTTGCGAAGGTTAATTCCGCAAATTCCGCCCACCCCTATTTTTTTCCCGCCCGTTCGCGGTATTTTCTGCGTGGTCGCGACTGGCCAACTTACCCATGCGGTTGCTCGCGGGCGCGGCCATCTTGTTTTCACTCTTCTCGTGGTGCATGATCGCGAGAAGAAAGACGTGATCGCGCGACCAATGACATTACTGCGGGCGCGAACTGTCGCGAGACAGAGCAAATGGCTACCAACAATCCAACATCTCATGGAAAACGCGACCGGATCGGGAAAACTTGTCGGCGAACGCGGGGATTCAGGTAAGGCGATCGCGCGCGAGAATGTATTATTTTACAGCGCAAGCAAGAAACAAATTATCGCTAAGCTGCGGAATGCAGAAATTTTGACATTTTCGCGCTCTCCGCGGAACGCGAAAATGTCAAATTATCGCAATTTCCGCGAGCGGAACGGAAATTTAGCCCAGGCCTACTTGCAAATACCAAAGTTACAACGTAAATGCATCATTTGGGGAGGGAGTGGGTCAGGAAAGAAATTGGAACTATTTGATAAAAAGCAGCATTCGTGTTGGCAACAATTATATCAACCCTCCCTCCTGGCCCCCCACAAACTGCGACCCCCTTTGTGCTCACCTGCATGGGCAGCAGGGAAGCCAGCACCCCCAGACACAGCAACAGTAGTTTGTTTCTTCATGATGACGCTACTAGCAGCGGTATCAAGGGGAGAGTCTACGGGAACCGGGGACGGATGCTGGAGCAGGAATGCTATGCACCGCCTCCGGCCATCACTAACTCAAGCATGCAGCTGTCTGGAGCTGAAGGCACAAGTTTGCACGGAAGGTAACCTGCTGTTTGCCCATATTCCCTGCTATTCAGAAGCCCCAAACACAAGCTGGTAGCAGCAGCAACAGCTAAGCATGAGTGAGAGTGGGGGTATCTGTGTGTGTGCAAGCATGCGCATGCATGTGTTTGGCTGTGTGTGTCTGTGTGCATGCACTGGCATGGGCATGAAAGACCGTGTATGGGTAAGCGCACGGGCAGATGAATAAAGAAAAGCAGAGTGGGTACATTATAATTACTACACAGATTCAGATGGTCTGACATGGGCTAGCACACAAACACACACCCCATATTGAACCTCTGGGTACTCCTTAAGCTGGTTTTACGTAAGTGTATACTATATCTTGTCTGTGTGCCGCACAGATTCACCCGTTATTAGAAACGCTATATAATACATCCTGTATGTCTGTGTGAACAAATTCAGCTTGGCTGCATCAAATCAGTACACACTAGTGGCAGCTGGTGCTATTTGAAAGTAATAGGGCATAAAAGCGAGCCTGACTATCAAAAAGAGGTTTTGGGGGTTCTCCCCAGTGAATGTTTTTTAAAAAAAGTGGGCAAATGAGCATTTTAAAGCAAATTTGAGAGAACAAAAAGGTTCATAAAGTAAGTGTGACTTTATAGACTTGAACTATTTATATGCATTACAAAGTGCCCCATATCTCACTGCATTAAATATGTTCAACAGTTATTATAGTGTGCTTCCATCTTTATGCCATAGCCCTGCCATAATGATTACCACCACTATCTACCCACCACATCAAACGCAGCAGGTCATGTCTTGCCAGGCTGCGTTCATATCCTCACAAATGGTTAGGTCTCACCTAGGCAGCACTTGCTCTGTCTCTTCGAGACATGCTATATTCAGGTATGGACATGAAGCTCTGCCCAATTTTCATCCATCTCTTAAACTGGCTCCTGTTTTTGTCTTTTGTAAATGGTGGCTTTTGATTTGTTAATAGGCTTAGTAGTCCTGCCTCAATACCTCCTTTTCTGATGTTGTAACCTCCCATTAGAACTGCCCTCTTACATGTGTTGTTACTCAGTATATTTTATTTACAGTCTATGAGCACTATTTCTTTTTGCAGTGCAGCATGCCGTGTTTGGACTTTAACAATGGTGGCAGCGTGACTTTTTTTTTGTTTTACGTAGCTCACCCATCTCTATTTTTGAAAAATTGTATTTTTTTCCAAAGCACTTCATTTTTATTACCAATATCCGTCATGTGTGATATTTTCAAAATGCGCAGCTAGTCCAACTTGCACCTTTTCATTTATAAAGCATGTTTTTTTTGGCAGTGTGGCATGCTTTAACAATAGCGGCTGCGCGCCTTTCTTTTCCTCAAAGTAAGCAGCCAATGGCAACTGTGTGCCTTCATTTTCAAAACGCATGCATCGCACCACTCCAGCGCTTAATTTTTTATATTACCAATGGGGGCCGCGCATAATATTTACAAAAGGCGTGGCTCGCTCGACTTGCACCTTTTTATTTATAAAGCATGGATTTTTTGGCAGCGCGGCACGCTTTAACAATAGCAGCCATACACCTTTCTTTTCACCCGAGTAAGCAGGCAATGCCGGCTGCGTGCCTTTATTTTCAAAATCCACAACTTGCCCAACTCCAGTGCTTCATTTTTCTTAACAATGATGGCCACACGTGTTCCGTACACTTCCCTCTCTCGTTTTGGCTTTCCAGTGGCAATTGCATTTCTTTGTTTACTTTCAACAAATTGGTATGAGGGCGCCTGTTCCGTGCACTTCCCCCTCCTGCTTTGGCTTTGAGCAGCATTTGCATTTTTTTGATTTTTAATGCTTCACAATGTTTGTTCACCCGATCCTGGATAGTTTACATGTGTTCCCTACATCGTGTATGATTATAATTGTGTGTCCCAAGCAGGGATCCATACTCCAGGGGTGATTATTAGTCCTTTTTTTTACACATATTGCTCTCAATTACGGCGTGCATACAATATTCAGATATGTCGCCCATATGTACTCTTCCGATTGTCTCGTGTTATCACTCCACTGCAAAAAAAAATCGCAAGGCAATAGGTCTTGCATTATTGAAAGTTTGAGCTATTGGCTTTGCAAATATTAATGTGTCGCCAATAGCTCAAACTTTCAGTAATGTGCGACCTATTGCATTGCAAATGCTTGTTTTATTGCTCACATTGCAATGGCAAGCTTTCAGAAAATCACTGTTTTATTCAGGATGCAAACCATTTGTCAGAACATAAACACGGGGACCATAGACATGGCTGTAAACTTCAAAGAAGGAAATCTCAGCCTTGCTTTTCCTCTGATGAGCCTGTAACCAGCAGGGTTTGAGAGAGTTCACAAAACGTATGTGAAACAATAAATCTTTAAGTCACAAACAGCACTTTATTTGGTAAATATTATCTGATCTATGGAGCAGCTTCATTAGGTCCAGTTAACGAATGCTGTCGGCAGAAAACAGCGTGAGTGCTCAGCAGAGAGGCATGGGCAGACTGTATGATGTGGACAGGCATGTCCACTCTATGTTACCAATCGTAATATAGAGTGAACATGCATGTCCACTTCACGTCTGCACCAGGCGGGTTTAACATCCATTCTGAGCATTCACTCAGGTGGCTTTTAAGCACTACAGTAATGTTTCTGCTGGTGTTCTGATAAATTGTTATACAAATATCACCTGTACTGTTCCAACAGTGTTCACCATGCATGCCTGGTTGGGGCAACTGCAATGGAAAGGGGAGTCCAACAGCCAAGTGAAACGATCGGATGTACTCTACAATTAAGTGCCAAATCCCAAATGCAGAGAGCACATTGCGAAAACAAAAATTACTTATCAAATTTTTAAGAGCTCAGGAAATCAGCTTTAGAAACATTAGTTGAGCAGGAGGGTGTTGCCAGTGGTTTGCTACACATTATCCAGGCTTCACTGAACTTCTGCACAATGAAACATTGCGCAGCTCAAAAGCAAGCAGCGTGCACATCAATTGCCAGGAAGCAGCTTGTGACCAGGACCGGAGTGCAAGCTGTGTGGTGTTGTCACACCTGAGTGGAAATGACATAGCACAAGGCGAACCGCAGCTTACAGAAAACAAAAACAAAACAAGCATTTGCAATGCAATAGGTCTTGCATTACTGATTTGTTTAAGGTATTGACTTTGCAAATAATAATGCAACGCCAATAGCTCAATCTTTCAGTAATGCGAGACCTAATGGATTGCAAATGCTTGCATAGTGAGCCAGGAACCAGCATTGCATGTCTAGGTGCAGTACCGCAAGCTGCTCCTAGAGGACCCTAGTGAGCAAGGCACCAGCACTGCTTGTCTAGGTGCAGTACTGGAAGCTGCTCCTAGAGGTCCCTAGTGAGCAAGTCACCAGCACTGCATCAGTACTGCATGTCTAGGTGCACAGCCGCAAGCTGTTCCTAGAGGTCCCTAGTGAGCAAGGCACCAGCACTGCTTGTCTAGGTGCAGTACTGGAAGCTGCTCCTAGAGGTCCCTAGTGAGCAAGTCACCAGCACTGGATCAGTACTGCATGTCTAGGTGCACAGCCGCAAGCTGCTCCTAGAGGTCCCTAGTGAGCAAGGTCTAGGTGAACTACTGCAAGCTGCTCCTAGAGGTCCCTAGTGCGCATCATAAACCTTTGATCTCATATGATACTGCACCCGGCAGAAGATTTGGTAAATAGACCCTACCCATAATTCATTGCATGCAAGACAGTACCACCAGTACATTCAAATAGCTATGTCCATATATACAATTAGTAGCTTTGAAATGTGTTATTATATTAATTCTGGAGCTGATGAAGGGAAATTTATAGAAGTTCTATTGTAAATGTGAGATGTGGTAGGTGCAGTACCGCAAGCTGCTCCTAGAGGTCCCTAGTGAGCAAGGCACCAGCACTGCTTGTCTAGGTGCAGAAAGCTTCTCGGCCTTTTGGCAAAGATCAAGTGTAGTATCTGTTCTTATCAGTTTGAAAGTGCAATTCTTGCGTGAGTAAAATTAGATGTTTACAGTAATATGACTTGTACTTTGAAGCGAATGAATTAGCTTTATGCAAACTTATGCAAATTTCAAGATGGGCCAGGCTGCCATTTAGTTAAGCAGGAGGAGGGACACCAGCATGCTGGTGTCCGTTTGCTCGATAGGAGCACAAGAATGGACCTCCAAGGACCTGTGGTCAGCATTAGAGCACCGGAAAAGTTACGCTCCCTAATATCTCTCTTTCCTGGCATTTGGGTGGACTAATGCTGGAGGATTAAAACCCCTCCTAACCAGTGCTTAATTTGTAAACTATTAAGTGCTAGGGCTCTGACCAGGAGGCCACTGCAGCTTGCACCACCCATTGTCATCGCTGCCAAAACATCTACTAACCCTCTCTCTTGCATGCAAATGCGACAGTAAAGATTAATCCAGGTCCCCAAAGCTAAAGGAATGGCTGCGAAGGCAGGTATTAGTAATTTTGTAGGTCTCGCCTAGCAGCGCGAATGCGCTGCTTAGGAAAAAGACATTAAGCTATCGCTTAGGTTTTTGTCCCAAAAACGTGCACGCGTTCCATTGCCTTCAATGGCAACGCGTGAACGTTTGGCGATTCCCTTGCGGGAGCGAGCTTGACACCATATGTTTGTAATTAACTTACAAACACATGGTGCCCCGGCTTGATCCCGCAAGGGAAACGCTTTGTGTGCTCTGGGCCGCACTCCCCCACCCCTCCCACTTTCAGCGCTAGGAGCGCACGCTTGTTTACCTTGAGGAGGTATGTGGGGATATTGCTGAAATCCACTGGCAACTTCAAAAGGAACCAAGGCGAGAACTCGCCAGTCTGAGGAAAAAAAGACAGATAACAATGAGCTTGAGGAACGGGAGAACTCCACAAACCGGTGGAGACCGCAGCCAGATGCCGGGTCGGGCCAGACCGATTTACAGCAGCACTTTGTAAACACTTCACACGGGTTCAAAGGCACAGTACTAGCAAACATGTCTGCCTGCGAGTGTCTCTGTAATAAGTCATTCTGCAAAGCAGACACTGTCGATGGAATCTGTCTCCACCATGACTTAATGCGGTAACTTAAAGAGAAAGCCAGCTTTTTCGTATTAAATCACTTTGTTATGTCGCTGAGGCGTGAAGTTTGGAGAGGAAACGTTAATCACTGGTCCCCTAACTACAGGAAAAGGTTGTCGGGAAACAAATAACCTTCAGTCGCTCTCCCATTACATATACAGTGACCAATGCTGCCACCACATGGTGACTCCTCACATAACAGTAAAACAACGCTTTAATAACTGTTACAACTGCAATGTTGCCCTTTCGTAGCGCTGTAAATTGAAGATGTTTCTGTTATCACATGTATTAGTAGTTAGTTTATAAACCCCAGGTGGGGTGGGTGAAAGCGTTAGTTTGCCGTGCCTGAATTTGAGCTTGTGAACTGCAGGCCACACACAGACGTCAGAGGTGAGAGTTTAACCCACGGAGGTATCCGGCCATAAAAATGCGTTTCCGAGGGTGTTACGATACAAAACTGCATCAACACGTGGGTGCACGAGGTGAAAGCACCACAGGACTTGTCACAAGCTTGGTCTGTCATTAAATCTCAGTGTTTGTGAGCCATGTAAATAAAAAATGAAACAAGTAAAAACAACTTTGTTAAACAACTTGTTGCAATGTTTCAGTGCTGCGAATACATTACTCATGATTTAACATAAACTTCCCCTCTGTGCTTCTCATGAGCGATAGTGGGTTACACGAGTTCACAAATCAAAATGTACTTAACAACAAGGAATAATGTAAGCCAATAGCACAGTTTCAATTCAGTTTATGGAGGCCGATTTACAAAAAGAGTAGTAAAACTGCACTCTTATTTTTAAACATACATTCGAGTGAAATTTGACTACTTGTTGGATTTACAAAAACTTTGGAATCCATTTCATTGCAGAGGTGTCTATGGTAGAGAACTCCACATAGCTGGAGTGGATTTCTCTCTGTAAATGCACTTTGCACCCAGCCAACCCTGCAGCAAAATGTGACCCTTTCCAGGCTGGAAAAACGAATTGTAGGAGTTTGTGAATGCAAAAAGTTCGTAAATGCCCAAAATGTGTGGGCGCTTACAAACGTCAAGGCAAACCACGCCTTGAACCACACCGGACGGCCCCCGTTAATCCTCCCAGCCCATTTTTACATGAAAAGAGATTAGTGTGGCGGTATCTGCGATCCCGTCAAAGGGCTTAGGTCTGCCAGGAGTCCTTTTGTGAATTCCTGGCATGCATAAGTGAGGTAAATGCACTAGTAAATTTACAATTACAAATTAATTTAGCTTTGTGAATAGGTCGTGGTCAATATCAATTAATTCAGGTGAATATAACAATTTTTGAATTTCTTTTTTTGTCTGTCCCTATGATTTGTCAATATATTTCTCATTAAAAGATAAACTACTGGAACCATAACATCATGACAGTTGGTGGTATACATAATTTAATTTCATAACGTTGATCTGTGTGTTGTGGCACTGCAACCTCCTCATCAAAAGAACACGTATTTCCTATAAGACAAAATAGAAAAGAGTAATGCTCTCTTTTTGTATCATGTCAGCACCCGTGTTAAAACATAGTGCCACCTCTGCGCCTGTTTAGGCAAACGCTAATGGCACGAGGAAGTGGAATCCCGCTTTGAATTTTGTGGCTCTTTTCACCTGATAATTTCAACTGGGATGAAAACTGGCCTCTCGAACGACCACGTCAACTTCAGGAAAGTGACCGGTAACGAGCTTTTGACGTGAACCGCAACATAAAGTGGGCCAATGAGGTGTCTTCTTGTGCTTGACGATATAAAGCTTCACCTTCGGTCCCTGATGGACTTGGGGTTCATCAAGGCGCAGTCGCAGCAGTCCTTGGAGACGTGACTCAACCCCAGACATTACAGGCACAACTGGAGGGGACCTGCCACAGACATTTGTTTGTGACAGTCCCTACAGGACATAAAACCAGTGCTTTGAATGGGCCGGTACTCACCGGTACTGAGTACCGGCACTTCCGATTTTTTTTGCCCTCAGTACCGGCACTTCTCTGTAGCCAGGGAGAGTACCCGTATCCTGATCCACAGCACAGCAGGCGCAGGTTTCTCTTCTTGGGCAGATTCCGCTCTGCTTCGGAGGAGCATATAACTAATTATGTGTAATGGGTTAATCTGTTTTAGTGCCATAAACGCATTTGTCGTGTGTTTTGACGTGCTGCTACTGCTACAGAAGTCATTAGGTAGGATCATATATTGCTCTTTGCCCCGCCCACTTGCCACGCCTCTATTCTAATGAGTACCTGCACTTATTTTTTCCCATTTAAAGCACTGCATAAAACCTGTCGTTTTTGGGGGTGACATCCCTTGCAGACTTAAAGAAAATTTCGAGGTGACGATCTCTGGAACATATGAAGGGATCTCAGAATCCGCGTCTGGTGGTACAGAAAGAAAACAAGCATTGGTATAGCCAATAGGTCTCGCCTTTGGGACCTTGTAAGTGTTTAGCCATGCAACAGTTCATGTTGTTGCACCAAGGATATTGTGCTGGATAACTAAACACTCATAAGGTCCCAAAGGCGAGACCTATTGGCTATGCCAATGCTTGTTAATGTATATTGTTTCCCTAAACAGCTGTAATACTGCTCCTCTCCAAATTACAGAAGCAGCACCACCTTGTGGCAGACTGCCCTAAGTATAGTGTTGACAATTAGGTGCCAGTGCCGAGCACCGGAAACCAATTAAGTGCCGGTGCTCAGCACTGGAAAGCTCCGGCTCAAATCAAGCACTGCTCCTAACACCCTTTACAGGCCTGTACAGCACCCAGACCTCTGACGGGGGGATTCCTGCTTGGGTGAGAACACCTATAACCCTTGCCTTAGTTCTAGGGCGTGACTGGAAAGTGTTTCTTGCACTGTAGACTATTGCTGTCTGCTGGGAGACACCCCAGGTACCCAGGCGGTGGACCCCAGGCAATGAACGGTAACCCGGCAGTAACCCAATAATTACGTTAAGCCCCAAATCCACCAAATGGCAGAGGCACTGGACACTGGAGCCCCAGTGACCACCCAAGAAGGCATCCCCACACCGGACACCCCGAAACCCACCCTCAGGCCCACTGAGGATGGTGGCGGAGAGGCAAGTAAGTCTGCACCTGCAAAACCAAGCACCAGCGCTGGGAAAACTGGTCTCCAGAAGGACTCAGGGCCTAAGGCAGTTGTACCTGAAGCCCCCACTGCTGCCAAACCAGGGTCCAAGGGTGTGGCTGAGTAGGGGACCAGGCAAGGGACCTCCAGAACCTTTCAATGGGTACAGTCTCACCCATAGACACGCCAAGGTTATGCAGTGGGAATTAAAAAACAAGAAGGGCCCCAAGCCAGACCAAGACCTTTTCTTGAGCAAGGTCGTCAAGACAGCTGGGATCCCAGAGCAAGATGTGCTGAGTTGCCAGGCCTCAGCATCAAGATGGATCTTCCTTCTCAATTGGTTCACACAGGTCCTCTACAGAAAGTACTGGGAGTTCTTCCAGGGGAAGAAGGAGGGGAAACTCTATGCTGAATTCGCCATCTCAGCAGGGTGGGAACCGGCATCGACGGAGATGAGGATCACGGTTGAGATGACCAACCCCTACATCCCTGACAAGGACTGTGAGAAGTTGGCCATCTCGACACTCCTCCAACGGTACGGGACCATCAAGACAGGACCCACTAAGGTCAGAGACAGCAAAGGAATCTGGAACATGACCTGGCAAGCGATTGTCAGCCTTCAAAAGGACCCAGCATCAAAGGATGTGCTGAGACACCCACCAGCGAACTTCTACCTAGAAGCTGACAAGGGAAGGATCAAATACCAAATACAACCCTTCAAATGCCGGAAGTGCCAGGCTGTGGGACACTGGGGAAAGGAATGACCAGAGAAGTTCTGCAGGATCTGCAGACAGAGTGGACAAGAAGCAGGCTCATGCGGCGGGATCAAGAAGTGCAACTTCTGCAGAGACAGCTGCTACTGACGCCCCCAGCCTGGAGGCACACCAGACCAACAGTATCCCCAGCAGACAAAGCCAAGTTGAACATCCTCCTGCAGCCTGCCAAGCTGCAAGAGGCCAAAATAATGGAGGCACCCAGGAAGGCTGGACAGAGGGGCCTGGCCCCGAAGGGCACAACACACCCAAGACCAGGCCCAAAGATCACAGAGGACACCTAGGCAGGACAAGCCACAGCGGAGGAGCCAACACCACCGACTGGGAAGGCACAGGCCAAGGAAGTCCATCATCCCGACGGAGCTCCTGAGGAAGTAGCATCACAAGTAGCCCCGGCAAAGCAAGCCCCAAAGGACACAGACCCGTCGCCAGAGGCACAGGAGGAGGAGAAGGCGATAGAAGACTCTGCAACGCCAAAGGGAAAGAAGAAGATGAAGAAGGGGAAGAAGGGGGAGCAAACCGAAGAGAAGGCGGAATGCAGCTGCAAGGACGACGACTTGCTTCAAGAGACATAGAAAGAGGTTGGGTCCCAGACGCTGAACCAGAAGACCGGTAAAGTGAGGGAGGAGGTAGAGGAATGGAGAAAGGCCAACACCAAGGCCCAGCAGGCAACCCCACATGAAACACCACAGCCCGGACCCAAGCCGGAGAAGTTGGAGGAGGAAACAGCACTGGACACAACCCTCCAACGGGGAAGCAGGAAGAAGACACTGGCGAGGAAAGAGGACTTCCTGGCCAGCAAGAAGTTGAACAAGGCAGGCACGGAGGAAGAGGACAAAGATGTCATTATCGTGGAAAGTGAGGAAGACAACAGCGAAGAGATGGACGGCGAGGAAGAAGACCAGGAGGAGCTCCAGTCGGTACTCCACGAACTCCATCAGCAGCTCACCATGATGGGAATCACAGATGAGACAGCACAGTGGATCTCAGTTGTGGGAACAGAGGTGTTCATCAGGAACACTGAAGACATCACAGTAGAGTGAGAGCAGGAACGGCAGGTGGCTCGGCAACCCAAGTAGAGCACCCCAGGGCCTTCAACCCCAGTATGTTTCAAACCGAACACTGACTGCTAGCATGGAGACCGTGGCTGTATCATTGTTCACCCTAAACATCAGAAGTGTGAAGGATCAGGTTAGATGGGTCGGCACATTGCACTTCCTGGCTGCTCAGAACCGAGATATCTACTTTCTGCAGGAATGCGGGATTCCGTACGCCCAGTCGTGCAGCTAGCTTGAATGGCAGTGGATGCACCGGCCATCGTTTTGTTCTGGAGGAAACAAGTGCAAATCATCTGGAGTGGCCATTCTGATCAAGGAGAGTCATTTCACTGCAGACAAGGTCACCGAGCAGGTCAGCGGCAGAGTGCTGGTCGTGGACGGTCGTGGGCCGGTGAGCCTGTTAGGCTCATCAATGTCTATGCCCCCTGCCCAGGGAAGAATGAGCGACTTGAGAGGTTCAGGGTGCTCACGATGCATCTCGTGACCTCCAGGGCCATCCTGATGGGTGGTGATTTCAACTGCATAGTAGAGTTGCATGGACGCACTGGGTCAGACTCTGTAGGGATGGATGTGACGTTCAGGCTGTTGGTGGAGATGGTAGGTGAGGCATCCCTCCGGGATGTCATCGAGAGCATGGGGCCGAACGCCAGGAATTTTTCCTGGAGTAGACCGGATCAACTTCCTATTCACCACCCCAACGGTAAACCCTGGGCAAAGGTCCATGGTCGCCGTCCACTTCTCTGACCACAGAGCAGTCAGTTTTGAGGGGGGACTTGCAGGTAAGTTCCCCGCCGGCCCAGGGTCGTGGAAACTGAACTACTTGTTGCTGGAGAGCGAGGAGTTAACGACAAACCTCAGAGTCATGTATGTAGAGTAGAGGGACTTGGAGGACCTCTTTCACACTGCCAGCAAGTGGTGGGAATGGGTGGAGGACAGGTTCCGGAGCTTTTTCAAGGAGGCAAGCACGGGAAAAGAAGAGATCGTTCAAAAACCTGCAGCAATGGTACAAACTTGAGCCCGAGGGATGGGACATAGATGACGAACTGGAGGAAACCCGAAATGGGCTCACTGAGCAAATTAGGGAGGAATCCAGGAAAATCATATTCTGGACCAGAACAGAGAACCTCGAGAAGGACGAGAAATACAACTCAGTCTTCTTCAAGAAACTTCACTCAGCCCACACACCGCTGGTAGAGCTTCGGGACTCAGAGGGCAACCTCCAAGGTGAGAAAGAGAAAGTCATGAGAGTCATAACCGACTATTACAGCGAGCTTTACTCACCAAAGCCGTCACAGAGAGCCCAGGTGGATCGTTTCCTGAAGGGGATCTCGAAGACAATGGATACGGAAGAGAGAGAGGGCCTGAATGTGCCCTTCAACCTGGAAGAGCTGCACTTGACCGCTAAGACCTTCAAGAGTGGCAAGACGCCTGGAAATGACGGTCTCCCAGTGGAACTTTATGTCGAACTGTGGAACCTGATTGGGCCGGACTTGCTGGACCTCTATGAGGGAATGGTGGGCAAGGGCAGTATGCCGCAATCCCTGCGAGAGGGTATGATAACACTTTGTACAAGAAGAAGGGAGAGAGAGAAGACCTCAAGAACCGGAGGCCTATCTCTCTCCTCAATTTGGACTACAAAATTCTCACGAAGGTGATGGCCGACCGCCTAAAGAAGGTAATAGTGAAGATAGTCCACCC
Source organism: Triturus cristatus (assembly GCF_964204655.1). NCBI lineage: Eukaryota > Metazoa > Chordata > Amphibia > Caudata > Salamandridae > Triturus > Triturus cristatus. The sequence goes on from NC_140594.1 coordinate 510,375,506, forward strand.
AGACCAGTCTTGTGGGATACAAGGTCGGCAAATCGTGGACAGCCTGGCCATGGTCCGGGGTATGATCGAGTATGTCAACAGCCGAAAGTTTCTGACAGCCTAGATCAGCCTGGACCAGGAAAATGTGTTCAACCCCATTTTCCATGAGTTCATGGACCAGAAACTCAGAGCACTGGGGCTGGGAGACTTCTTCTGTGACCTGGTGACCACAATGTATAGAGATATCTCTAGAACAGCGTTGGTTAACGGCTGGGCAACAGACCCCTTCCCCGTCCTGCCAGGCATTAGACAAGGCTGTCTGCTCTCCCCTCTTCTGTTCAACTGCATGATTGAGCTCTTCCCCAAACGCATTAGACAGAACAGGAACATCAGAGGCGTGAGAGCCCCAGGAAGCAACGTAAAGAGTGAAGTGAAGTGTTCCCACTACATGGACTACGTCTCAGTGCGAGAACTGGAGAGGACTTGTATCGAGTTTGGAAAAGCGTCAGGAGCAAAGATCAACAGCGTCAAGTCGTAAACCCTACTCTTCGGACACTGGACCCCCGCTTGAGACCCACTGCCATTCCCCATAAAGCAAGACTTCCTGAAGATCCTTGGAGTCTGGTTCGGTGGAGAACATGGAGCAGAAAAGACATGGGAAGAGAGACTGGCGAAGATAAGGCAGAAGCTAGGACTCTGGAGCCTCCGGAAGATGATGATTAAAGGGAAGTCTTTGGTCCAGTGGAACGGAACCCTGCCAGTGCTCCAGTACGTCACTCAAGTGTGGCCTTTGCAGTCCTGCACAGCCATGGCCAACACAAGAATGATCTTTTACTTCATCTGGAGCTCGAAGATAGACATAGTGAAGAGTGCGGTGATGTTCAAGACCTACGACAAGGGAGGCAAGGGAGTGCCAGACATCGCCACCATCCTGAGGGGATTCCTTGTGTGCCACTGTGTGAGGAGCACCCTGAGGACCAAAGATGGGAGTCACATCAGCTTTCTGATGGCATGATTCTTCCTGTTGCCAATGTGGACGCGCCTCGGATGGGCAGAGTGGCTGAGCACATTCCCGTACAACTTGGATAAACTGTGGTTCTACAAAGAAGTGGAGACCATTGTGAAGGAGTTCAGTCTAGAGGGTGCCGCCCCTGCCACATGGACCCCAAAGCTTGTCCAATGCCAGATACAAGAAAAGGACATTAGCTAATCGATCAGCGCCCTCCCCACTGCCACAGCGGACAACGTGTGGGGAAAAGTCGCACCCAAAAACCTGACCAATCAGCACAAAGACATCGCCAGGATGGCCATCCAAGGTGGGCTTCCCGTGAGAGTCTTAATGCACGCAAGAGGACTCAACCAATACAAGTTCTGCCCGAGAGGGTGCACCACGGACGAGATGACATAACATCTCTTCTGGGAGTGCGAGTATGCACAGGACCTGCTGAAGGCCCTAGGCACAGATCTTAGGGCCTGAATACCTATGCCCTGCATCACCACGGACTCTGTGATGTATGGTTTGTTCCCAGGGACACATGCACTGAGTGACCTCCAAACCTGCTGGAGGCTTCTGTGCTGTTTTTAATATGTTCTTCTGATTTTCAGAAACCGCCTGGTAGTAGGGAAGAATGAAACATCGACCTTGGTGTGCCGTAAGATGATCCATTGCCTCCTGTGCGACTACGCAGCACTGGATGGATCAGATGAAGACAGCGACAATGAAACCTGAGGACAAAAAAGGGTCCCATCTGCACCCTCACATGGGGGGCCCTGGAAGGCTCAGGCAATGAAGAAGATGACAACAGCTGGGGACTCAAAGGGTCTCCCTGCCATTACCTTGGAGGGGGCAGGAGGGGCCACCAACCTGTTTTTTTGTCCTTTTATCCCCATGCCCAGGAACCGGTTGGTGACAGGGGAGAAGAGAAGGCAGACAAAGACAGATTGAGTAAATGTAGTTATTTACTGTATGTAATTGACTACCGTGACCTTTTTCCTTCACAGGTAAATGGTCAATGGGATAGCTTGTGCACTTGTTGTCAAGTTTGTTACCAACGACTTACGATTAAAATAGGGCTTTGTGGAAGGTGACGATTTACGTATATGAACCCAAAACGAGGCTCTAACAAGTGGGAAAAAAAGCAAGCTACTCCTATAGGTCCCTAGTGAGCAAGGCACCAGCACTGCTTGTCTTGGTGTAGTACCGCAAGCTGCTCCTAGATGTTCCTTGTGACCAAGGCACCTAAACTGCTTGTCTAGGTGAAGTACCACAAGTTGCCCCTAGAGGTTCCTAGTGAACATCATAAAAGTTTGGTCAAATATGGTACTGCACCCTGCAGAAAATGTGGTAAATCCACCCTACCCATAATGCATTGCATGCAAGACAGTACAACCAAATAGCTATGTCCATATATACAATTAGTAGCTTTGAAATGTGACAAAAGAATTATTATATTATTATTATTAATATATTATTTCCAGATTAGGTTATACTCTATGTGGAGCTGACGAGGGGACATTTATAGAAGGTCTAATATAAATGTGAGATGTGCTTTCCAGTAAAGTAGCCACTGGCAACCTAGTTTAGGACCAAGTGAGTGTCCTGTCTGAAGGCCTTTAAGAAAATAGTGCCTTGAGGTTGTAGTTAAAACTTATCGTAACAACACATGTAACAGGTGCTGTCTTCATTGGAGGTTACAAGAAGAGACAAGGCGGTACTAAGGAGGGACTACTACGCCTAATGACCAATGAAAAGCCACCATTTAGAAAGGACAGGGATAGGAGACAATTAAAAATATGAGCGGAAAGTATGCAGAGCTTTATGCCTATATCCTGGATACAGCATGGCTCGAAGAGACAGGGCAAGCGCTGCCTAGGCGAGTCCTTAAAAGCACTATGCGCTGTTTGAGCCTCTGCATCTGCTCTACATCTTGTGAAGTGATTCTGGGCAAATGTATTAACCTCCTTGAGCCCAAAAATATCAGAACTGTGTAATGAAGTCAAGGTAATCACAACTTAAAGGGAACATAGGTGCCAATCTGTATTCTTTTGGGCCTGTGCTGCAATGAACAAAGAAAAAGGGCTCAGCTTCAGCTTCATAACGTTTCCAAAAGTGAAAGCACACAACAGAAAGGAATGAAGAGAGCAGCCAGCTGAACCCCTCCTATACTCTGCCCCGTCTCATGATGACTATTACATTGCTGTCACCCACTTCCTTGTCCTTCCTATCAGCCTACCCGCCCCCTGCCAATGTAATGAATGGATATCTGTGATCTCCTTCCAGGGCCATTGCGTAAGCGCCCGAAAAGCAACATTATTCACAGCATTTTAACTCAGCATACACTGTGCCATGATGTCACTGCTGTAGCTTGTGCCAGCAGGTCAAAGAATGCCTCGCCCAGCAGGCACATGAGCAGCAGGACGTACGTCTGCAAAGCCTGTCACAGCTGCCTCACTATAAATGAGAGTAGCAAGTAGTAAATTCTTTTCAACTGCTTGGCGATTTTTAATCCTCTTCCTGCCTCTCCCCTCAGGGTGGCAGAGCAATGCCCACTTTGCCCATTAACATCCGCCGCCCCTGTATAATACACGGCCAGTGTGGACACATTCACTGGGCCTGTGATAATTAGGTCACTATATCAAAATGTGTCGGGGAACACTCCTTCGGCTGGTCTCTGCTTGGTTAGCACAAACCATAGCCTTGAGGAGGGCATACTTTCAACTGTCTGTAGATGGTGAATGTGCACTATGCTGGGTTTGCACACACTACGCTGAAGGGTGGCACTGTAGTAAAGATTACACTGTGAGGTGGCCTGTGTTGTACTACTACACACAATACCGTGACTGATTGGATACGCTCAGGTACAATTCATACCCTGTTATGTGCACTGAACACACCCAATCTATGCTTTGCATGTGCACTACTCTAGCTGAAGGGTCATAGGTTTCCCCTTCGCTTTCACATTTCCAGCTGGAAAGTGATTGGCTGCCCAGTCAGTGTGCCCACCTACAGCTGGACAGTGATTGGCTGTCCAGTCACTGTTTACACCTAAAGCTGGGCCTAACTAACTGGCATAAACAGTACGATCACCGACAGGGCCCCCCAAATCCTTAAAATGTCCTTGTGCCTGCCTGAAAACCTGTAAATACCACATTCATGCTTGGGTCTAGAACAGACATCTCTATATTTATGATCAAACCCAGATTTTCCCAAAAATCCTTATCACTCTCAAATTCTCCAAAAAAACTACAAAATTCCTAATATATATCAAAATTTAATCTAGAGACATTATCAAACGAGTTCCTCTCTCCCTTAAAATAGCAAACATTGGATGAAGCACCTTGGTGAAACATCAGGTAGACGAGGACAGACAGAAGGAAGGCGAGTAAACTGATACAACCTCCCTCTCCACTTGAATTGAAGACATTTCTGGCTTTTCTTCTGCATAGGGATGATAAAAAGTGTCCTTCACATCTAATTATACAAGCTAGTCCTCCATCCACAAAATGCCCCTCAGCATATGTATGCGCTCTTGTGGAACGGACGGGCAGAAACAGAACGAGGAGGCCATAACGGTCTAATATTGGGGTGTTTTTTATTCCAAATAATGACTTAAAGTATACAAGTGGGACTTCTTTCCAAATAACAACTTAATGTACACCAGTAGGAGTTATTTTCCAAATAATTTCTTAAAGTAAGTAGAAGTTCTTTCACTTCTTCTTCTTCTTTGGTTCCGTCTAGGCATTTCTGTACTCTGGAGGAGGTCCTGGGAGCCTTGCAAAGGGAGAAGGACAACAGAAAAAAGGAACAGTAAGGATGGCTGAAGTCTTTCACCATACCCAAGTGAAGGAAAGTATGCGAGGAAGAAAAAGAGGGAAAAGAAAAAAATAATAATAATAATAGATAGGTAGTTCGTCATTGTGTGCCCAGTTTTCAGACACTTTTCATGAGCTAATTATTTTCCTTAGGTTCTCTCCCGTCCACTTTATGAGGTTATGGAGGGGGGTGAATTGAAACAGTGGAAAGATGTGGTTTACTAAAATAAAATGAAGCCCATAAAGATCAGCAGAGACGTGGCAAAGACTCTGTCCCTCTACCCACCTCCCAACCTCTCCCCTTTATCCTCTTCTGTGTCACGTACCGACTCTTGCTGCAACTCTCCAGAGTTGCGGCGGCTCCTGCACATCCTCTGGGGACCACCACTCCTCACTACACACATCAGGAGTTCCTTAGGCTTCGTGGTCTTCTGAGCTGGTGTCCTCCCTTACGGCTTCTTCCCCGGTGGCGTCTCTAGTGGCAGTTTCTCTCTCAGCGGCTGCTTCCTCAATGGTCTCTTTCCCAGCGGCGTCTTCCCCGAAGGCCTCATTCCCGGCGGTATCTTTCCCGATGGTGTCCTCCATCTGTTTCCTCCTCTTCTTTTCTCCTCCTCCTAAGATTGCTGATGGGCCTTCTGCTGCACACCCCTGCTTCTTGATTGGTCCATCTGTTGTGTTGTTTCATATCCGTACTGTGTAAATGAATGATAGTCCGTTTTCATTGTTTGGTTTATTTCTCAGCTCTTGCTGTTGTCATCAGGACACAGGATGAATGGAGACCACGGCAGCGAGTCGGGAGGTAAGTCGGGGTTTGGTGTGGGGATTGGGGTGCTTTCTTATAGCTCTATTTTGAAGTGTCTGTATACAGTGAAACTGTTTATGATGGTACACCACACTTGTCCTTCTTCTTCACTACAAATATTGTACTCACATATACGTTGCGAGTCTCATTAATGCAAACAACTGCTTCCTTCCCATTTGCTCTACCTCCAAGTCTACAGACTTTCTGAACATGCAGGCGCAGCGCCCTTGGTTCCGCATCTTAAAAATGAGCTTCCACAAATTCTATTGTGAAACTTCCACAGTGACTGAGATCCAATGATCTGATGATATATGTTGGCATTTAAAGTTCTCAGTCTGCCTCCTCCATTTACCTGGAAAGTTACAATGGTAGTCAGTTACCTTGATTTCCTCCTGCTCTCTGGCCTCTTCCACCACCACCTCAATTTCTGCCTCCTCTTCCTCTTTGAGGAAAACATGGTTGAAATTGCTTGGGAACAACTGTCAGCCCCTCCATTCTGTGAATAATATTTGAATATCTGAAATCCCTGTCTCGCAGCCTATTCCCTCCTGCCAGACTTTCCAAAAACTCCCTTACAACCTCATATTTGTATGAGCCTTTTCCAGGACAGTAAAAGTAGATGCATATGTTCACAATGCCTTGAGTAACTCTTTTCAAAATAATAAACACTTAGTTGTATTCTGTCAATTATTTTGAAGCCATAGCAGGCAATATTGAGTTATTTTCATCAAGATGGCTTTTTTGGTCTCCTGCATCAGTGCTACCAAGGAAACGTACAGCACGCTGACATTAGTCCTTCCGCAGATCTACATTTGTGGCTCACCTTTAGCGTGTGTCTCTTCTTCCAAATCCAAAATACAAGCCAGAGGCTCCAAAAAAATCAACCCTTCCTAGGATATCTTCCCAATTGTAGTGACACCCTTTGAGGAAAACAGGGAGTCAGAGTTGAAAAGTAGAGTTATGGTCTATTAAGGAACAGCAATAAGGCTCAGACAGGAAGTCACAAAGAAATAGCCTGTCTCAGAAGCCACCAGGACCAAGAATGCTCACAAGTCAAACACTGAACAAACTGACATTTCTAGTTCCATAACCGATACAAATAGAAACATCATAGAAAGCACTGGAAACAAAAAATATACAAGCCAATACAACACCAATTTAAACAGAAGTGATATTGACTGGGAGTACAGATTGGGGGCATCCATACATTATCAACTGTAATCTGCCTGCAACATTCAGCTCTCATTTAAATACAAGCCCTATCTTTCTTGCTGTTTTCTGAGCCACTCATTTATAACTTTGGTCATGTGTTTTATTGGCCTTCTCTCTGTTCAGAGCAGTGAAGGTGCCTCAAAGTATAAGGATAGCACATTGCACCAAGCCTATCTTTTAGCACACTCTTGTCAGGCTGAACTCAAAGGTAATGTAATGTAATGTCATGTAATGTAATAAAACATTTCTAAAGCGCACTATCACCCCATGGGTATCCTGGCGCTGACTGACAGCAATTCCTCTAGAAGCGCATATTTACCCACCGGATGTAGAGCCTGCACTACCTCCTAGGGAAGAGATACATTTTAAGTTTTTTCCTAAACTGAAGGTATTCTCCTATTTTTCTGATATCAGGCGGAAGATTGTTCCACAGATGGGCAGCCGCCCAGCTGAAGGCTCTCCCCCCAAACTTAGAGGTTCTTATTCTGGTGGTACAGACCAAGTGGGCAGTAGAAGAACGAAGATTTTGTGATGGGGCATGCCAGGCAAACCTGTTTTGCAATGGCAGGGGTCCAAGTTCATAAAGGGACTTAAAAACAATACATAGTGATTTAAACTGGATTCTCTGAGCTAGAGGGAGCCAGTGAAGATCACTAAGAGCCGCAGATGCATAATCGCCTCGGGTCCTCTTTAAAGCCAATTTAGCAGCAATTGTCTGTATTCTTTGTAATTTCAGAATAAGGAAGTTGGCTGAACTGAGAAGCAGGGCATTACAGTAGTCCAGTCGGCTTAAAATAACACTTCTAACTACTAAAACCCTAGCAGCCAGAGGGAGCTTGGGGAGAATTTTCCGCAGAGCCTTTATGAGTGAGAAACAAGTCCCAACTGTTTTATTCACATGTTTCTACAGGCTCAGTTTGTCGTCAAAAACTACCCCAAATTGTGCACTGCTTACCGCTGATATGGGAGGCCTATCTGCCTGAATGGGCCCAAAATTGTCTGGAAGCGGACGAGGGATTTTCTTCACAGTGCAGTGTAAAATTTCTGTTTTCCCACCATTAAACTGCAGAGAGTTGTCCGATAGCCATCTAGCAGTCGTCTGCATGCATTCTTGGAAGCTACTGAGTGATGTGGACTCTCTGCCTTCTAGAGACAGGATAAGCTTGATGTTTTATGATTTAATAATGGTAATCAATGGTCTCAAATAGATATTAAAAAGGATCGGGCTGATAGACGAACCTTGAGGGACCCCATGCTGGACCGTTCTGAATTCAGAACGAAAAGGGGGAGGGCCACAGCTTGTTGTCTGTTTTCCAGGTAAGACTGAAACCAGTTAAAGGCCAGACCCTCCAGCCCAAGGTCAGCAAGCCGTATCAGTAATATTCTATGGTTGACCCTGTTGAATGCGGCAGACATAGCTAAGAGAATCAGGACGGTCGACTGGCCATTTTCTGACCGCATTCTAAATTCATCCAAGTCGACTACTAGAGCTGTCTCCGTCCCATGGACAAGTCGAAAACCGAATTGCTCGTCTTCCTGTCCCCGGTTGGTTTCCAGAAATTGGGAAAGGCTTTTACTGATCAGGCGTTCAAGAGTTCTTACCGGGTATGGGAGGAGGGAAATGGGCCGATAATTATTAGGGCACTGAGGGTCAAGGGTGGATTGTTTAAAAAAAGGTGTCACCATCGCCTGTTTCCAGCAAGAATGAACTATTCCGCTGTTCAAGGATTGCCTACAAATCTGATGGAGTTGTGGTAATAGCTCCCTGCCATACTCCTTCCAGACCTTTTGGGGGAGGGGGTCCATCGGGGACCCAGATTTAGTACTCATGGCAAGCTTGAAAAACTCTTCTTCCGTGGGTGTACTAAACTGGCTAAAATTAGCAAGTATATTTCCATGTACCCCTTCTTCTGTTTGATAGGCTAATAGCTGTGTATATGTATCCGATACAGGGTTACATGAATTTTCCTTGTTTTCTGATAACCCGGTAATTATTTTTGAGATTTTCTCCTAAAAGAGAGTGGCTGCGTTTCGCATAGTTCTTGGGTCGCGATAGTTTTATTCTTTGAGCAATCTGGATTGGTCAATTCATCTACTATCTTAAAGACCCTCTGGGTTTTATTGGGAGCCTCAAGAATTGAGTTGGCAAAAAACTCTGCTTTGGCTTTTAAAATTTCATTTTTATATTTACTCATTACAGTCTTCTATGCTTCTTTATTAGCTGTATCGTAGCCCTTCCTCCATTTCCTTTCTGTCAATTTACAGCTCTTTTTAAGAACTTTTAGGTTCTCGTTAAACCAAGGGGCAGATGGCTTACGCTTAGTCTTCACGTTTTTTACCGGGATGGTTAAATCAAGTGCCTTGTTGATCTGTTTACCAAATTCCAGATAGTTTGTTTCCACAGGTTTGTTTACATCAAACACATTAGTACCACTGAATATAGGTGTTACTTTAGCAATACTAGACAGTTTGTTCCATTCTCTGCCTTGGCGAAAGTTAGACCTAGTAAAATGGTCAGGATTTTTTCTAAAAATGGCCAATGTAAAAGTAACAAGGAAGTGGTCCGTCTAACAAAGAGGTGAGATGGCCTCTATTTTGGCAGTGCTATTTTCAGCGAAGACAAGATCCAAAATATGAACACCTTGGTGAGTAGGGTCCAGTACCAATTATTGTAGGTTCAAATTCTTGCAAGATTGCAAGAGGTCATTAAGTACCGACCCCGTATTCACATTGGCCCAGAGATTAAAGTCTTCTACAATAACCATCCGGGAGTGGGTGAGCGCAAAGATAAACAAACTATTAATACAATTCTGAAAAGAGGGTTTGACAGCACCGGGGGGGACGATAGCAGACCATGCCCGATAGCAGGTATCCACTGGGGCACGTCAGGGAAAACCCCATGAGCTCCATGCCCTCTATGTTGTCAATAGAAAGTTGTACAAAGTTCCAGCTATCTCTAAAGATCAAGCCAGCTCCCCCTCCTCTACCAGTCAACCGTGGTTTGTGAAACACCTTTTATCCTACTAGGCATGCCATTCCCAGTTCAACCTCAGAGTCCGAATGAGTCCATGTTTCAGTGAGAAAAGGTGCGTCCAGCTAGAGGGAATCAATCAGTATGTATATCTCCTGGTGGTGTTTTGCAAGAGACCTATCATTAATCAGACCACACTTGAGACTATCCAACTTATTACTCTCTAGCGGAGTTTTTGCCTGCAGGGGAGAGGTGTGGATGAGGTAGCTACCCTTACTTTCCGTTGACCATAGGAGTTGTTCCCTTGTGTATGTATGGCGTGAAATCCTCCCAGATTGGGGGTCAAAACCGGCAGCATGGCTGGTGCTATGCGCGGCCGGTGCGCGGACGGGCACAGAAAGGCTTGCAGCGGCCGCGTTGCGGCCATACTTTTGAAGCCCCTGTCACTGCGCATCTAGAGCGCTACCCAGAAGTTCCAAGTATACTACCGGCGCTCGCCGGAAGTGAGGAAAGCTGAGCCCCAGGGAGAGTCAACGTTCAAATGCTGCTATCACCTGGTAAGCAGGCATTAAATCTATTTTCAGGCAGTTAGTGCAAAAGTAATTTAATCTAAAAAGGTTAAAACACAGTTTACTACAAAGAACACAGTTTCTAACAGTTGAAAGCAATACAGCAGCGCGGCGAGTAAATTCAGTGTGTGCGTGCAGGTATGACCGATTCAGAATAGGCTGTCACTCTATTCGCGTTGCGGTCGCGGACGTGCTTTTGAAGCCCCTGTCACTGCGCATCTAGAGCGCTACATGGAAGTTTTAAGGATACTACCGGCGCTCGCCGGAAGTGAGGAAAGCTGAGCTCCAGGGAGAGTCATCATCTAAACCTTCCATTGCAACATTGTGTCCTTGCAAATCCAAAATAATGTTGTCACAATCATCAAACCCTATCTAATCACCAAATTCCTCTTGCATGTAGGACTCTTGCCCTCTTTGTGTGCCGCCTAGCACACCTTGCTGTTCTGTGCCACTTAGGACAGCCATCCTCACTGTTACTACAACCACGCTCCTCCTCATCATTTAGTTATCAATTTTCATGTGCCTTGCTTTTTCTAGACACCATGCCAGCTTTTTGTGTTTTCCTCCTGCTTTCATCATCAGAGAAACCACAATTCCTCCTCAGAAAAATCAGTCTCTGCTGCTTCTTTAGTTGAAGCTTTCACCTGTGAATCCATTATTTTCAAAATAAATTTCTGAATGAGGACGGTGGCCTCAGATATCTTATCTGACCCCAATAAAGTCTCTTGCACAGAGATATTAACTATGTGTTATTCCCTTCTTTGTATAACACTTTTTGCCTATTTTATTAATTAATCTTTCCTCTAATTAAAATCTTCCTAAATTATCTCACCTTCCGCACAAATATGTCACGGTTAGGAGAAAAATGCATAGCTGCGCTTGACACCAGCACCTTCTAAATCCATTATCATGGAGACAAGATGTGCTCTCAAGTCAGAGCTTCTAAACTCCTTGTATCTCAATCTCTTAGTTAAGTCATCAAAGATCTGCCCCTCTCACTAGTTGTATGGAACTTTGATTGCCAACTTGAAGTGTAAGAAAGGAGCTAACATCAGCAATGCATTTCAAGTACAGTGAAAGCAATATGGTTCCACAGAAGTGGCAGAGAGGACATGTCCAAACCTTAAGGGGTTTGTCAGCAAATTAGTTCAGGTTACAAATTAAATAATTCAGCAATATTTTGTAAGAGACTACATATCTAAAAGATCATAAGTTTGTATATTATAAGGAATACGATGCAAAATAGAATTGCATATAGCAAGCAAATTATAAACTAACCAGGTTCCATACAGGAACTTCCCTATTCTGCATGAAGCATTGAAAGTGACGAGGGGAAATTCTATGAAGAAGGTGTCAGCATCAGTTGAACCAAGTTTAAGGTTGAGGGGGGGGAATTATGAGAGCTCAAGCTTGAAGCTCAACACTCTTGAAGGTGAAATCAGCATAGTTAAGAAGAAGTCTTATGTCCTCCAACATATCATTCTAATACTGTAGCCAATAAGCAAATTCAAGCAAATGAGGTACATGATAAGACTCCTTCAGAGGAGAGAAAAACAAGACACTGGCACAGCATTTTAAGAAAAATAAAACATGCTACTCAGGCCTCGTTACAAGTTAGACTAACTTTGCATCAAAATGGCTTCCCAAAAGTACAGTTAGTATGAGTAAATGTAATTATATTTGAATGTATCTGTGGCTCTAACTAAAAAATAAATGCCCTCATCTACTGTTAATTAAATAATTCAATGCACACAGACTATGGTTATGATATAAATGATGTGCAAGTGCAAGAAGCACTAAATTTGCGCTCCACCAAACCAATTCCAAAATGGCCGATCAATGATGGCACATATTACACCACCATGTTGCGCACTTTCAAAACAAAGTGGCCTTTGTGGTACTTATACTTTAGTATCAATACCGAAAACGAGTTTCAATAAACTAGAAACCTTGTTTCTTTATGAATAGCCTACAAAATCAATATTATTGAAAATATAAAAGCAATGTAAAGCAAAAGGAATTCTTTTTTTTTTGTAATTCTTTTTATTAAACCAATTCGACGGTCATACCACAAATGTTTAGCTACAGGCAAGAGCAAGGTACAAATGGCCACATAATACACATAGCAAGACATTTTATCGGCAGATTTCCCTAGCGATCAGGGGGATGCATGAGCCTCATCTACCATCTGTCTGCTCGGTGGGGGACATATATCACCTCTATGGTGGTTCCAAGCACCCCATACCTTGATCGACTTTCCGGGGCATCCCCTGGCAACAAACACCGACTTCTCCCTCCACATGCACCAATCTAGATCTTCTCTCCACTTCCCAAGCCCGGGCGACTGCGCCGCGCCCCACAACTGCGCGATGTTCCTCTTCGCTACCATAAACGCTAGCGTAGCCCACTGTTGAGTGTACGTGTTGAGGTCATTAGGCCCCCAGACATTTAGCAGGCACCTTCGCGTCTCTGGGTGGATGTCTACGGCAAAAGGAATTCTTAACTAATATTTAATTAGAAGTAATAGATCATCTTAAAACTATCTAAAACCAATCTAAGCTTCCGAAGATTTGAAGCTGTAAGACAACTTAACAAAGTGAACAATCTACCAATTCTTAACAGTCATTACCTTAAATACCATAAATGACACCTGGCAAAGAAGATACTCATTAGACACAGGGGCAGCCAATAAAAGAGGAGGAGGAGAAGGTGTCAGCAGTAGTTTATATAGACTTTGTTGGACATTCTATTTTGGAACTTAAACTTTATTGAGGCAAGTATGTCCTTTAAAGTGCTACACGAGGAGGAGCTATAAAATGTTATGCATGATGATAACCTCCAGTCCTGTAATGAAAGCATTATCTGCCCAGAGAATGACAAATATTTACAATTGTGTGTTTAGTAGTTTTTGTTCCTCCTCGACCTTATAATTATGCTAAGTCTAATGATTTTTTTAATAAACTACCTTGTCCCTGTGTCGTTTCATATCAGTTTGCAGGTATTAAAGTTAAAACGCATTTTGGTTTGCAAATAATGCATCACACAGAAAGAAGCAATCATTTCCAGATAAGCACGTTATTAATGCTTCGATCCGCCTTCCCAGATTCCTCAGCTTCAACTTTGCATAATACTGCTGGCTGACAAAGGTTTGGCATCTTGATTACTATTCTCCTTGGCCTATCATTCAGCAGGGAAGTGTCAACCCTGCGGCACAGCTCTGCTCTGATTGAGGAGGGTGGATGATCATGGCAAGAGAGGACACGGAAAGAGGATGAGGAAAGGCAGAAGCAAAAAACAGTTGACTGCATGTTAGACGGGCACTGTTCCCAGTTCTGACCTCTTAATGATCAAATCATTCAATGGTGGGCGTTTTTGGATCTGTTCAATTAAGCTAATTGTGTAGGGTCACTATTGTGGTGTAGGCGCACTAACCCAGAGAGCTATCTTACATGCTAGATATATTGTAATTGAATTTATATTGCACTTTCTACCACCAGGGCCGGACTGGGAACCAATACCGGCCCTGGCAAAGTGCTCGGCTTTGGGGGTGCCGCCGAGCTCTTTGCTAGAGCCGGTTTTCGTCCGATTTTGCTACAGGGCCGATCGGTCCTAAAACAAAAACGGCCCCCAGGGGCCCAAAACCGCCCCCCACCCGTGCGGCGCACCGGGGGATTGCCCGGTGCCACTACGGCCAGTCCAGCCCTGTCTACCACAGACGAGGTGTTGAAGTGCTTTACGAGGAGCAGCAAGCTACACTGGAACGCAGGATTAGTGGTTAATCTAGTGGTTAGTGTTGGTTATTGCCAAGGTCACTGGAATTATGCAATTGTGCGGCAGCAGCATTTTTTTGCATGATTATAGATTTGCCACATAATCCATCATCTGCTGCATAATCTGCAAATTTTGCAGACAAAAATGTTTTGTTTTTAGGTCAAACGGTTCACAAGTCACTAAAAATACAGCAGCATGTGTTGCAGCACAGTCGAAGACCCTCTGCAAAGCTAGACTGATCACTTTTTTGCTGCTTATTATTAAAGTTGGATGTTAAACTGGTACTAATGAGGTACAACCAATGACCCGGCAGTGTTAAGAAGTATAAAAAAAGACAAAATAATGAACTAATACTACTACAAAATATGCTGCATCATGCCACACAACTTTTCTTCTCCTTGCGCATTATTTACAAAACCCTAACACATAATCTGGCCCTCCGTGGCCGCATAATTCCAGTGGCCCTGGTTATTGTGATTAGTCATGTGCTCTCAAGACAAAAACCTCAATCATTTACTCCAGTTACTTTGTGATATATTAATACAAGGTACGTGTGAATTCTAGTGGGGACTATGTGGTTTCAGGTGAATGGTTGGTGAGACAGATAGCCTGGCAGAGATTAGGTAATTTTAGATTAAATGGATAGGGTTTTAAAGAGGAGAGGTTTTGATCTATGAAATTAGGTTTCAGCCGGTTGCAGAATGTATTATGAGCAATTGAGTACGACAGGCAAGAGACTGAGAGGAGAGTATTCCAAGAAAACGAAGGTATACAGAGAAAAGAAGGAAAGAAGATGGGCAGTCTGAAGAAAGAAAGAATCGTGAACAAGCAAGAGTAAACCAAGATCAATTTTTCATGCAGGGTTTGAGAGTTTAGTGGGAGATAGCTTTCTGAATTGGCAAGCAATTGGAGAATGTAAATTGTAGAAAGAAACAACATTATACATAGTACTCCATATCCAGGGCAGATAGTACAAAAACACAAATATACATACATATTTGGACCTTAGGGAGCCCCCTTCAGCTATTGGCTGCGGCATTTATTTTTGATTGGAGGGAAGCGTTGTTCTTAAAGTCCTGGATTTTGCAAGAAGTGTGCATGTGACGTAAAGTAACCCTCTATTGTAACCTCCCCACTGTGCTTAACCCCACACAGTTACTTGGTCTCTTCCAAGCGCACGATCTATTGGCTTTACCAATGCTTGATTGATGCAGACTGTCTGTGCTACCTGTGCGGCACATTTTCATCACTGCTGTAGTTAGCACTACAGGAGAGGGCCTTAGCCCAGCCTCTAGAGGTACAGTGCAGCCCAATGAGAACAGAGTGACCTTCCCAGGGGCGTAACTATCAATGGTGCAGTAGGTGAATTGCCAATGTAGCACAGGGATAAAATGTTCAATATTGGCTATTTCCCCCTAACAGAGATACAAAGGAGCCAATTTCCTTTGTTGGCATAAGGGCTCACTATGCCCTTGCTGGACCCTCTACCTGCAGCCTTAATAAATCGAGATATAGCCCAGTCCAGAGCTTCTCACCTGTTAGCAGCTGGCAAATAGGTGGCACGAGTGGTGATGTCAGCTTTATTGCTTGATGGCAGCCACACATGTGCATGGCAATTTCCAATCCTTGTGTGAATTAGGGTAAAAAAAGTAATATATATTAGTTTGCCTGACACACATGCGCTTGGCAGGGGTTTCAATGGTCAGGCTCTGAACCACCTCCGATCTCACAGATGTCAATCCTGCTCATAAGTGCTAAACTGACACCTCTGCCACCACAACCGGCACCACCCCCTTCCTTTTCACCACCCACATCCCATCTAGAATCGGATAGTAGCAGGGCATTATCTCGACCACGCTTGGTTGTCACCATATACCCGCTTGTAAAGCAGATGAGTGGGTTTAGAGTTGTTGGAAAGATCTGTGGGATAAATAATCTTGCTCCACAGATTTGTAAAACCCTTTGCTCAAATGCCATCTCCAAATGTGTAATCATTTTGCTAAATACTATTTTTAAAACCTCAAAATATCCTATCACATTTTGGTCTCAGAGTATTGGTAAGTATACTGTTCATGTGTAACATCTTCAGATCCTTCATGGCACAACACATCTCTTATTCAGTTCTTTGCACCCCTACTTTGGGGCAGGGGTCAAGCTGTATTGACCACTAACTACGAACAATAATTTAAATCGATTAAATATAGATTCTGCTTTTCTCTTCAGTTCCAGAAGTTGTCCACTGCGCTCATTGATTTAGCTTAGAGCCGCACCTCACCCGTGAGCCCTATCGTCACTGCTCAGAGAAGCACATTGCTGTCTTCTCTCTTCGACTCTGCGTCCATCGCGGCACTGCTCTGCGTTTCGGCCAGCAGCGCTTCCCGCTGCTTGGAATTATTTCGGCCTAGGCATTGCCATCACACCAGCATACTCCAATTGCTACAATTCCCTTGTTGTGGATCCGCATCCCGAAGCCGGCTATGCTTACTTGACCCCTTCCGCATCAGTGGCAGTGCATTTAAAGTAATTACTTTTTGGGTGTACCCCAAACATGCATTACTTTCCTCAGGCATACATTATAAGTCCTGATGATGATCCCCATATTTTGATGAGGGATCGAAACATCATCGACCGTAAAGCACCATGACTATTACAAATGTTTTATTAAGATATAAATAGCATGGGCATGATACAGCATGATGTAGTGCTAATTTAATATTTATGGCATCCTCCTGAAAATGTCTGAGTTCTTTATATGCATATAATTTGTTTAGTTCTTCCTGTTCCTTTCTTCAGCCTCTCTCTGGCTTTGTGATGTTTTCAAAACATTCATTAAAACTCATTATGTATATGACCCTATTCTAGGCTCCGATAGAAATTAATTTGTTTTCTATTGAGAATATTGCGTCTATTTCTCTGGTAACGGACCTTTTGTTCCTTTATAACTAACGCTTTTGAAAAGCACAACACAGCCAAGAATGGGTGATGTCCATTTCAAAACTCAGATATCTGTCCAGGCACCTGTTTGCACAGAGTATGGAGTTACAATTGACGACGACACCGTGAAAGGAGGCAAGACATTGTTGCGGCTCGCAACACTTACTATGGTGTGGAACGCTTGATTTCTCCTGGTTTGGCCCGCCCCATATGCGTGTGACCATATGAATTTGCTTTTACTTGGACATCTTTGGAGTTTTACTATTAATACATAGTATTGTTTCATCCAGACTAAATAGACTGGTTAGGGAGTTTTCTATTTCCAAATGCTGGTCGTTTTTAACTACCATGGACACCCTCACGTGATAGGTTAGGAGTGCCTCGGATATGCCCTGAAGAAGTCAATCTCTTTGGACGAAAGGCGTTGGCTGTTCTACTTGACTTGATATGTTTAAAGTAACTATGAATAAATAAAGGAAGATTTGAAGAACAGCTTGGACACAGACCTCATAACTTTTGTGTTAATGTTCAATAAGTGGTGCACCGTTTGCTTCTGTTTTGCTAAACATTGTTAAGCCCATAAGTGAACTGCACCATGACAGTGGGTGCGTACACCGTGTGCACACATCATTTGGGTATTTCCCATTGTTCATTTTATATAGGGGATAGCAGGTTAGGTTCTAGCTTTTATAGGGGTCCACTGTCGATGATTGTATGGTCCAATTGATGTAGAGTTTACAGTAACTGGAATTTACTAGGTGTACTAAAGTCTGCACCATGGGATAAAGTTCAGAAGGTCTAACCAAGTGAAATTAAATGGGGTTTGAAAAGGATTGATTATTAGAGTAACATGCTGATTTGGGTTTAGACCCCATCAAAGGCAGCATGTTTGACCTTGCTTGAAAATGGAAACTCGCAATTTGAGATAGTTATCCCACCCAAAAAGTTCAGAACCACAAGGTTTGTGGCTTTTCTAGGAGGAATATGTTAATGCATCTCCTTCCAGCAAGCTCCTGATTGATCGCTTATGGTGCCAGGTCCTGGGCATCCTATCTACCATTTCTTTCCTGCACTGGACTGAGAGTGGTCTTCAGGATTAGCATTTTTCCACTCCGAAGTTTTAAGTATATTTATTAGTAGCATTGGCAAGGGCTAATTTAATTAATACTTCTGCAACTGCAAAGTGTCACATGTTTCAGCTAGTGCGACCCAGATACTAAGACCAGGGGTTCTGGGAGCCATATGTTGACACATGTTGGATTTTGTTGCAGCAGCAGCAAGCTCTTTGGTCATCAACTTTCTCTCTTTCACCACACTGTTTACGTGTCACAACTCACCCGTTTCATGTCACAACTTTCCGTTTTTCCGTATCACAACGCATGAGTAATCACTAGACCTCATATATAGTGCTTATTGTTCTCCTTATCATTTTTAGAGTTCCCCTGATGAAGGCTTATGCCGAAATGCATTGGGAATATACAACTAATGTCATGATCTCCGTAACGCGTTTGAAGTGAAAAACGCTCATGATGAATTTGAATTACAAATAAAGTTTTTCAAAATGTTGAAGAATCAAGTACAATCCTTTTGACAAACATTTGAAACCCCTTTTGGAGGACTATTTTCGCGCCTGGGGGACACACCCCAAGTTGTTGGGGGTGCATCTTTATATTCATACACGCCCTATTTCGGAGAGCGAACCCCGGAGCACGACACAAACAACAAACTACTACTGAACCGTTAGGTAGTGCACGTACCAAATTCTTTTTCTTTTCTATGCAGTGAGCACATGTTGGGCCTGTTGTTTCTACATACTATGCTGTTCAGGGGGTTCTGTTCTCTGCATACTGAGGAAGTCTCATTGGCAACCCAAGGAGTCTGAGGGCGGAGTTTCTCCACAGTGAAAAACCTTACCGTGGTTTCTGCACCGAAGGCACATGTTAGGGGGGTCGTTTCCTCTCAGTGAGAATACCTTAGGTGTACTCCCTGCACAGTGACAGGACGAAGGACTGCTGCTTTAGTACAGTGAGCCCGATTTGGTCTGTAGTTTCTGTGCAACATTCAGTGAGCACGTCTCACTAACCTTGTAGTTTTTGTACAGTGTTTGCCCTGGTTATTATGGTTTTTCCATAGATCTCGGAGATGCGCTATCTGCACACTGCGCACAGCTTTGGATTCCAAACAATGACAGGCCTTGGGGGCTGTCGACCGCAAGCAACTCACAGGGCTATGGATTCTGCACCCTGGCAGATTATGGAGCTGTGGTTTGTCCAGAGGGAGCCCCCTTGTGCTCTACATTCCGCGCAGGGAGCATACCTTCTGCTGTATATTCTGCACAGTGAGCACACCTTGTGTTGTACATTCTGCGCACCTTGTGCTATACATTCTGCATAGGGAGCATACCTTGTGCTGTACATTCTGTACAGGGAGCATACCTTGTGCTGTACATTCTGCACAGTGAGCACACCTTGTGTTGTACATTCTGCACACCTTGTGCTGTACATTCTGCACAGGGAGCATACCTTGTGCTGTACATTCTGCACACCTTGTGCTGTACATTCTGCACACCTTGTGCTGTACATTCTGCACAGGGTGTGCACCTTGTACTGTACATTCGGCACACCTTGTGGTGTACATTCTGCACAGAGAGCATACCTTGTGCTGTACATTCTGCACAGTGAGCATACCTTGTGCTGTACATTCTGCACAGGGAGCATACCTTGTGCTGTACATTCTGCACAGGGAGAACACCTTGTGCTGTACATTCTGCATACCTTGTGCTGTACATTCTTCACAGGGAGCATACCTTGCGCTGTACATTCTGCACAGGGAGCATACCTTTTGCTGTATATTCTGCACAGGGAGAACACCTTGTGCTGTACATTCTGCACACCTTGTACTGTACATTCTGCACAGGGAGCATAACTTGTGCTGTACATTCTGCACAGGGAGAACACCTTGTACTGTACATTCTGCTGTACATTCTGCACAGGGAGCATAACTTGTGTTGTACATTCAGCACAGGGAGTACACCTTGTGCTGTACAGTCTGCACAGGGAGCATGCCTTGTGATGTACATTCTGCACACCTCGTTCTGTACATTCTGCATAGTCTTGCAATTACATTATTTTGAGCTATTTACATTGTAAATGGCAATGCCTTTAAAAAAATTAAACGGCATTGTTATTTACAATTACAAAAGCAACACTTATTGCATTGCACAGCGCGGTGTCCGTGAAGACAGCGCCGCGCTTATTAAAGTTTTTTTTTTAAAAGAGTGTGTTGGGGGGACAGAGAGCATTGGCATAGCCAATAGGTCTCACTTTTGGGAACTTATATGTTTTTAGTTATGCAGCACAATATCCTTGGTGCAACAACATCAACTGTTGCATGGCTAAACACTTATAAGGTCCCAAAGGCGAGATCTATTTGCTATGCCAATGCTTGTTTAAATTAGGAATTGGGGTTTTAGGCCTAAGGGTAGAGGAAGGGGTTGGGGTAGATTTAGGGGCAGCACGGGGGTGGGAGGGGGTTGGTTCGGGAAGGTTTTGGGCCGCAGGGCGGGGAGGGCAGGCAGGGGGTTTGTAGCTTAGGGAGGGGGTTCGGAGTAGTGCCGACCTTAGCCACGCATACTCCTTTACCATTCATGCCTCTACAAAATTACGTTGTAAAGGCTTGCTTGGTAAAGGAATGCGTGGTTAAGATGCATTCGTGGTTCGGGCTACATGGTAGAGGCACGCGTGGTTTAACCTTGAGTGTCTCTATCATACAACTGCTCAAAGCATATCCATATGGATCTTTATGTTCAGAGTGTATGCATGAGGAACTGAGGAGGACATAACAGAACAGTTTTGCCTTTACCAATGCCTGTAATTAATGAGTGTTACTAATACCTGATTTAATTGTATACAATATATCGACCTCAGAACTATGAAAGACTAGGGTGACCCTATCCGGATTCATACACATGGCTTGCAGGTGAGTAGGTAACAAATATGGCCATAGTGACCGCATAACTTAAAGAGCCATCTTCCCTATTTTAAAGCTTTTCATTAATACATGCAATTCAATCAGCTGGAGCTGTGGAGTGTAACAAAAGTAAATGAAAGCAACACGTTTTGTGCATGCAAACAAAAGTGCAATGCAACACAAAAAATGGATCTTGCATATGGCACCAAAATACTATCTGTGACCCTGACACAACTCATGGAGCTGATTAGAAACATTAAGCTTATTTTGTACTGTCTCACGCTTTTTTCAAAATAATACATCCATGCAAACTGTTTAGTCTTATCAAAGGAGAGAAAGAGGGCATTGCCGACCCCTACCATTCTATGTTATCGATCTTAGATGGAAGGTTGACCTTTTAGGCCACCATGACTTTCTGGCCACCTGTGAATGCCATGAACATCACCCTGATAGGCAGCATTCATGGTCAGAGGGGGGATTCTTCACAGGCTCATTCAAAGGTAGATGGACAGAGGTATTAGAAAGTTTATGGTTCCTTACATTTATCTTGACTTTTAATTTCACATATTTAATATTGAATGTAGATCTAAGTAATGCTCTATACTTCTAACACGGTAGCTGAAATGGTGAGTGTATGTTGTATTTTTTGCAAAAACTAAGATGGCGCACATAATGTAAATCCTATTCTAAGCGAGAACAGATGTGAACTAGTATGTGGCGACATCTTCGAATTCTAGTAGGTGAAGGCACATACCCTTAAGAACCTTGATTCCTATGGATATTTTTTGCCATCTTGCATCTCACTCAGTTTGAAGACTAACAGGTACATGCATCAATGTAGGCTTTTGCGATTCCTTAATTGCAATTATTAATGAATCGCAGTTAAGGAATTGCAAAAGCCTATGCATGTAGGAAACGCTATAAAATTAGCGATTCCCAAACATTCCTCAATTGCGACTCGCAAATTGCAGGTCACAATTAAGGAATGCCTTCTTATTCATTCCTATGGGCCTACACGCCGATAGGAATGAATGGGGGATTGCATGCGCAATTTGCGAGTACCAATAGGTAGTCGCCAATTGCACATGGAATTTCAAGGGTGCAAGGGTTTCAAAAGGACACCCTGTTGCACCCCTGAAATTGATCTGTGCACACATGTTGCACCCACACATGCCCCAAGGGTATGTGTGTGTGTAACCTACAACTTTGAAAAATGCACTTTAGTGCATTTTTCAAAGTTTTTGCAAATTACCATCAAGTACAAATTGATGGTAATTTGTGCCCCCTATTAGCAAAATCGCAATTTGCGATCCCATCATGCATTGCATTTAAGGAATCGCAATTTGCAATTCCTTAAATGCAATCGCAATTTAAGAAATCTCAATAATTTGTGATTTCTTAAATTGCGAGAGGCTGACAGGTTGATGCATCGCAGAAGCCCTTTTTGCGGGCGCAAACGGGCGATTTTTTCGAATCGCAAAAATGGTTGATGCATGTACCTGTAAATTGTGCTACGATTATCCCTGGAAATCCTCGTATTAGCCGTAATTCTTTAACTGAACTGATTAATGCTGGAGTTCCATCATCAGGATTTGTAAGGACGTGGGCAGTTTTTTAAAGGTTGTATTGTTTCATGACTGATTCTATTGAACTAAAGTTACATTTTCGTCTGTGGGGTGAAAATCTCTTATTTTTTCCAAAGACTTTGAACCAAGTACCTGATTTTATTTTATTCAAGATAATTGAAGGACAGTTTCCACATGCATATATCATTACACCTCAGAAGACTTGGACATTGTACTAAGATTTCATATTAAATGTTGCATTCAAACCATTTGTATTCACAAGCACACACAGCTGTAGACTGCTACCCAACTCTAACAGGCATATTATTCACATTAGTTTAGACAGTTAATTTCCAGAGACTATATAGTAATGTTTGTTTATTTTCGTCAGGCCTGGAAAGCATGGGATGAATCCATACGATGTTCAAAACAGTATCTATACAGTGACATGTTTTTTCCCAATTCCCCTTTACTCTTTTGTTCTTAGCAGTGATATTTTACCTTCATTGGTGTATATGGTGAGTGAGATGGAGCGATGTTGAATCCCGCATAGCCTTACAGTGCAACCAAGAATCTGACAGGGAAAGACCATCAATAAAGGGGATGGAGTGAGTTAAGGTGCAATGGACACACAATCGTCACAGTTCACTTTAAATGCAATTTTCACCCAGAGCTGTTACTACATAAATCGCAAAAATGTCAACAGTGCAAATGGGAATCAAATAGTAAAACCACTCAACATAAATGTTAAATCAAATTGCGAAAAGTGCATAAAATACACTACACAATCATACAGTAAGCCTGCACAATAAAGGAATAAACCCATGGCTCCTGCAATAAACACTATACACCAGGCTTCTTCAACAAGTAGCTCATGAGCTACTGGTAGCTCTCCAGATACCTATGAGTAGCTCTCCTCAGTCTCCTCTGTGCTAATCAGCTTACTAAATTTGAACATTTTGTTTGGTTGAATTAATATATGTATACCAAAATAAAATATTCTGTATTTGAGGCGAAAATGTCTGTATTTTCAGAGCTCATAAGTTATTTGATAAAAATGTTTGAATTTCCAAAATGTTTTTAAAGCTGATATTTCAGTAATTAATCACGTGGCTATGGGGAGGGTTAATAATAACAGAATTACCTTGCTGCCAGGGTCATTGCAGAAATTGATACGTATTACCCATGTAAGGGTATTCCAAGTTGACAAGACCTTTTTACATTACTGCTGACAACTCTGCTGATGCACTGAGGTGATCACTGCTGGTAATCTGCACATGGTGGTCATTAAGGTATTCTTGTCTGATGTGGTCACTCTTACAACACTAATAGTAGTAGCCCAGGATGATTTTCATTCAACAACAGTAGCTCTTATTACAGAAAAGGTTGAAGACCCCTGCTATACACTGTTCACGATCACAAACAACTAACAAACCTGAAACTGAACAAAGGACCCAAGGTGCCATAACAATTACGAGAAAATGGAGGATCACGGTATTCCCACCCAAAATGAGCTACTTGAGTTAAAAAACCCTTCTTGTTTGTGATCCTGCTGATCATGGATACATAAGGGTGGATGTGCCTGCCCACTCCAACACACCCAAAATACACCTACTATACAGTGGTAGGCAGCAAATCAACTGCAAAGCCAACTCTTAGCTGGCATGTAGCTGATTAATTTTATTTGGCTTGCCCAGGCATGCTGCTTTTTAAAAAAATAACATTTGTGGTCTCTCAGACAAACATACAGATTGGTCCTTGACCTCACGCTCTTTCCAGTGGCTCTCTTCCTGTCCCTCGAGACATGCCCCTTGTGACGTTCACGGTTGACAGATGAGCCTTATCCATTAGAGACTGGGCTCAGCTGCTCAAGTGTCATGGCTTCCACCTTAAAGCTTTCTGAGGTCTTCGAAAACGAAGGTGACCTCAGCTCTCCACTTAAGGGGCTAGAGCTGTTTAACAAGCAAAGTGTGCATTGACCTTGGTTTCCCTCGGTTGACCTTGAAAAATTGTCCTCTTTTAGCCTGCGCTGCTCAACACCCAGATGCCTTTCTATCACTTATGTTTTCAAGACCAGCAGCCAAAGTAATTTTAGCCACTAGAAATTTTGCACATTTAATGCAAATTCTCATATGTGGTTGCACAGCAATTGCTCAAAAACAATAAAATGTGTTCCTCCTGCTGAAAACGGTTTCCATTATAAATCATTTTTACTTGTACAGTGGTGTGTATTGATTTAATTACAGACACAACCTCATATATATATTTTTTTTTAAAAGGCATTCACAAGTCAAATACTGATCACCGTTCAAGGAGTAAAATAATTGCTTGAAGTGAACACTAAAATTGCAGGCTCTAAGAAAAGACTAGATAGAGCGATGGATAGATTCATGTCCAGATGGATGTATAGATGGAGAAAATAGAAAATAAATGAATTGAATTGGGTGTAGGAAAGGACGGATGCACTTAAAATGGGCATTCTGCAGAATTAACCATCTCAAAGCCCTGGCAAGGTTTTGCATCTTTAACTCAAATAGCTTCAGTTCCTGAAGCTTGCCAGTGATTTCATTGTCCTAATGTAGGGAACTATTCGTCTACTTTAGCACCCAGTCAGGAATTCCCCATTATGCTACCTCTTTAGTTTCCAAGGTGCTTGTTCAAACGCGTAACTCATTTTACTTTGTCTTGTAGTTCACTCTGAATAATTATTTTTAATTAGTAGGTTCGACCATACACTTTATACAGTTTGCAGAACCAAGGTAGGGTCTATGTGGCTATAGAGAACAATAGTAAATGGAGACACCATATGTGGAATGCACCACTAATAAGAATACCACCCTTGCGAACACCACTACTCTTAATAAGCTACGTATCAGTTTACTTACTAAAAGCCTAAAACATAGGCTCACCATAACCTTTCTAACCCTAAATTTACACCATAGCCCTAAACACAAAGCCCATCCTTAAATATGCCCTAATTCTCAGACTCACACTAAAGCTCCAACTAAACCTACCTGTTATCCAAAAGCCAATGCACTCCCTAACCCTCTCACTCACACCAAACCAAACACTTTCCCTCACCCTAACCATAAGACTCAGCTTACCCCCTAAAAGTAACTCCATTTCTCATACAAACTTTAGCCATATTCTTACCTTGTTATTCAACATACCATAACTCTTTTGCTAAATGTAATAATGTAACTTATTTTAATGCCTACCCTTACACATATACCGTCCATATACGATGTCAATATGGTCCTAGTGGCAGTTCTCTCAGTAGTGGTAATTTCAATGTAGTGGCATCCATATAATGGTAAATTGATGTAGTTGATACTCTAAGGCTGGGGTAAAAAACAATGCATATTATGAACTTTTTTTTCGTTTACATTAAAAGCAATTTTGCAATTCATTGTAGTGTTCCTAGTGCGTTCACACAAACATTCTGAAAATAATTATGAAAATATTATCTGGAATACACAGTATGGACCATCTAAATAAGAGGGCTGTAGTGCCCGTAAACGCTCATTTGGGGGCATATCAACAACAACCGGCGATAATTATCTCTATGCGCACTTAGCGCTAGGATAATTATCGCCGGCTAGCGTGAATTTTTATCGCTGAGATAGCGTGCTATTAGCAACGCTTATCTCAATAGCGATAAAAATCCTCACGCTAACAGGCTAACGTGAGATTATCGCTGGAAACCCAGCGATAATCTCACGTTACCTTGTTGATAGGGACAGGCAAACTTAGCCATGATATCCTCCTTCCATAGGATATCATGGCTAAGTCAGAAAAATACCAGACGTAAAAAAGCAGCGTTAACCGCGGTTAGCGCTGGTTTTTTTGTCTCTAACAGGGTTAGCGACATTCTTGATAATAGGAGAAATGTCGCTTAGCGACATTTCTCCTATTATTTTACTCTGGAACGCCCCCTTTGCATCTCATTAGAGATGCAAGGGGAAGCGTAGAGTAAAAGGGTGCTAACATGCAAATTTGCATGTTAGCACCCTCTTGTTGATAGGGCACTAGTTTTATCTCTCCTTTTTTGGCTTTTAAAGCCAAAAAAGCAGAGATAAAGCCCTTGTTGATATGCCCCTTAGTATCTGTAAATTTTAACCTGTGTGCATCTGGTCACACCTGTTAGAGGTTGACCCAATTTCAAACACCAGTCTCTTCTTGTGCATTAGGGCACTCTGAAAAGTCTTGCTAAAGGATTACTGTACTTCTAGTGCTGTTCTGGTCTCTCAGGATTGCATCCACTTCAGACTCTGGCGAAGTCTCACTAGTGCATTGTGGTACTTGTAGCTCTGCGATTCTTCAGCCTTGCATCCATTCCAGACGGTGCCAAAAACTTCTTATGTATGAGATGCCTCAGCTGTTGAGAGACTGTAAAGTCATACATTTCTTGACACTCTTCACGAATACATCCGTACATTCTCTTCACACTCTTCACTATTCTCAGTTTTCACATTCTTGTGTGCCCCTATCAAGAATAAAAACCACAAACGTGGAAATGGATGTTTAGTTGGAGGAACACCAATACATAATATTTCACCTATATGCCGCCAAAATAAGTAGATACAAAATCTTATGGCTCCAATGGCTATACCCACAATCACAAATTAAGGAATTCACAATTCAATTTTTGTTCCTCATCAATGTAAAAATATTCTAATGTATAAATTTAAAATACTCAGTTATTAACACAAAGATACAAATATGCATTCCTTGGCAATGACATGTCATCATTAATTTACATTTTGAGCAAGAGGATATTAAGTAACATTCTCAAAATCAGTTCAAAAGTTTTTCACTGTTAATCTGTCACCAAACTGACGGTCCCCCTACCCTATTTAGGGTCAGGAGAATGTCCACCTTTCCTTCAACGGAGCCCCTGTTGGCTCAGTCGACAGACAGCTTCTCGCAACGGCCCTATGGGGTAGGCGCTGTCGGAGGACGGGCAAGACACTGACCACCCTCTTTAGGGTGGATGATGTGATGTCTCTTTTTTCTGTTCCGCAAGGGACAGAAAAAAACAAATAGTGGCACCCACGCCTAGGGAAAACACTGGGTGTGGGGGTCATTGCCAGGAACTGCTGTGACGGTGGTTCCTATCAAAGTACAGAGAACATAATTGGAACGGTGGCGATGTCTAAATCTGGCACATGGCAACTGTTATGGTGGTGAACATAATATTGTCACCCCCCCTGGCTGACTGTACTTCATCTTCCAAACTTTGGATCAGGCACCATGGGGCATATTTACAAAAACAAATGTCAGAGCGCAGTGTTAGGCCAAATTTAGCAACGCCCCGCTCTGAAATTTTTAAAATGTGGGATGCGCTGCTTTCACAAGAATACGGCACACCCCTGTGTTTCCCCTAGCACAGGTGCTAAAATTGCTGCCTAGCGCCAGCGCAGACACCCTGTTGCCATGTTGCAAGGGTGCAAACGCTGCAGGGGCAATTGTGTATGTGCACCTTCCTGCACATAAACAATCAATAACGGTGATTTACACTTTCTATGTGTGCTGAAAATGAGCACCATAAAAAGTGGCGCTCAGGTTGCTTTAAGGGCTTGTACGCCCCTATGTCTTAAGAAAATCTTTAGATTGCGAAGAGTGATCATATAAATACTGTACTTATTCTAAAATGCCAATGATTGACTTGTAGCTCTGTAGCATTAAAATATATAAGAAGATTTCTATACATTACTGTCTGCTTATTCTCTACTTCTAATCGAAAATGATTTTAGGTTGCTACTGTAAGCTACATCTGGATTCTGCATATGGCACCGTTCAGCAAAACAGCAAAAGACCTTCATAGCACTGACACAAATATTATGATATGCCAAAATCACTGAGTCAGGCTGTCTACTGAAACGTACAGTGCGATTGTTTCAATAAAGTGACAGTGGAGCATTGTACAGCACCAGAACAGTATTGCTTGCCAATTACTTGGCTATTTATCAGACAGAAGGGTTTATTTTTCATTTACTTTATCCGTTTTCTGTCGTTGGTAAATAGGTTTACTGGACAGTAACTTAGATGTAACATACTGATAATGTGTCTAAGTAAATGAAAAGTGTTTATCAATTTGTCATGCATTTCAAAAGCATTTTCTGACGCAAAGTACAGTTTTCATTTTTTGTATTGAAAGCGATGCACTGTTAGGTTAGAGAATACAGGAGACAGACACACACATCTGAGCATCAGGCGGTTAGAAAGAAGGCCCAGGACAAAAATAGATGCAAAGCAGAATAATCTTGAGACAACAGGGATAATCCGAACAGTTGAATAATTTGTATGATACCCAAGTTGGTATCTCAGAAGGAAAGGAGCCAGTCCGTATTTCGTGACCTTCCTCGGGGCATCTCATTTGTTACATTAGGAAGTCTATTTTTGAAAGTCCATGGCCGCAAATAGTATATAACACTTGGTTGGCAACGAGCAAACATAATGTAAAATTGCAAGTAAATATAACACAAGTAAGAACCCATAAGAAAAACATAATTAACAAGAAAAAATAATAAGAAATCAACATCACAAACATCTAAACTTATGCACATATAAGAGCATAGTGTTTGTAATAACTCATCATGTGATAGGGATAGAATTAACATTAACAATTTCAATGCAACTTAAATGGAAGCGATGCATTTGGGTTGCTGAGGCTCCCGAAATTTGCTCTAGTTAGTTCACCAGCATAGCATTCCTTACCTTTGATATTGTGGTTTCCACAATGGTCCCCTGTGTTTCCCGACCCTTTCCTGCTCCTTTTCGGTTAGTTTGTTGGCTGGTTGTTCTGTGTTTATGTTCCAATCCGCAGGTGTGCGCCAGCAGCTGCCAGATTGCAGAAGGCATCCAGGTTCTTCATGGGGTTCGTCACAGGCTTTATGTGCACACTGTCGAGATAATTGTTATCTTTTATTGAACTAGTACATCCTTAATTTTTTGTGCATGATGCCATTTCCCCTTGTTTACCCCAGGCTGCACCACCTACCAGATGAAACACAATGAAGGCCAGTCTTGAGCTGAAAATTGACGTCGCTCTGTACCAGTCACTGACAAAATGTGGTCCCCAGCTCTTCCAGTTTTGTTTTCTCCTTTTCCATGGGTCTGCCCTAGTGAGCCCGATAAAGCTCCAAGGGAAGAGTCTTTTGAAAGAGTGGGGTTCATGTCAAAGATGCCTGCTGATACCTCACACCTCAACATTAATCTTGACTGGGAATTAGAGATCAAATTTAACTGCAAGGAACTCAGAGCTTAGAAAAGCAAGGTATTCGACAATACTTTGTGACTGACAGATTTGTGATTGAAACTTGTGAGCACACAGTTTAAGTAGCAGCCAAGTGTGACAGAGCTGGTAGAGTGTGCAAGCCAACCTTAACACCATGATTACGTAAGTGTGATCAACAATTGATTTTTAAGAACACAACTGAATGCACTCAGCCTCATCAGGCAGACTCTGACTCATATGTTACATTTGTTGTCTGTGTGAACTACATAAAGATTGTGATACTTCAACATTCTGATGTGTCTAAGTTGCAGAGAAGTCAGAAGGACGTTTGACAATGCAAAATGTACAAACTGCCATCAACCACGAACTCAAGTATAGTCCTTCTATGAGGTGAAGGGCATATTTGATATTTACATTTTTGACAATTTGCATAGCAGAAGATTCTATAGACAGATCTGTTAGCCTCAAAAGCAGCTAATATGTAGAAACCAGAAGGTTGGCTTAGGGAATACCTATTAATATATGAATGGATACAATGATGAAGGTATAACAAGAAACATTGTATAATTGAACCCCTTCATGTCATGTAATATTCTTTCAGAATAAACTGCTAGAAATCAATACAGGGCCTTTCAGCAATTTTGCAGTGAACCTACCATTTAGAGGAAGGAATTTGACTTTTGTGACATAAACGTTGAATTACTACGATTTCCAGGAAAATTGGAAAGCCCATGGTTGTAAGTCACAATATAAAGATCGATAATATCGATCTGCCCATAGATCCACTCTACAAAATCAATATTCAATATATCATCAAGCAAAAATGCATAGCGAGGTCCAGAATACTATTCTTAACTCCACATCTACTTACCTTGACCATATGCTGGTAGTCAATATTGTGGAATTGATGTAAGCGGTAAAAGTACTTTCATAACCATACTGTTACAGCTCAAGTTAATTCAATCATTAAATGAGTCCTAATTTGAGCTCCTCACATCATCTGTTCCTTTGCATACTGTAGTTTATCACGTAGTTGGGATTATGAAACTCCCCTGGTCTGTGTGTGGTGTTCTGTTCTGTTCTGTCACATCGGAGCACTAGGCTTGGAACCTTTATTGTAAAATGGCCAAGCATCTCTGAGGAACAGCAGGGTGTGCTCCAGGAAGCAGAAACTGCCTCATAACAGTGAACATGTCACGTGGTTCATCCTTTGGTGACTGCCAACATCTTGGACTGTGGGCACTTTTAGATTTCTGCTGACACTGTTTGTGGTCATTCCACCTTGATTTAGTAAGATGGTACTCATGCAGTGCATTGGTGGCACGTACAGTAGTTATACCTTCGTTTTATTTCAGTTTAAACACCTGCTTGGATGCTATTTTTTCCCAAGTAACATAACAAAAAAAGATACGGAGGCATGTGCTCAAATAGGCATGAAAGAGCATACTCTAATGATCTCTTGATCACCACTGCTTTTCGAAAATTTTGACAGAGTGGAGGCACTTGTCCTTTATTTTATTATTCCCATCTGACACAATCCTTATCCCTTCCCAAGATGGTCGGCATACAGCACCCTCTTTTAGTATATCTGAGCTCGACACAAAACATACCAAGGAAGGGTCCCCTGTAGGTTTTGATGCCAAGTGAGGATGCCTCTATCCTTTAAAAGATGTACAAGAACCCTCACTCTCTATGGAATGTTTCACTACGTTTATGGTAACAGGTCGCTTACTACTTACTATAAGTGACTGCGTGTTATTCAATTTCCTTACCCCTGTATTTACAGCTTAACCACTCCATTAAGATAATTGATGCAGGCTTGATTGTGTGTGTGTTTGTGGACGTAAGGTAGCTTTACACATCTCCTGCAGTAGGATTTCAATGGGATCTTTGCATCATCCCTTTTAGCTTTGAGGTGTTATGTGGAAGGTGTGCCCTGGCTGACTTCTGTGACCCTCCAATGACGCAGGTCTGTTGAATGAAACTCCCGGTTCTGTTAGGCACTGCCATTATATAAAGGGATGCTATGTTTTCTGGAGTAGCAGGCACACTAGGTTGCTCATGTGCTGACAGCATGTTCATTGTTGAATATATGAATGCTCTGTGTAGCTGTATGGCAGTGCTGAAAGAACAAGGAAAGAAATGGTCAGTTGTCAGTGTGATTTCAGTTGGGAATTGAAGCAAAGACTTGAACTCGGGAAGTGCTTAGAAATGTAAGGTAGTAGTTGCCTCTGAGGGGAAAAAAGCTGAAGAGAGCAAGTGAATTTCCAATTAGATGCACCACAGGGAATTGTTCCTTAGGGAGCGAAACCCAGGCACCCTGATTAGATTGGAGGTAGGTGTCACCCTGTATGGCCTCAGTAACGAATATGAGGGGTAAAGCCTGGGATAGGGGTACTCCGGGTGATGTCCAGGATCACTAAATATAGTGGAATAAAAAGAGTAATCCAGGTGAGCTCATGATTCCTGAGATGCCAGTAAGAAAGAGGTAAGTGCAGTAAATATACTGGTGTAAGTCACTAGAGGAAGCTCAAGTTTGGGTAGAAGACCCACGGCTCAGTAGGAATTCCCACTGATATTTTGTGACCATACATCTCATTACTCATTTTTAATGGCAGCATTTGAAACATATTTAACTCTAGCAGTGAGAGACTAATTCATGGAAAAAAAAGAGCAAAATTTATCAAAACCTATCAGTCTTTTCATTACTTTATAAATGCATATTCATTAATCCTTTCTTTACTTCATATAAGAACAGTATCATTTATGACTGTGACCATATCGGCCACGCGACCCTAAGATGAATGAGTAGCTGAATGAGCTAAATGTTAGTTGCTTAGAAAAAGTGGTGACAGTCAAGTCATGAGCTTCAATGTTGGCAAAGCCGGCCAGGATCGTTGCTTCAATGGGTGGGGGCTGGTTAGGGTGTGACCCCTCCCTAGATAAATGCATTATTGGCTTAGTAACTGGGTCTGGGGGCCTAACATTGGTTCTGATACTCTATGACGATTTTTCTGGTCTTGATCCAAGAATGAAAGACAGCGAAGTGGCCTTTGATTTAAACAGGAGAGAGAGAGAGAAAGACAGAAATACATATCTAGTGGCTGGATTTCAAAACGTGAAAAGGGAAAACCTGGAATCAATTGTAGCTTTCCTGATTGTCCAAATGGTGTAGTCCCAGGCACATATTTTACTTCACAGAGCCTCCATTTTTTATGATCGCATATGGGCACACTATAAAATACTTGAGGGCCGAATGTGCACTGTAAAATCACCGCATGTTTCATTTAATAGACTGTAATGTTGCTTCATCTATAATAAGAATCTAGGCTAAGTTTAGGGTTCACGTGACTACAGACTTGCCTCTTAATTAACTTATGGCACTGTTGTTAGAGCTCAATCCATAAATGTTTCTAATAACTGTCACTGTCTATGCAGTGATCTTACCTGATGTGCTAAGGTGAAAAGCTTCCACATGTTGAAGAAATACACTTTTTTAATTCTGAAGAAATTGTATTATATTTTTACATTATGTTTGTTGCATGAATGCTGGACCTGGCCCTCTCTACAGGGTAACCCCCAAACTTTTTGCCTTTATCCTCTACTTGTTTGCTTGATTCCTTTTTGCTGGCCTTAGACTGGCCTTAGGACTCTGTGAACTTTACCACTGCCAACCAGTGCTAAAGTGTTTGTGCTTTCTCCTCTATACAGGGTAGAATTGGCTTACAGACAATTGTCGATTTAATTTACTTGTAAGCCCCTAATAAAGCGGTACTACCTGTACCAACCCTCTAAATTTAAATGCTACAAGTGGGCCTGCAGCACTTATTGTGAGTTTGCAGACCTTGGTCCCAGGACATCACTCTCCCCGGCAGCTCAGCAGTGCCCTGCGTCGCCTGCGTCCAGCCAGCCCTCCGTTGCAGGGTTTGAGCCTACCCTGATCTTTTTTTCTCTTCCTGAGTGTTTGCCTAGATATTTGCCTGGTACTGCTTTGCGCTATTGTATTTTAATAGAATTGTGCCTGCTACTGTATAATTGTCTTTTTCCCCTCGCTGTGTTTCTTGCTCCCCTTTGTTTTACCTACGTTTACCGCCGCTAACCTCTGACCCCACCCCTTCCGCCCCGCTTTCTCCTCCCAGCTGCTCGTCCCTTCCCCCACCCCTTCAAATGCCGACCACTGCGGGGGAGTGCATGTGAGTCCGCAGACCTTGGTCCCAGGACATCACTCTCCCCGGCAGCTCAGCGGTGCTCTGCATCGCCTGCGTCCAGCCAGCCCTCCGAGGCAGGGTTCGAGCCTACCTTGATGTTTTTTTCTCTTCCAGAGTGTTTGCCTAGATATTTGCCTGGTACTGTTTTGCGCTATTGTATTTTAATAGAATTGTGCCTGCTACTGTATAATTATTTTTTTCCCCTTTTTGTGTTTCTTGCTCCCCTTCGTTTTACCTCCGTTTACCGCCGCTAACCTCTGACCCCTCCCCTTCCGCCCTGCTCCCGCCTCCCAGCTGCTTGCCCTCCCCCTCTCCTTCAAATGCCGACCGCTGCGCGGTCGTGTATCGGACACGCCGCTGACGCAAGCCCGTCTGCGCCCGTCCCCGCCTGGACCGAGCCCAGTGCCGGACCCCCTGGCCCCCGTGACCTCCACAAGACCTGACACCGCTTCAATGACCCCCTCCACACACTCAACGACGGCTGAAATTCCACCTGCTTCCAGGCCGCCCCGAGGATCAGCCACGGACCCTTCACCTGCTGACGCTGCAGCTACACCAGCCAGCGCACA
Source organism: Triturus cristatus (assembly GCF_964204655.1). NCBI lineage: Eukaryota > Metazoa > Chordata > Amphibia > Caudata > Salamandridae > Triturus > Triturus cristatus. Next base: position 510,410,107 of record NC_140594.1, read on the forward strand.
CCAGCGCACACCAGTACATTCTGCCCATCCCAACACTGCAGGCCACAACCATCTCAGCTGCATACTGCTCAACACCTGCTCAGTCCACAAGCACGCCGTCGAACTCTGGGACCTGCTCGACTCCTCCGCCCCGGACGTCGCCTTCCTGATGGAGACCTGGATGAACACTTCCTCAGCACCAGACATAACCATAGCCATCCCTGACGGCTACAAGATCACATGCAGGGACCGGAACAACAACAAACCAGGAGGAGGAATCGCCATCATCCCCAGGGACACCATCAGAATCTCAACCAGTACCGAAGACACCCTCAGCATGGCAGAACACCTACACTTCCAGATCCACATCATTAACAACACCCTCAGAGGAACCCTCGTCTACAGACCCCCGGACCCCCGACCACAGTTCAGCGAATTCATCGCCACCTCATCAGCACGCATGTCATCACCTCCACAGACTACATCCTCCTTGGAGACCTGAACTTACACCCCAAGAACGCCAACGACAACAACTCCACAACACTGATCGACAACCTCGCCAACCTCGGACTCAAACAACTCGTCACGACGAGACTCACCCATTCCGCTGGACACACGCTCGACCCCATCTACTCCTCCAGCGACCACGTCACCTTCAGCCACACCACTGAATTTCACTGGACCGACCATCACTGCATCCACTTCTCCTTCGAGAAACACACCGCACACAACCAACCGCAACGTATCCCACACCACAGCTGGGAAAAAGTCACCGAAGACCAGCTCGTCACCACACTCACCCGAGACCCTCCACCCGAGCCCTCTGAGACCGACGCAGCAGCCCACAACTTCAGACAATGGATCGACGACTGCGCCAACACCCTCGCCCCAATCAGGAAACCCTCCAACAGGCGCACCGACATGAGAGCGATCTGGTTCAAGGACAACCTCCTGAACTCCAAGCATACCTGCAGAATACTCGAGAAGCAATGGCATAAGGACCAGACACCAGACAACCATGCAGCCCTCATGAATGCCAGACGCAGACACCACCAGCTCATCAGATCCGCCAAAAGAACCTGCTTCAAGGAACGCATCAACAACAACGCACACAACCGCAAAGAGCTCTTCAGCATCGTGAAAGAACTCGCCACCCCCAGTTCCAGCTCCAATGACATATCGCCGTCACAAGAACTCTGCGACTCCCTGGCTACCTTCTTCCACCGCAAGATCGCAGACATCCACAACAGCTTTGATACCCAGACGCCAATGACAGACGCTGACATCCCAGAATCAACACCCACCAAATGCATCGACCTTCTGATATCCTGGAACAACATCAACGATGAAGATCCCACCAAAATTATGAACATCATCCACTCCAGCTCACGTTCCGACCCCTGCCCCCACCACATCTTCAACAAGGCAAGCTCCATCATTGCACCCCAACTCCGAAAGATCATCAACAGCTCCTTCGAGATCGCCACCTTCCCAGAGAGCTGGAAACACGCCAAGATCAATGCCCTCCTCAAGAAACCCTAGGCGGACCCAAAGGACCTCAAGAACGTCCGACCCAACTCCCTGCTCCCATTCCCAGCAAAAGTCATTGAGAAGACTGTCAACAGACAACGGACCCTCTTCCTGGAGGAGAACAACGTCCTGGACTCCTCACAATCCGGCTTCCGCAGCAACCACAGCACAAGACCGCCCTCATCGCCGCCACTGACGACATCAGGACCATACTGGACAAGGGCAAAACCGCAGCCCTCATCCTCCTGGACCTCTCGGCCGCCTTCAACACCGTCTGCCACCAATCCCCCTGCACACACGCCTCCACGATGCAGGGATCCGAGGCAAAACTCTGGACTGGATCACCTCCTTTCTCACCGACAGAACCCAGAGAGTCCACCTCCCCCCGTTCCGTTCCGAAGCCACCACGAGCACCTTTTTATTATATCAAGAGCGAGTAAGTATTCACTCTTGGTACAATAAAAATAAAATACAGACCTGCTTCGAGTCCAGCAACAAAAGGAGGCAGCTAGTGACATTGTTTGATTGCTGAAACAGGTGCATGAAAGTGACTGTGCCATTCCAGCACATTGAGAATGTCTGCGATACTATGTGTGTGAGTTAGAGTGAAAGAGAGTTAGTGAAGTAGTAAGTCAAATGACAGTAAGGACAAATATGTGTGAGAGTGTATGTGAGTGGGTGAGGGAGAATGACAGTGAGTGTAACTGAGTGGTACTGTGTGTGAGGCACAGTAAGATTGAGTAATTCAGAATGAGTGCAACTGAGTGAGACAGAGTGATTCAGAGTAGAGTGAGTGAGTGAATTAGTGATATGGAGTGAGTCAGAGTTATTCAAAGTGAGACGGTAAACTGAGGGGTTTATTTACAAGAGACCGGCGCCGCAGGAGCGTCACTTTTTTAGATGCTCCAGTGGTGCAGGCCTCTCAATCGACACAAAGTCACCCTGTGTGGCTTTGCCTGGCCTCATAGATATGGAGTAAGACAAGGTAGTGCAACGTGCTGCATGCCTTACTCAGTGTCAAGGACGTGTGTAGGAAAGTAGGATCTGCTGCTTATGGTTACCGCCACTTTTTGCTGATGTAGTACTGTTTTTGGCCTAGTCTGACTGGGATCCTGCTATCCAGGACCCCAGTCTATCTGCTTTCTCCCTTATATTGATAGGCATGTACTTTAGGTACAATCCAGATTGGATTCTGGGGCACCCTTATCAGTCCCCAGTATATGGTACACCATGTACCTAGGGCAAAGGTACCCCAGAGGCCTCCCGTGGGCTGAAGCATGTTATATGCCACCCCTGAGAGGCCGTCCAAATTGACACAACAAGCCTGCTACAGCAGACTGTGTAAGCTAGTGCTTGCACCACTTACTTAAGATATAGGTTCACTATATCTATCTAAATCACTGCACTTAAATACTTATCAGTCACCCCTATGGCAGGCCCAAACAATCCTGAAGGTAGGGTGCTGGATTTTACGTGAAAGGGTGTCCCTGCATGAGCAAAGCCCCTCTGTAGCCTTCGGAGACCATCCTCTGGGGTTGTCTGTGATGCAGCCAGACATATATGTTTAAGTGCATTATAACCTCGCGGTAAATGCTAACTTTAAAACGGCTGCTTAGAAACGTGTCGTGTTTGGTGTCAAACACCTTGGAATCATACCTCCACACCACCACACCAGTAACCTCCACCCTTCCAAAGGGACATATGTGGGACACCGGTCTACCCTCTACTAGCTTTCTCAACCTGGGCAGCACAAAATGGACGCTGACAGCCCCAGACACGATTCTGCTCTCCTGCTGCTGAGCCAAGCTCGAGCAGAGGAAGGCATGACAACAGGCATCCTGTCACAGGGAGGTGTGACCACCTCCCAGAGAGGGTTTAGTGTATTGGGCTGGGTGGGTGCACTCTGAGAGTGCCAGAAAGTCTGCACTGGGGGCACATTTGGTGTCCCTGTGCATAGTCCAGCTCAAACCAGTTCTGGGAGCCATTTGCTCCTGCTCTGGTGCAAAACTGGGCAAAGGACATGGGTGTAGCCACCCCTCTGTCCAGCACCCCCCCCCCCCAGGAGGGTCCATAGAATCTTTCTAACCCCTTCCCATGGGTATAAAGTGGGTTACCTGACTACAGGACTTTAGATTTTACCTGGATAGGATTCTGCTAAGAAGAAACCAAGTACTTTGACTGACTGCATGACGCTGGACGACTGAAAAATCTCCCTTGGAGTAAAGGAGTTACTCCCCTGCAAAAGCAAGCACCTAAACGCATCTGACTGGGTTGCTTCTCCTGAGCTCCTGAGCACTCCGAACATTTCAGCAACACAGGAGGTGGTTTCCCTAAAGGTCCCTGAGGTCAATCTGCCCTCTCTCTCTGATTCTGAGACCAGTATCCCTCGTGGGGACCGTGCAACCTGAACCTCTGTGCACTGCGTACATTTGCAGTTGCATATGCTTAGTGACAGTTTCCGAGCTTGTGCATTGGACTCTGCGTAGTCTTACCCCGAGTCGTATTTGCACTGAAGATTTCCAGCCTCCACTCCACGAGTGTCCTGTGGGCTGGTACTTTGCAAACTTGCTTGAGGTCTCCTCGCGATCCCTGGTCCGTTGGCCTGTTGGTCCTGGCGAGGGTCACCTTGTTTGTTCCAGGGCTTTCCTGGTTGCTCCAGAGGTGCCCTGACACTCCATTGCTTGGAGAGTCCCCTGGACCTTGCTGGTCTACACAGTAACCTGTTTCCTCTGACCACATGGGTTGCATTTGCCAAGGCTTGTTGGTGCTCCAGCCAGACATCGAACCCTCAGCACTCGACATCCTTGGGGGGATAGCTTATCCCCGGATCCTGGTTGTCCTGGACATCTCCTGGTTCCCGTGGCTGCAGAGTCAAGCAACTCTTCTTCACTCCTGAAGCACTCGACATCGGTGGGCATTCGACTACCGAGCCTCTGGTCATGGTCACCTGAAGTGATCCAGACACTGTCCCCTCTGCTTTCAGGTTCTTCTCACCTCGAATCCAGGCTTGGAATCCACTGGAAATTCTTCGCCCTCCTGGCAGCAGCACTTCTTTGCAACTCTCCACTGAAAACGATGAAGGTTTCTGACGAATATGCCTCTTTTCTCCGCAGCCCGTCACCCCGCATGTTGTTACAACGTGGTCATTTCCACGACCGCATTGTAACAACACATACCATTACCCCGCAAGTCGTAACAACGGCTTGCGGAAGGGGGCGCAGGATGTTGGAATAGAAGAGTTTTACGTGCTCTAGGCACTGTGTCTAGTCAAGTCGTTGTTGTTATACCATTTTTTTTAGTATATGGTTCGGTCTGCCCCTGGACCCCGCTGTGTATTTTGCTATTTACGAACATTCTATTGATTCAGTATTGTGTGGTTTGTGCCCTAGTCTTGTATAGAGACTAGTAGAGAGTGTTATATTATTAAATAAATATTGTGTGGTTCGCCTTTCATTTCGTCATTTAGGAGGTGATATCTTGGTAAAACAAGCTGCTTTACATTCCTTCAAGATTAAGTCTGAAGGCTGCTCTCCATAACTACCACTAGGATAGCTTTCAACAAGGTTATATTTGACCTCAGACATCATAAGGGTCGTGTGGACTGGTACAGGGTTCCCACTTTAATTAGTGGACAGCATATACCAGGCCATCTTCTCACAACGTGGTCCATAGGTGTTGAGGTGGGTGTTCTAGCACAGCACCCATGGATTTTGACACTGTCCCAGATTTACAAAGTCACGTAACCCCGGGGCAGGGCCAAAACCTTTTGCCTCCCCAAAGCAGACCTTACAAGGTGAAATTTTTCATTTCTCCCAGTTTTTTCCTCTTTTTATGTGTGTTGCATTCTGCAGCACACATAGAATGAGGACAACACCCCCATGGATTGATTGTGTTGGCGCTAGGCACCAAATTGTGTGCCTGTGCTGGCTGAAAGGACAGAAGGGCACCGTATCCCGTAGATACAGTGCATTTCTGGCCTTTGGCATATTGCAGCTCAGCAAAAAGACTTACAGCACTGCCCTGCGCCAAATCTTTATAAATGAGGCCTTTAGTGCAAGAAAGGGTGAGAGAGCCCTTCAAGAAAAAGCTCATTGGAACTTGAACCAAGGATTACGCCTCTCCACTTTTCAAGGTCATCAGCCGCCACTGCAATCTGCACAGGATTAATGTGTTCAACAGATTAAGTACCAGCACCAAGGTCTGTGACCTACGACACTGAGTCTTTCATTAAAAGTTGGGTTCCTTGCTCCACAGCTAGGTAACCAAGAGCAAAATACAGTGGTCAGGCTTGGTAGCCGCCCTCTTGGACCACTTGAGAGTTGCCAGCTTTTGCAAGACTTGGGGGCATATCAGCAAGGGCCGGCGATAATTATCGCTAAGCGCACTTAGCGCTAGGATAATTATCGACGGCTATCGTGGAATTTTATCGCTGAGATAGCGTGCTATCAGCAACGCTTATCTCAAAAGCGATAAAATTCCTCACGCTAACAGCCAAAAATGAGATTATCGCTGGAAATCCAGCGATAATCTCACAAATTTTGGCGTTAGCTTGCTGATAAGGCAGGGCATACTTAGCCATTATATCCACCTTACATTGGATATAATGGCTAAGTCAGGGTGAAAGCAGGCGTAAGGAAAGTAGCGTTAACTGTGGTTAGCGCTACTTTTCTTATCGCTATGCCTGTTAGCGATTCCCTTGATAATTGGAGAAATGTCGGTTAGCGACATTTCTCCAGTTATTTTGGGACGGAACGCCCACTTTGCATCTCATTAGAGATGCAAAGGTGGGCGTTATGGGAAAGGAAGCTAAAGAAAGGAATCACGCGTAAGCGTGACCTTGCTGATTAAGCAATAAAATTATCGCCGCTTTTCGTCCGAAAACGGACGCTAAAGCGGCGATAATTTTTTATCGCCAGCTTGCTGATATGCCCCTGAGTTCCTGGTTCTGTAAACGGAAGCCTTGCCCAGCGTTAACCGCTAGCCAGTGCTGTCCATGAGAAGAGAAGGAAGCACAAAAGCAGTGGCTCCGAATATCTCCCAAAGAAGAATTTGTAAGACATGAACATTGCTTTGTGGAGGGATCAAACTTGAGAATAGCCACCCAGATAGCAGCAGGAAACATTGTGATCATATGATTCTACAGGAAGATTTCTGGTTTGCCGATGTTACAGAAGTAGGAGATACCTCCAATGCTCTATCTGATTTTATTCCAATCAGTAATAACAGACATGTCTAAAGTAAGATACGACTGACGTCTGAACTGCCTAAGAGAAAGAGGTTAACAGCTAGAGTTGCTATTCTTGAATGAATGAATCCTGAAAAAGCTTTAGTCTTGAATGAATGGAATCCAGAAAGTTCACTTACTTACTAAACTTGTCTTTCGATGAACAATTGCCTGGTGTGATCAGAAAAACACTGAACAGTTCAAGGGGTATTCAGAACAGGTATCAAGCCTACTAGGGGAAGCAACTGATAACTCTTTCCCCGCTGATCTTCTTGTCATAGTTCGCCTCTGATTCTCTCATGTCTGCCAGCTCAAGTTGTGTGTGGCATAATGTCATATTCTGCCTTTGCCTAAGAATCAGTGTCTGACACCTAGTGTCTGATGGAAACAAGAGCACATTAACATACAGACTCCAATTCCAGCTCATATATGGAGATTGCGGCAGCCTCTGACTGGCAGGATGGCTCACCGTGCTGAGACCTCATCACTTAAATATGTAGCGATCAGCAGGTCTTGGGGTCAAATCCTCTCAAGGCCAGCTCACACTTCCAAGATATTGAATTTTAGTACCAGTGAATATTGTAAGTTAAGCAGCTATAGGAAAAGGCAGAGGTGCTATATAAAATTCACGATATTATTCATATTTCTCTTTCTCTTTCACCGTTGGAGGCAGTAAGAATAACAGTCCCAGGTGGCTTTCATGTTCACCATGTGACCCTTTAAACATATTTTTTAATAAATAACATCATGCCTGCCAATGTAAACAAAAAGCAGCGTCTGTGTGGAGGGGTCAAGGCCTTGGAGAGGGCGTGCCTTAGTGCAGAGCACAGCCTGAAGCACTTTGACTGTTCCCCAATCCCTCCACTTTAAAAAACAAGAACAAAAGCTTCTAAGCCTGCCACCTATGCTATGGGGAGTATCACATCCTGTAATGGGCGTTGGTTGTGCAGGGCTTCGAAGCACGATCTGGACACCCTCTCTGTGACTGGGTACCCAGCTCATCTTTTGGGCCACAGTGTGATATTGGCTTTTCACTGAAAGACAATGTGTCAAGCAAGCCGATATTGTGTATCAAGCGGTGGCGCCCGGGAGTTGGCAAGCCTGTAACATTGTCCCATCAGGGAATTTTGAAATCCCACCTAGTGATAAAGAGAAGAGTTGGGGGTACGGTGCATACATGCGGTGCTGGGGTACGGTGCGTACATGTGGTGCTGGGGTACGGTGCGTACATGGGGTGCTGGGGTACGGTGCGTACAGTGTACATGCGAGTGGGGGGGTACAGTTCGTACATGCGGTGCTGGGGTACAGTGCGTACATGTGGTGGGGGGGTACGGTGCGTACATGTGGTGGGGGTATGGTGCGTACATGCGGTGCTGGGGTACGGTGCGTACATGCGGTGCTGGGGTACGGTGCGTACATGCGGTGCTGGGGTACGGTGTGTACATGCGGTGCTGGGGTACGGTGCATACATGTGGTGCTGGGGTACGGTGCATACGTGCGGTGCTGGGGTACGGTGCGTACATGCGGTGGGGGGGTACGGTGCGTACATGCAGTGCTGGGGTACGGTGCGTACATGCGGTGCTGGGGTACGGTGTGTACATGCGGTGGGGGGGCTGGGGGTACGGTGCGTACATGTAGCGCAGGGGTACGGTGCGTACAGGGCCCCCTTTTCCTCACGCATCGCGACGTACTTAGCTTTTCCGGCACTTTTTGGCTCCCGTAAAAATATTACAGTGCGGAGTGCTGTGGGTACGAATCGTACTTGCTGGTCCGTAAAACGCTGCCTGACTCCGTGCGAATGTCGCGTTCGCGCTGTCCTGGATCACATGTTTTACGTATTTTTTAGCCGTACGGTCTTTTCTACGATTCGTAGGGAAACAGGTTTCCGTACGAATCGTACTTGCTAGTTTGTACGGGTTATTTACCGGGTACGAGTCGTACGGAGAAAAAGCTCTGTACGACGATTCGGACCCGGGTTTTACCGGATCGGAATCGACACCTTTGTGTACCACAGAGTACCAGATTATTCCCAAAAAGGTGTAAATGGTTCTACTAATCATGCACAATTAATTGTGATCCGTGCTGAGACGGATTTTATCAGGTAAAAAATACTTTCACCCCAAGTCCAGGTCCCACGTGCTGATGGCCATATTGTAGAAATGCTAAATTGCGCAGTGGCGACTCCTCCGCTAAGGCTGAGGAGTGTCGCCCCACTGCTGGGCAGCAGTGAAATAAAGGAAAAATAAAATGATAACTCAACGTTAGTATAATTCTTTTAGGCCTGCTGCGCCAGCTTAGCAAGGCGGCCTACTCTGACACAGGGGCAGGGGAATTGGAAGTGTGCATGAATGTTTGGCCGCCTGTCTCGGGCCGGCCAAACATTCATGCACACTTAGCATGTTCTCTACCCAGGCTGCATTACAGCCTGGTTGTAGAACATGCCCAGGCTCCCATTCCCTGGCTGAGCGTCGAATCATGGTGCTCAGACCAAACACAATGCTGCATTGCAGCATTGTGATTGGCATAGGGAGACTGGGTGTGCTTCCTGTTCTTTTCCAGCGGTGCTGAGGGATGAGGAAGACAGACGGAGAAGGGATGCAGCGGTACAGTACGTTTTTTACAATTATTTTACCCCCCCTGCCACCCCCGATCGGTGCAGGCTGCCACTGAACTTGCACTATTGTTTTTTTTCTGATGTGCTATCACACTCAGAGGGTGATCGTGTGTGAGTTAAAGTGAAAGAGAGTCAGTAAAGGAGTAAGCCAGAGTGAGTGAGAAGGAGTAACAGTAAGGACGAGTATGTGTGAGAATGTATGTGAGTGAGTGAGGGAGAATGACAGTGAGTGTAACTGAGTGTTGCTGTGTGTGAGGCACATCAAGATTGAGTAAGTCTGAATGAGTTGGACTGATGAGTCAGAGTGCACTAATGATTTTTTCTGAGGTACAATCACACTCAGAGGGAGATTGGGCATCCTGAAGTGTCTGCTCAGTCTGATCGTGTAACTCCTTTGCCAGCTGTCATCATCTACTTTTCCACCTAGAAATATATATGTAAAGGGTTTTTTTCCCTCACAGAAATTAGTTGTTGCAACTTTGGCCATGCTATAAGGAGTGGCTTGATCGTGTTATTCACCAACTGATCTTCCATTCTGCCACACTTTGTTCTAGTAATGCCTTGTTCACTTTCTTTGTTGGTCTAGACTGTTGAGATCATAAGTGACATATCGTTTTATTTCACAAATTGCGATTGAAATTTTCAAATATGCAAAACAAAGAATCTATGTTGAGTTTTGAGCCTGTCTTTACCCTACACCTACCCCCTCCTCAAGGAACCACTCAGAGTCCAGTGCTGAAAGGGCACATGGCCTGCTCAAAGCATATAGTAGGCCGGCCACGGGACATAAGCAGTGAAAAGCCTCTACCAAGACGGAAGGGGCCAGTAATGCCTGCTTACCATGTGGCCCTCTAAAAGGGGTTCTGACAAACAGTAAATATGCTTCCCAAAATATGTGCACTTCCCTAATAATTATAAAAATACCTTTAAATAGTAAATTTACCCAAATAAAATTACCTTTCAACAACGTTTGTGGGGCTAGCAGTAAATTCAAGCATCCAAATAAATGCATTGTGCCCAGTTTTTGTGGGATTGGAGCTAGAGTGAAAGTAAAAACACTTTGCTGACTATTAGTAATACACAAATAAAATAATCAGTGACCTATCTTCTTCTACTCCAAACAGCTTTACAAAATACTTCAAAATCCAACGCTAACGGCCTTGAGAAAATGAAAAAGAAATACATTGGCACACCATCATATGGTACAGCTCATATGTCAAAAGATTACTTAAAAGCAAGTGTAATATCATTGGGTTTGCAAATACGTAACCCGCCTGCAATTTTCATAGTTGATCCTAAATTCCTTTCTGGATATAGACACTTGTCAACCAAATGCTTACGCCTCTGAATGGTATTAGAAAGTAACATGAGCTAGAACAGTCTTTCCCAAACTGTGTGTTGTTACCCACTGGTAGGTCGTGAGCCGATTGTTGGTGGGTCGCGAAAGTCCAAGCAATACATAAAGATGTCTTTAAATTCTGTATTTTTCTTGTTACATTTTCTGTGCTTCAAAGACAGAGGTCAAATGACAGGCTATATCTTCTGTTGCTTATATTTTTTTGACATGGGGATTGTTGTTTACAAACATCTCTCACTTTGCAGTCAGAGAAAGATAAGTGTAGGAAATTAAGGGACAATATTTCTGGTGTACATGAAGTGTGAAAGGAAAGGCTGAAGGATGTGCAACAAAATGGATTTACCTGCAAATGAACTGTATGCATTCAGCAGATAGGAAAGCAAAAATGAAGCACATTTTGTTTTGTAATTCTGAAGTGAGATGGGAAAAAAGTAAAGATTTTAATACGATCAGAACAATTTAAGACACTTAGGGGCATATTATCAAGCACGGCGTTAAAATTATCGCAGCTTTAGCCCATGTTGACACCAGAACATGGGCTTCTATGGGAATTCTCAAGGGCATATTATCAAGCCCATTATCGCCGCTTTAGTGGCAGTTTTCTGCCGCAAAAGCGGCGATAATTTTAACGCCGTTTGTTGATAATATGCCCCTTAATTTGGTAATGCACAAATAATAAATATTCACTAAAACCTGAATTCTATGCAACATTATCTCTGTGCAAAATAGTTTTATCAGTAAAAATGTGTCTGTGCAAATTTAGTGACTATTTCAACGGAGAACATGCTCTGTAAATTAGAACACGCTGCCACATGATGCTTTAGTTGTATTAAAAAATCACCTGCCTTATGTTCAATAAAGCTAGGTGGGTCTCCAAAGTTTGTCGTACTAAAAAGTGGGTCATGGTTCTAAAACTTTTGGGACACACTGCGTTAGAGCACAGTAAGAAAGAGCTTGATAAACTAGTCAAAATGTAGAAAATACTTAGGGAAACAGAAGCAGTGGGCAATGCCAAACATGCTCTAAATAAGCTCAAAAAAACTATCAACAAGTTCAATACAATTAAACAAAGCAAGAAAATCAAAAAGATCCAGAATAATATTGAAAACTAACCCCCTAAAAAGTATATCCACACCTGTTTGATGAATTTTACACCCACAACAGTGGCCGTGGGGCAGGGTTAAAAATCAGAAGTCAGTCCCCTCTGGGTTTCCTCTGAGGACCCACTTGAAGGAGCCAGCACTTCAACACCTGAAATCCCCATAATAGTATGGATTTTATAGACCACACAACACTCAGGGGCAGAGGCAGGGGCAGGTGCAGGAGTCGGGATAAGGGCAATCATAACTTCAACTACCCAGGTGAGGGATTAACAAGATGCAGGTAATATCAGTAGGGCAACCCACAATAAATACCAATATGTTGACTACAACATTGACTGGCCACCTCACTGAACATGACACCCCACCCTGCCCTCAGCAATACAACATTCCCTCTCATATGAAGAGGTTAATCTTCCAAGTTAGGGACTCACATTTGTAGCCACAGAAGGAAGTGATTGTTTTCAATGACATAAAGATTTACTTAGATTTTTCATGAAAATCCGGCTACATGTTTTCTTTGTGGACACTTGAGATCACACCAATAAAGATGTGATAGGGCTACATCTACCTCCACCTTTAATCCATTGAGTTTGTGTACAGACAGCAAGGTTCACATCATTGATAAACTTGTACTCACCGAGAGTCATATTATCAACGGCCAGCGATAATTATCGCTGGCCGTGCTTACCGATAATTTTGTTATCGCAGGCTATCTCTGGAATTTATCGCCCTGGTAGCGCGTTATTAACAACGCGTTTCTCCAGGGCGATAAAAATTCCAGAGATAGCGAGGTTATCGCCGTTTTGCAGGAAACATCGCTGGTTTTCCAGCGATGTTCCCTGCAAAATGGCAATAACCTTGCTGATACGACCCACAGGGTCGTATCATCATGATCCACCCCCATGTTAGGTATAGGTAATTCTGCATTTTAGCAGACATTAGGTTTTGGAGAAAACAGCGGTTTTCTCCAAAAACTAACGTGTGCTAAAATTATTATTATTATTATTATTTATAAAACTTATAATGCGCAACAGCTACCCGCAGTGGGTTTCCCGGCGCCAGGGATAGACTAGAGAAGAAAAGGAAGAAAAGGAGAAAAGGAGAACGCAGTAACCATGACAACACCAAATTAAATAACAGGAAGAAATTAAAAAATTAAAAAAGCAGAGTCTTTAATTTTTTGCGGAAGTTCAATAAGTTGGCTTCCAACTTAAGGGCAGTAGGCAAAGTGTTCCAGAATTTGGGTCCTAAATAAGAAAAGGACCGTCCACCCATTCTGACAAGTTTAAATCTTGGAACAACAAAGTCGCCGTTTGCCGAAGATCTTAACAAGCGAGAGGGTTTGTATGCTTGAACAAGGCATTTTAGGTATTTTGGGGCCACACCATTCTTAATCTTAAAAAGATAACACAGGGCTTTGAATTTTATGCGACTAGCAATTCTCAGCCAATGCAGGTCGCGGAGGGCCTGTGTTGCCGAAGATCTCCATGGTAGATTACATAAAAGTCGAGCGGCTGAGTTTTGTACTACCTGGAGTTTATTTAAAGTAAAAACATCGGCGCCAAGATAGAGAACATTGCCGTAATCAAGACGAGATGTAACTAACGCTTGTACGACAGTTCTCCGAGTAGAGTGGGGAAGCATCCACAGAATTTTCTGCAGCCACCTTAAGATGGCAAAGCAGGTGGAGGCAACCTTGGTAACTTGCTGTCTCATTGATAGCTTGTCATCAATAAGAAAACCAAGATTGCGGACCACAGAAACCGGTTGTGGAAGGGGTCCCATATTACTTGGCCAGTGCGGAGGGCCCCATAAATCTTTGTTTTTACCTAAAATAACGACCTCCGTCTTGTCGCCATTCAACTTTAAAAGATGTGTTTGCATCCATTCGGCGACACGGGAAAGTCCATCTCTTAGAACAGAGTCACGGTTGCCTTCACTACTGGAAAGGGAGAAGACAATCTGTGTGTCATCGGCATATGAAAAGATGGTCAGCCCAGCGTCCTCAGCGATGGCAGCCAGGGGTCTAACATAAATGTTGAATAATAGGGGGCTGAGTATAGACCCCTGGGGGACGCCATATGCCGATGAACAGATAGCTGAGGAGGCCTTCGTCGAAAAGACCTGGAAGGTGCGCTCACACAAAAAGGAGGCAATCCAGGCGAGTGCGGGGCCATCCACTCCAAGGGACTGGAGGGAATTTAAAACAATGGTGTGGGACACGGTATCAAAGGCCGCACTCAAATCCAATAGGATGAGTGCAGATGTTTCCCCTCGATCAATACCGTGTCGCAACTTCTCCGTGACCCCTAGGAGAGCAGTCTCAGTAGAATAGTGTGCTCGGAAGCCAGATTGAGAAGGGTGTAAAAATTCAGAGCTTTCCACTATTTGATTTAACTGAGAGTTAATATGTCTTTCCAGTACCTTTGAAAGAAAAGGCAACAAAGATATAGGTCTAAAGTTGGACAAGTTCACAATGTCCGCACCAGCTTTCTTTAGAAGGGGGACAACCATTGCGTGCTTCCATTCTGGTAGCACATAGGACTCCGACAAAGACGCATTGAGAAGACTCATTAGAACCCGACGGGGTTTGAGATCCAATAACTTTAAAACTCTTGCTGGGATCAAATCGCGAGGGGATCCAGATCTGACACTGTTCAAACAGGAAAGAAAAGAGGTATCATCAAACAGCTGCCAGTTAGTGACCTTCAGCAAAGGGGAGGATAGTTCAGGCGCATTCAGTTGCGTCTGGTGAGAGTCCGTTGTGGTCAAGGGAGAACTCATAGAGTCGTATATACGCTCAACCTTGGCCACGAAAAACTCAGCAATAGCTATACATTGATCCTCCTCCAAAGCGGGAGGGGTCGGAATAGCATCAGCTCCTGCTAGCTTTTTTACAACGGAGAAAAGAATGCGTGGGCAGTTCTGGGCTTGCATCACTGTACTCACAGTGTAAGAGGCCCTAGCTTTTTTACATTGGAAGTGATACCCTTTAAGGGCTTCTTTATATTCCGCTTTAGAAGACACAGAGTAGAAATGCCTCCATTTCCTTTCAAGCACCTTGCACTTGGCTTTTAGGATTTTTAATTCTTCCGAGAACCAAGGTGCAGGGGGGTGATGTAATCTAAAATGCTGGGGCAGCCTTGTAAATATCGCGATGTGAACATCAGCGATATTATTTACAAGGTTGTCCTGCCCAGTGACGGCCACTTTGCATCTCATTAGAGATGCAAAGGGAGGCGTTGGGTAAAAGGGTGCTAACGTGCGCTAATGCCTGTTAGCACCCTCTTGTTAATAGGGCAATAGCTTTATCTCTGCTTTTTTGGCTTTAAAAGCCAAAAAAGCGGAGATAGAGCCCTTGTAAATATGCCCCTGAGTTCTCTAAACTTAAGGATACTTTTGAGTATGTTCCCTACAACATTACTAAGGCAGAGAGACTCGCTCTGAACTCTTTTAAGGCCAAAGCCAATACAATCATCAAGCCTCTTTTATCCATAGCCCCACTCACGAGAAAGGCCACACATTAGATGTGATCTTTGCCTCCAAACCTATTGAGGTGTCCCCTCCACTCCCGGTCCTTTGGTCAGATCATTATCTGATAAATTTTGACTTGGTGCTTGAATCCAAGCTTAGTCAAAGGGCTCGAGAGGAAGGTCCCCGGCATTTCAGAGCCTACCATCTTGTGTCAGCAGATATGCTATCCGAGGCTCTCGGCAAATATCCGTGTCCAGTGACAGGGGTTCTGGAAACTGATCTCATCTTGGTCCAGAACTGGATGCAGGCAAGATTTGAGGAGTTGGCCCCTCTGAAGCTTGCTAGAACAGCTCATCTCAATTCTGCTCCATGGTTCTCGTCCGCTCTACGTACAATGCGACAAGACTGCAAAAAGTTGGAAAGGCAGTGGCGGCGCAAGTACGATCTTGTGGAGCGAATGAATTACCGTGGTGCGATAAAATCTTATTATAAACAGATTGTCGCAGCCAAAAAGAACTACTTGGAGCAGAGAATTGATAAAGCGGATAATATGAGCCGGGAACTCTTTAGGGTTGTGAAGGAGTTTGTCAACCCGGCAGTAGGGACCCCGGTCCATTCTCACTCGGAGGAATGGATCAAACAGCTCGCTGACTTTTTTGTGACTAAGATCACAAAGATTCAGGCCACTTTTCCAACGGCGGATTTTCAATCAGTGGACGTGATGTCAGGGGACAAGTTGACTTATTCAGCGCCCTTGCAGGCTGAAACTGGGCCCGTATTGTCTGCTTTTCCCCAGCTGTCCTGTGAGACATCGCTTGAGCTGCTATCCAGGCTACAATCTGGTTCGCCGTTGGATGTTTGTCCGGCGAAATGCTTGGGCAAGGTGGCTCCGGCGGTGAACGGTCTGCTGAACCCCCTGCTTAATCTTTCATTGAGCTCAGGGGTGGTTCCACGCCAATGGAAACACGCACTTATTCTGCCGCTGATCAAGAAGCCTCTGCTCGACCCCCTGCAATGCGCTAACTACAGACCAATCTCCCTCCTCCCTGCTCTGGCGAAGGTGTTGGAGAAACATGTTCAGCATACTCTGACCACCTTTATTGAGAACAACAAACTGCTGCATGGCTCCCAGTCCGGCTTTCGTGCGAATTACAGCACGGAGACGGCTCTGGTTGAGGTCACCGACGCCATCAGGGAGACGCTCGATCATGGGGGAAAGGCTATGTTGGTTATGTTGGACCTATCGGCGGCATTCGACACCGTCCCACACGCAGGCCTTCTCTCAAGACTTAGGGAGATTGGTCTGCGAGGGACGGTGTTGGACTGGTTTCAATCCTTTCTTGCCGACCGTCGACAGGTGATCTGGGCCCCACCGTTCTCGGCCGAAATGCTTCCGCTGGAGGTGGGGGTGCCTCAGGGCTCTATCCTGAGCCCCACCATCTTTAACATATACATGGCCCCTCTTGCGGAGGTAGCGGAGGCGTTTGGGGCCCGGGTCATCTCATATGCTGATGACACCCAGCTCTTGTTCACTTGCAGGAAGGGAGAGGCCTTTAGCGGCGGCAGAATTAAGGACTGCCTGAGTGCAGTCTTTGCGTGGTTCCAGCGGCACAGCCTGAAATGCAACTCAGACAAATCTGAGCTGCTCTTTTTCGGCTGTGCCCCTGATCCGGGCTGGAAGTCATGGTGGCCCCAGGACATGTCCCCCCCAGAGAAGCCATCTTCCCAGGTAAAAAATCTCGGAGTGGTGTTTGACGATGTTCTATCTTTTCGTCCACACATCCTGGGATTAGCAGGGAAATGTTTCAGCATCCTTAAGATGCTTAAGAAATTTCTTCCCCTACTTTCACTGCAGTATCGTAGGAAGGTTGTCCAGGCGCTTGTGGGCTCCCGCCTGGATTATGCAAATGCTCTTTTTGCAGGCCTACCTAAGTATTTGTTATCCAAACTGCAGATTGTCCAGAACTCGGCGGCCAGAGCTATTTATGGGTTGCCTAGGAGAGCTAGTGCCTCTGCGCTTTTGGCTAGGCTGCACTGGCTCCCAATTTTGGGGAGAATCAGATTCAAGCTCCTCTCTCTGGCATTCAAGGCCCTTCATGCGATTGGCCCTCACTACCTGAGGAAGCGTATCGTCTTCTATGTGCCGCGGAGGCTGCTGAGGTCAGCGGACCTGGCTAAAACGGAGGTGCCGGTGGTTAAACGCGTCCGGATGGGAGGCCGCTCCTTCCAGTATGTGACAGCCTGCCTGTGGAACGAGCTCCCACTTTCCCTTCGGAAAGCGAATAATCTTCTGGCTTTCAGGAAGGAGTTGAAAACTCTGCTTTTTACTAAGTAACCTAGTGTGACGGTAGTAGGTCTTTCCCTTCGGTTTCGTGTTTCTCTGGGTCACTTTGCCAAAGCGCCGGGACACCCTTCTGGGGTAGCCGTGCGCTCAAAAAGTGCGGAGTAACATAACAACATAACATAACATAAGGGCGGGGGATTGTTATCATAGATTATTGTATTCACATAAGTGAGATCCTCTGCCAATGAGCCAATACCGATCATTTTCTACCTTTGAGAGCGGACCCCACTAAAGGGGCTCAGAAATACATCTTGCAAGCAGTAAAACTGGTGAAAAAGCTGGATTTCTCAATCACAAAGAATTCCGTTTTCTGAGCCACAAAACTCCTCGTATACCAGATATATCCATGCTCCCTAGGATTTATAGCATACTATGCTCTTCCCCGGAAGACCAATCATTTTGGGCTTTTGGTTGGTACTAGAACCCATGAGTAAACATCTAAACTTCTTCATTAAAGATTATGTCCCACTTACTAAAACTTTCATATGTGGACAATATGCATTTCATAAATGAAATTGAAGATCTATATTATGACTCTTCACAAGACCTACTTGTGTGGCTGACTATCGAGCCATTTTATACCAATATTCCACAGAATAAAGGAATCAATATCATCATCTCACTCTGGAAATCCACACCTGCTCTACACCAAAAACCTAATCTTTCCTCTCAACAATCTTCAATATTGCATTTTCCCCCAAAAATGTTTCGTTTGAGGACATCTTTTGCCAGCAACGTAAAGGTGTATTTTTGGCACCATGATTTGCTCCCAACTTTGCCTTCATCTACATAGACAACTTTGAGAATGGGGCCATTATACATAATAGCAATCTTTTCCTGTGCAGCACATGTCTATGCTTCATATACAATGTCCTTGCATTGGGAGGCAGTGTATCCAAGCTCACAAATTTCATCCATAGATTGAACAATAGCCATGAAAATATACATTTTACGCATAACCATAGCATCTCATCTTTACCCTTCCATGACCTTACCATCAAATTCATGATGGCAAACTGAGCACTGCCCTATACAGGAAACCTATGGAACGGAATACTCTCCTATCCTATAACAGTCATCCTCCCAGGGGACCGACGGGTAACCTCCCCTCTGGCCAGTTCCTACACATTCGCAGGAACTGCAAATGGAGTACACATTATTTCAGAGAGTCAGCCACACTATTCAGTGAACTCACAGCAAGGGGTTACCTAAAAGTTTTAGTTTCCTGCTCCCTAAAGAGGGCCTGGTGCTGTCCTGGGGACACCCTACTTAAAGCTAAACCACAGAATAACACCACCCACATTACCCGTATGACCTCTTTTATCCCAGTCTCCAACAAAGTTGCCAATACTGTGAAAAATAACTGAACCATTCTTACATGTGACATTGGCACCTACATTTACTCCCACTACCACATTACTGGGCTTACCAGCCACCATTGAGCATTTTAAATGTTGCAACTGACCTGTGTGTAGTCAGACCATAGACACAAAAATATCTCAACATGGCAATATCATTCACACATTAACAGTATTCAATAACTGTAACTCTACGATGTCGTTTATGTGATCCTGTGCTCTTGTAATCTGATATACACCGTCCAAACTACTAAATAAGTAGGGATATTATAATCCAAAATAAAAGTTCTTTCAGGAGACAAGTTAAAAAATGCAGCTTTGGTTGCCCATTTTATGAATATGTTTCACCCTGCAACATCATTCAAATGCCAAGTGATAGACCATGGGAAATTTCCAGTCAGAGGAGGGAACATACAGTTGTTGAATATATGTGAGTTAAAATGGATTATGAAATGTTGAACCACTACTCTGAGACTTAATTCCCCAGAAGAATGAAATACTTTTGATCTAAACCCTGCATAGATGCTTAACATGACCTCTTTCTATTCCTTGCTCAAGTCTCACCACGAGTGCAAGTTTTATCTGTTTTTTTTAGAAAAATAACCCTTCTCAAAGAATCTGTTTTTTATCATCATGATAAAATGAGTTGAAATTTCTCAAAGTTGCGTTTATTACTGTTTTGATGTCCGGTTGTCCTTCCATATGTGGCTAAGTAATTTGTGCATAATTGTCCGCAATACCGCCAGCATCATTTACTTTTATACATACACTGCATATTTATTTGTCAAGTATCACTGTATGTCTACCATTTATTTGATATATAACGAAAATGCTGTGTGTAATATCATTGTGCAGTTCCTGAGGGATAGTTTCACTTATATACATATTTAGTATGACATACAATTGATTTTTGTATCTGCTATGTTCAACTGCTGAGTAACTATCTTCAGTCTACTTTCTATTTCTTTCTTTATCTGGATGACTTCAAGCACATTCTTATGCCCGTCGTCTTTCAAGTCCATCGTCTCTGTCGTTTGATGATGCAGTCTTCCAACAGAAAGATTTACTCCCTCACTGAGCCACTGGAGATCGTTTGCTCTCACAAGTGATTCACTAGTCGAATGGAGCAGATGCACACCTTGCACTGTCCTCGTGTACGCTTCTTTAGTGCCAGTGTCCTTGGAACCTGGCTTTTAGTAATTATTGGGCTTTTCATTCTCCGTTAGGGGACCTTCTGATTTTTCAGGCCCTTTGTGCATACACCGACTATACCAGCTTGGTAGACCTAATGTATCCCCATTCAATTGGGCTCGATCTCCCTGCAGTGGCAGCTCCTCCGCTAAGGCGGAGGTGCACCGCCCCACTGCTTTCAGCAGTGGAACTAAATAAAATGATAATAACTTGTTGGTATTATCATTTTAATTGTTCCGGCTGTGGCGTCTTTGCGAGGTGGGCTGCTTTGCTCTCAGAGTGGGGGGGGGGGGGAGGGGGGAAGGGTGGACACACTGTAAGTGCGCAGTGACTGATTGGCAGGCCATCACGGGCCGGCCAAACAGTCATGCTTACTCTGCATGTTCTCCACACAGGCTGCCTTACAACCTGGATGGAGAACATGCCCCGGCTCCCATTCCCTGGCTGAGCGCCAAGCCATGGCGCTCAGACCAATCACACCGCTGCATTGCCACCCTGATCAGTGTCGGCCGCCACTGTCTCCATGCCTTTTTTCATGGATTCCCCCAGTGGTGGTTTTTTACTTCATTTCAAATTTTTAATTTTAGTAGCATTAAATGCATTTATTATAAAAGTACGTTTATAATTAAATGTATTTTTCTTTTTTCTTAATACACATGTAAATAAATGGTTTATGTTTCAGCTGAAAAATGTAATAATGTATTACAGTTTCTACAAATATATTGAATTCAAATCTATTTTTTATTGGTTGAGAATAATTTAATTGTTTAACATAATTGTTCATGTTTTTTTATTTAAAATATATTTTGAAGTCTATATTTTGCTACAACTTGATATTTTTTATTAATATCTAAAAAAAACATACTTTTACACAACAATATTTTTGTGGTATATCCCCCAGATAAACATGGAGTGCAGTGTAAGCCTCTGCTCCATGCTTGTTGGTTGCACAAATTTTAATTAGATTGCCTTTCAGCGGGATGCACAACATAATTTGCAGATGCCTCGTTCTTTTTGGGTATGACCAAGTGCAAACTATATTGTAATTAGATCTCCCAGTTTCCATTTTTGCCAATACATACAGACAGAAAACTATCTATGCATTTTCAAATACAGTAGGTAGATCTTCTTCGGATGATTTATAACTACTGTCAATCACGAGTGCCAGGTCGGTAGGTGTGGAGGTTGAAAGATAAGGTAGTTTAACATTTTTTTTATAAATCCCTACTAAGCTTAAGTAAATGCAGATACACAGCTGTTTACACTATTTTACAATGGAAATGGTTTCAGATGACTGCATTGCACTGTATATAACTAAAACCTGTTTGCCACTTAAACGAGAATATACATTAATCAGTTTAAAGAATGTAGAAATATTCCCATTGCAGGTTCATTTATACACTAAACACATCATAAAATATGGATACATACAGACAGAAATGTAAAAAAAATAAAAGGAAATGCTATAAAACCGGTAGCCCTGTGACCCCCCACCCCCTGTAAATCAGCCCTTCACATTCTAGTCCTCCATTTGACAACGATCCCACCTCCTACAATGCAACCAACTTAAATACCCAATACATTTTGATTTATGACCTTCATGTAACCATCCAGCAGCAGTAGAACGTGAATGGTATGCAGGAGAAAAAAATGGTTTATGAAAATAATTGCATGGTTATGGGACCCGTTGGACCATAAAATAGTATCTGACACACTACATTCTCAAGGTATCGATTTTCCATCCCCTATAATGTTTATACGTTGCTTGGGTGTTTTATTTACTGCTTTTACACAACAAATTCCAGGTTGCAGTAAAGCTTTCACCAAGTATTATTGCGTGCGGGCAATAGCCCTAGGGAAACACATTGTGCCATTTTAGTAGGGCGTTTGCTACAGGGCGCCATCTTTCCAGCTTTGGAGCTCAGGCATATCTTCCTACAAACTCCAGGCTTCATGAATGTCTTCCGTTTTTTTCATACCTTCTTTACAGCTGTAAATTTCAAGTTCCCTTGTGCATGGCTGACATATTTATTAGACTCTCCCGTTAATAACCAGCATATAATGACCAGCAAAGGGAGGGGAGTTGTAACAATCCCTCCAAATCTGGGATTTGAGTATACAATGAAAATCCCAGATTCTGGTTCCATGACCCCTTCCATCGGGAATATCACTCCTGTCTAGAAATTAAGCACATAGCCTGAACAATTCTGATATTGGCTGAACAGTATTCCAGCAAGCTCACTATTCCCTTCCTTTTCTCTGAGGACTGATCTATGAGGCTACATTTTAATGGAGGAACTCTGTATCCAGAGCCTAGTGTAATGTGAATGCATACCCTTGTAATAAGATTTCATCTCTCAGTACGAAGTGTTTAGGGCAAGCGAGTGTGTAACGACCATACCATGTAGTACAACAATTACCAGCATTTTTTAATAACAACAATTAGTTTTTTTACATAGTGCTTCATACATAATTCTGCCTTTGTAGGCGCTGAGAATAACACGTTACACTCACCCAATTGAGTAGTACTCACTTTACTGACCTGTATGCATGGTAATCTCAGTCGGCTTACTTGAGATTCAAACTCTTGATTTACAGATCACGACAACCCTATGTACGAAACTCTATTGTACGTAGAAGTATTTTGCACCTACAAAAGAGTGTGTCACAATTTCTAAAGGGACTTTGGGATTTAGAAAAGTCTTTCGGCCTCTTTCTATTGTGACACCTTCCGAATCAGTTCAGTTCAGTTCAAATAGCTTTATTCGACAACATGTATCATGAAAGCATCAATTGACATCTATACAATAAAACAGTATCTGTTCAGTGATAAAAAAAGATCTTACAATACAGAAAGTCGTTTAAAAGTATCTTGACATAAAATTAGTAGCAGCATGTTTGAATAAAAAACATAAAACAAATTTCATAAAAGACTAAAGTCTAGGACACTATATACATAAAAGGGCATAATCCATCACGGTAAACAATGTATAAAGTGCTAGTGCTATCTCTATCATAAACAGAGTTCAGAAGTTATAGAGCAGGTCAATATAATATATGGTCTAATCACATATAATGAGTCGTAAATATCTACATTGGGGTCACACCTCGTAGGGCTCTGATTCTAATTACCAAGCTTGGCCTAAAAACTTTGCCACTCCACATGAAAACAGAACACTGGGATCAGATTTTAAAATGCGCAGAGCAAACCGGTAATCGCGGGTGCCCATATCACTGCATATTGGTTTTAACCATTTGCTCCTAGCTTTATTATAAGCAGGGCAAGCAAACAGGAAATGAGCAACACACTCCACCGGAGCTCCACAACATGAATCATGCTTAGGAGGTGGCGTAAGAGAGGTGGTCCTCTCCTTTTTGCGAATCTGGATGCAATGCTTCAGTAGTTTGTGACCGCAGCTGTGATTGCAACTTATTTATCAGTTATTCACACTTGAAATAAATTTATATCTGATTTGCAAAGGGGAATCTGTGCGTTTGACTATCTTTCAAATTGTTCCAGGCGGCTTTGTGTGTCCTGCAGACCGGGGACCACTGTCAGCGTGTGCCTTTAAGGGATTGCAGCTGCTCTTTACAACAAGCATTGGAAATGCACTAGCTCTCGCATTTTGTTTGAGTTAGAGCTTCAGTTAGGCATTGTAAATGGCAAGGTCTTTTATATGCTGTGTTATGGAGTGTATGAATGTAGTGCGTAATGGAATTATGTGGGTTGGATTGGATTAGTTAGTTGTGGAATTGTGTGGCTTGGAATTGAGTGGTGTGGAGTGGATCTGTATAGTGTAATTATGTGCCATGGTGTGCTGTAGAAATATGTGTATAGATTTGGGAGCAGAGGTGGGGCATTCCTGATCAGCTGCAGGGCACCCATTCTCCATACCCAAAGAGACAGGCTTTATGCTTGATGCAAAAACAATCAATCAGTATCTAAGAATCAAAATGGCCGACATGGAAAAGCCTAGAGAACACTCGGTCTTGCTATCTGCCGCCCTATAGGAATAGCATGTGAAAGCCACGGATGCATATGCCTGGCAAACTGATATTCTTGCTCAAAAACATCAATCCTTTGTCAGCGTAATGGGTTGTATTAGAAGGACGCTGGCATTCACAATGAGCTTGTTCATATTCAAAGCATTAATCACACCTAAACCGCCTGCCAAGATGAGTAATTTAATCAGAAAATGAAAAATGTAGAGCAATCAGCTGCACTTTAAAGCATAAAGGACTTCAACACTTTGCCAGAAAGTACCTTTCATTATGCTGCAGTATTTATAACTCTTAAATATAAGGCTGGTGTTAATAAGCTTTTTACCATGTGCTGCAACTACTTTGGGTCACTCTGAGGCACTAGGTCAATATTAATAAACTATGCAATATTCACAAACGTCAAGGTTTTAACTGAAGGGTTTTAACAACTGGCACATCCAACCACATAATGTACATTGCAACATATGGTGAGACTGAGTCCACAAAGTATTTAATACCCCCCCGACCCTCCCCTAAAGAACAAGGTCTGCTTAAGAGAAGAATCACCTGTATCTCTATATGAGCGACAACATGCTTGTCACGAGCATGATGCCACGTTATTGGAATATGAACAATAAAAAAATACATAGACAGTGACATGAGAGGACAAAATGCGCAACTTTTAAGAAGGCTCCGATTAAACAGAGAATCATGCACCTTTTTCCATACAAGAAAATCAAGACACATATATATGTGCAATCACAGGACAACAACACCATGTACGCACACTATAACATGAGAAAGCAACAACGGAAGTGCAGTTGCAGAACCCAAACCATACAACCCAGTATTGCTAAATACGGAAGCAGACTTATCTAGGATTTAGAAAAAGCAAGCAGTTTTTTCCTATTCACACAACCATTCAAACCAACACACTTGAAAAAACTGCAACCTTTGTGTTTTAATATGATCAATGCTGTGCTTTGCCCTTTCACCAGACCAGGGGAATGTTATCTTCGCTTTTAGAGATTCTTTTTTCAGCTCATTAACGTTTTCTTCTACCTCCCAGGGCATTGATGATCGTTGGGTCCTCTACTTGTGCCACTAAAGCCCCATCTGTTCCTCTAAACGCACATTGCACACCATAAGACACGTGCCACCACGTTGACCTACAGAACGGTGCAGCGAAGTACTGAAACTGCATAGGCTTGCAGAACACACTGACAGTGCACTGAAGGTGAAGGGGCTGCTCGAACACACTGACAGTGCACTGAAGGTGAAGGGGCTACTCGAACACACTGACAGTGCACTGAAGGTGAAGGGGCTACTCAAACACACTGACAGTACACTGAAGGTGAAGGGGCTACTCGAACACACTGACAGTGCACTGAAGGTGAAGGGGCTACTCGAACACACTGACAGTGCACTGAAGGTGAAGGGGCTACTCAAACACACTGACAGTACACTGAAGGTGAAGGGGCTACTCGAACACACTGACAGTGCACTGAAGGTGAAGGGGCTACTCGAACACACTGACAGTGCACTGAAGGTGAAGGGGCTACTCGAACACACTGACAGTGCACTGAAGGTGAAGGGGCTACTCAAACACACTGACAGTACACTGAAGGTGAAGGGGCTACTCGAACACACTGACAGTGCACTGAAGGTGAAGGGGCTACTCAAACACACTGACAGTGCACTGAAGATGAAGGGGCTACTCTGCTGCCGGGGGAGAGTACAGGCACCAGTTTTGGAGTTTACTTTTCACAGGTAATGTGTAGGGGCCGCCATCTGAGAGACGAGGGGGGGTTAAATGGGGAGCGGTTCAACCCATGGCCAGATCTGTCATCACTGTGTATGAGCTGAGGGCGACCATGTTTAAATATGGGAACAGACCCAGACAAAAGACAGACAATAATTACTTCCACACACACAGAAAGTTAACTCAAACCACACAGAGTAATAGCTCATATATGTTAAACAACTAGGAAGGTTGCTGTGGGACTTGGCGCTTTTTGGCTAAAGTTCCCTGAACGTTTTGCTTTTCCCCTAGACCTTTTTTCTGACATGTGTTGCCAACTGAGATGCTTTGGACACTTTGCCACTGCTAAACAGTGTCAAGGTGCAAGTGCTCCCTGTGTAGAGTGCAATGGAGATTGTCCGTCCATTATTGGTATGTTTGCTTTACTAGGAAAGTCCATAGTAAAGTGCACTATGTGTGCCAGGGCTAGTAATGCAAATGCTACTGGTGGGCCTGCAGCACTTATTGTGCCACCCTCTCAAGTAGCCTTGAGAAGGGAACTCAGGCCTGCCATTGAAGGGCCTGCCCGCAGTTTCGCAAACTGCCATTATGTTCTGGTAGATGCACGCACTTACCAGACCCTGCCCTTCACTTTCCATACACATCAGGCACCCTTACGGTAGGTCTAGGGTACCCCCTGGACAGGTTGCAGTGCATGTGAAAGGTAAAACATGTACCAAGGTGTGTACCATGTCCTGGCAGTGAAATAGTCTTCATTTCGTTTTCACTGCTGAAAGGCCATCTTGCCCATTAGAATAGAATGGAAAGGCTGTGTAATATGTTTTCGAGCCTATCTTCCCAAAGGCTTAAGATGGAAAGGTGAAATTTAGCATGCCTGATCTCACCCTGCAATAACACATCTTTTTAGAAAGATGGTTTTTGCATTATATGTTTGTAAGCCACTCTTTCAGAAGTGGCTGGGTTTTTGTGCTTTAAACATTTCTGTGTGTCTCTGCCTGGTTGTGGATTGAATGGCTGGATTTGAAAGCAATAGGATCGGGGGAATGTCTTGACCCAAGGGAGGTGGTGAGACAGCACAGGCTGACCTGCATCTGCAGTGTGTAGGGGGAGGAGTTGGCCTAGAGGTGAAGAGGCCTGGGCTGGTGCTATAAAGCAATTGTCCCATCTCCTGCTGAGTGATTGAGAATCCAGACCCCCACTAATCAAAAGAGGAAGGTGTCACTGGTAGGGAGGCACCCAGAACTGGTTTGAGCAGGGGTCAGTGCCCCCTGTAACACAAAGACTTTAAAGACATTGAGGGGTATAACTATGTGAGCTGAAGCCCCTGAACTTTGGAGAATGGCTTGATCAAATGTCAATAAGACTGGAGCTACTTCGTGGATCAAGAGGAACCTTTGCCAAGGAAGAAGCAACTAAAGAGCCTGTTGGATAGGACTGCTCTTGCTGTGTGATCTGGGGTTGGCCTGCAGTTTGCTGTTTCAACGAAGGCTGTAGGGACTTTGCTGTATGCTGTGTCCCCCTGCTTGAAGGACTTTGCTGTGTCCTGAAGTAACTATCCCCAAGGGACTGAGTTGAGCTGGCTCCCTGTTTGGAAACACAGGTACACAAACGTTTCCAGAGATGACTCTCAGATACGCTGTGGGTTCATGTGCTCTGTATAGCCTGAGACCTTCACAAGTTGTGCCCTGTGATCTTTGGCACCTGGAGTTCCAAACGAGACTCAGAGACGCGGTGTGCGTGTGCTCGGTCTAGCCTGAGTCCTTCGAGAGGATCGTCCTGTGAACGTGTGTACTGGGGAGCCAAGTAAGTCTCAGCGACGCAGTGTGCGTGTGCTTGGGGGCCTCCTGAGACTTTTGTGTGGATTGGCCTGTGATCGCGCACACCAGAAGAGCAAGTGTGTCTCAGCGACACTGTGTGTGTGTGCTGTTTGCAGCCTGAGACCCTTGCTGGAGGTGCCCTGTGATCAGGGCCACCGGAAGATAAAGTGTGTCTCAGCGACGCTCTGTGCGTGTACTTTCTACTGCCTGTGACCTGCGCAAGAGGTGCCCTGTGATCGGTTGCACCGGAAGATAAAGTGTGTCTCAGCGATGCTGTGTGCGTGTACTTTCTACCGGCTGAGACCTGTGCAAGTTGTGCCGTGTAATCGTGGACACCCCGAAGATCAAGTGTGTTTCAGCGACGCTGCATGAGTGTGCTGTGCACAGCCTGAGACCCTCGTGAGGAGTTGTCTTATCGTGGACCTGGAGTTTTCTTGAGTCTCATTGACTCTGAGTGCAGATGTAGTGTGCAGCCTGGGATCTTCCCATTGCCCAGAAATTCATAGAAATTGCATCAGTGGCCCAAGTCGCTGGACGAGGAGAGGAGAGTGGGTTTGTGCCCCCCAGGTAACATGTGTCGACTCCTGGGGCGGGGCGCGGGCTTGGAGGAAGACGCTCTCAGCCTCTCTCTCTGTCCTGTAGCGCGAGCCTCTGCTTCAGCTCGGATTGAGGCCCGTGTGCCAAGGGAGTGGCAGCACCGGGGTCTGAGTGCGAAGCTGCATTTACTGTGTTCTATCTTACCCATGTGGGGGGGGCAACTGTGGCCGGAGACTAACCGCAAGCAAGCACGAGTGGCGGAGAGACCGCCAGAGGCACCATGAATGATGCCTGAGTAACTTACGTATTGCATTACTTTTGCATAAACGGAGTAGCTGATGATTGTGTAATGCATTGCTTTATTTCTGCACAACAGACTGCCTGTTTTGTCATATTGCCCATTGCATTAATTTGCCTAACGAACTGCCTGATAGGTGTGTTACGCATTGCACTAGGTTTGCATAGTGAACTGCCTGATAGATGTGTTACGCTTTGTTTTAGTCCTGCATCATGATCTGCCGATTGCCGTATTACATATTGCATTAGTGTTGCATACCGAACTGCCGGATATATGTGTTGCGCATAGCATTAGTTTCGCATAATGAACTGTCTGATAACTCTATGACTCTTTGCATTGATTTTTCCTAACAGAGCACCTGAAAGGGGTCCGTACACATTGCATTACGGCGGCATAGCAATTTACCACGTTGTTGCTTTACACATTGCATTACAGTGACAGTAAAAATCGCCGGATAGCCGTATTATGATCTGCATTATTCTTATGTTGTGAAGTACCTGAGTCTTGCATAACGAACTGCATATTACGACTTTAGGATTACGTAGGATTGTTTAGTTTAGCTCAATAGTAATAGGCCAGGGGGGCATTACCCCGACGTATATGTTGGTTTAGTATTGTGTAGTTGCATCGTATATCTTTTCATAAACATATACTTGTCTTTCTATGAAACTCGAGTGGAGTCTATTTGTGGTGTCATCATTGGATTGCTGTGAGCGTAATTGCAAATACTTTACACATTGGCCTTGAAGATAAGCCTGGCTGCTCGTGCCAAGCTACCAAGGGGGTGGAGCGGGGGCTATCTCTAGAGGCGACCTGTCTTTTCCCTAACGTTGGGGTGTGCGGGACCCTGTTTGGCCTACGTTACCTACCTCAGCGAACCAGGGATCCTGGGAATTCTAACAGTTGCTTTAAGCACAAGTGAAATGGGGTACTCGCAAAGTGCACGTCTCTCCTCCAAGCAGCCCGTATGCAGTCTCGGGGGGTATTAGAAAGGGTACACGCTGTGTTTGTGGCCAGGGGCAGTGTACTGTTCTAGGAAGTGCCGTGACTAGATGTGGACAAAGCGTGGTGGAAGAAGGGAGCCTCTGTGAGGGGATCCATGCTCTAATGGTGGGTAGCTCTGCACAATAGTAATTTGCTCCGCTTGTGTGGGGGGAGCGAGCAGGTGAGACCTAAAAAATTAATTTGAAACCAGAAATGCGGCGTCCGTGCTGCTAAAACAAAATCTGCGTGGTCTCCAACAGTAAGAACTCACTTACCTGAACCAGGTCCCGCGTCAGTAAGGCGGCGGTCCCACATGTTTAAAAAGATAAATCACAATGTGCCATGCTGATTGATGACAAAGGCTGTCATGAGGTAGCGGTTTTATAAAAAAAGATTTTGGCATAATTTTTATAAACTGGCAAGGAAACGGCACCAACACAGCTGGAGAGTGAAAAGAAGCAGTGGCGGGCGCCGAAGACAGGAGCAGGTAACAATAAATACAAGTGAGCTGCGAGGAGAGGGTGAAAGAAAAAGTAGTGCATTGAAACAAAACATATGGCCACTAGATAAAGGATCCATGTAGCAGGGGCAGTAGCCCACAGAAGTAACAAAACAGCTACAAGGCGGGACAAATATACACTATTCACCAATGAAAGCAATGGGATTTATGAAGGCAGACCAAGCAACCAATGAAAAAGTAGTGGGCATGGGTGGGCTTGTTCAAACCTCACAGAGGGGCTATAGCATACCTCGTATCGCAGCACATATGGGCTGACTCTAGGCTCGACCAAATAATGCCTACAATGCCAAATGCTAACGCAGGAATGGAGGTCCGCTCTCTGTCACAGTCCTCCATCCCTGCATTTGCAGAAGTTTGCAAAATGCCTCCAAATGTACATTTTTCAATCCAAATTATTTTTACATAAGTCACATCACAGAATTAAGTCTGTGTTCTAAAAAAAAACTGTAACTGCTGTGCGGGCTCGACTTAATCCAGTGAGCCTTACATGTTTTAGCAGCAAGCGTTCGGCGTACTAAAACCCTTATGGGCATTATAGTTTCTTAAATATCATCCTATCTTCTGCATTTTCTCAGTCATTTAGGAGGTCAAAGCACTAACCTCACATAATACTGAACACCACCATAAGGATTTTTTGTGCCTTTGGCAAGATATACTTTCGGGCCCTCTGTGAATTTATTATCCATTTGCAATTAATTCAAATCCATGCCCTCTGTTCACAGCAACTTTGAATTTTGTATCGATTTTTAGCAAATTCAAGTGCTCATGATGCCAAATATTTAATTATTCATTAAACTTTCAGAAATGGAGGCACACGTGGCAATAAAGCGCAAGCTGAGGGTCACCAGCGTTCCAAATACAGCTAAAGGGTTGCTTGAGCAAGCGCTGATAAATCCAGTTGAATCTAAGTTTTTTCTCTTGCAATAACAATATTGTACTTGGAATTCAGTATCCCACGAGCCTGCTCCTCCCACTGTAGCAACAATACTGTAAGAGTGACTTGGTGGATGACTAGTGTATAGCATTAAAATAAGATATATGCACATAGCATTTGAAGATGTCCCTTTACTTCCCAGTGGGCATATTATCAAGAAACGGCGTTAAAATTATCGCCGCTTTTGCGGCAGAATACTGCCACTAAAGCGGCGATAATGGGCTTGATAATATGCCCTTGATAATTCCCATAGAAGCCCATGTTCTGGTGTCAACATGGGCTTCTATTGGAATTCTCTGCGGCATATTATCAAGCCCATTATCGCCGCTTTTGCAGCAGTTTTCTGCCACTAAAGCGGTGATAATTTTAACGCCCTGCTTGATAATATGCCCCCAGATCTTCATTATCACAATTAAATCCACTGGCATTTTCAATGTGAAAGTGTGCACTGCTCCAAGGATTTTTACCATTCTATTGATTGAAACATGATTATTTTCTCCTTAGATCTTGCCCTGCCTATGGAGAACAGAGATGTAAAGCAAATTGTATAACGAGAAAGGTAAAGCAGATGGGGATGGAATGTAGAGGCAGATATGGAGTAGAGGTGATGTAGCAAGGAAAATAAGGTAAAAAGAGAAAAGTGAAGGAACTGCAAATAAAGATATATTGAGGTAAAAAGAGATGGAAGTAAGTAGATAAATTGAGATAGTTGTTTAAGACTGAGGTAGAATTATAAAGATAGAGATAGACAGTAGTAAGAAAATGCAGCAAGAAGAGGTGGAGGGGTACGGTACACCAAGGAGTGAAGTTGACAGATAGCTAAGGCTGAAGAAGTGAGTTAGAGAGATGTAGAGGCAGAGAGAAAAAGATGTTTACAGATAAAGAGTTGAGGTTGTGAGAGAAGTAGAGAGATGCAAGGCTGACAGAGAATTGGGGAGGCAGAGAAAGGGGCAAAATTAGAAGATGTATAGAAGGACAGGTGAGACACAGAGTAGTTAGATACAAATTTAGAGAGAGAGGGTGAAGGACAGAAAAGTAGATGTTGTGCAGGGAGAAAAGAGGTTAAGCAAAGAGACCGAAGTGAGGTAAAGAAAGAGAGGTGAGGTTGATACAGAGTAGGAGAGTAAGGGGTTAATAGAAATGCACTGCACGAAAGTAGGATCTGCTTTTATGGTCAACCCACTTTTTGCTGGTGTCATTATGATTTACTGACTAGTCTGACTGGGGTCCTGCTAATCAGGACCCCAGTCTCTGTGCTTCTTACCCATATTGGACATGGTGAGTACTTAGGTACACTCCAGATTGGCTACTGGTGTACCCTGATAAGTCCCTAGTATATGGTACTAAGGTACCCAGGGCATAGGTACACCAGGGCTCTCCCATGGGCTGAAGCATATATTATGGCACCCATGAGAGACCGCTCAAATTGTGACTACAGGCCTGCCATTGCAGCCTGTGTTAGCTGGTACCAGAACAACTAATAACAGATATAAGTTTCCATATATCTAAGATCATTGCACTTAAAACCTATAAGTCCTCCCTAAGGCAGACCTTTCAATCCTGAAGACAGGGTGCTCAGTTCTAAGAGTGAGGGTGCCGGTGCATGAGCAGGACACTCCTACAACCTTCAGAATCCATTCTCCTGGATTGTAAGTGCATCAGCCTTTAAGATACATAGAGTGGCCATGCATCATTATGCAATGACCATCTCTAAACTGGCTGTAACAAACCCTGTCGTGTTTGGTATCAACAAAATCAGGGTGGGGGGAATGGACCACTTGTCCTGTGCACCAGGGTCTTTTGGTTTACGTGGTTGGACGTCCTTAAAAAACCCTCATATACGTACACTGGCGTAAGGCGGTATATCTTGATTCTCCGCCGTAGTGTATCGTGATAGCATGATCATTGGGCTTTTTATTGTCCAAATGCTAACCTCCCCATGGAGGAAGACCAACTGGTTGTGCAGTAGTGGTCAGAAATAGTAGTACGAGGGTGTGCTCGTGCTCTGTGAACTGTGGTGTTTAAAATTCCTAATGTCAATTCCCGTGTCCTTTATTCTTGGGATACATGACAGAGGGAAATTAAAAAATGGTGGTCGTGCAAGTGAATAAACTTGATTATTAGTTTACTGCACTGGTATGGGTCTAATATTATCTGGTCAACATGTTTCAGCCCCATGCAGGGTCTAGAGGCTTTCGTCAGGACCGAAAAAGGAAATGGAGAGCAATAATTAGCTCTCCACAGGTGTTCTGGAGGTGGATATTCGTACTCACCACCTTCGTTATAGGGGAGTCAGACCGATTGTATCTGTTCCTGTAAAGACAATCATGAATTATATGACAGCCTAACATAATACTGGTATTAAGTACTGTGCTAAAACGATATTAAAGTGCTATTAACCCCGTTTACACCAAATTATTAATCGAGTGTCGTGCGCTGCAGTCGCGCCTTTTATATTCAGTACAGGGTGCACGCTGAAGTTAAAAGGAGATAAGTGCGGAAGGGTTTGGTAAACGCTATCTCGGTTCTCTTAATGGCATGATTCTTTTTGGGGAGTGTTAAAAAAGGGCAGCTGTGGTAGTGCGGTTAGTCTCTCATTATTTTTCTCATGAATGCTCGTTATCTGATGATGAAGTGAGCTGTTATCGTTAGATGGTTAATCTAGCGTAATCTCTATCACGAATGGCTCGTGGGGTGATACTCAAAGACTTGAATTTCAGTGAATGCGATGGTTATCATGTAAACCCGTGTGGACTTTCAGCGTCGCCGTTTGTTAATGCAGCGTTAAAAATCGGAACTTAAAAAACAAAGTGGAGTTGTCAGTTACCTTGTTTTACAAGTTGGACATCTTCCTTCAGGGTATCTGTCAGTTAGATGAGAGCCACTTGCTGTAGGAAAGGGGAAAAAAGTTAGGTTACTTTACTCACTGGTTACCGCGACGTGGAGACTTGCCTCGGCGTCGCTTACCGGCTACTCAGGCAGAATCGCTTGTTCTGACTCTGACGTTTTCCCTGGGTTAACGTGCTCCCGGTTGGGCTCACGTTTCATAGACCGGCTCAATTGAGATCAAAGTAGGACTAATCGGTCTTGGTTGGCCTTCATGATCGCATTCATGGTTGGCATGGTTGCTTGTTAGGGTTGAGTATTTGAGAGATGTACGCGTGTGAGAATTGGAATCAATGAATATGCTTTTTCTTCATGTCATTTTTACTGGCGCCAACTGAAGTTGATATTTCTCGATCTTGGTTCGTGTGGGCAGTGGCACTGATGGTAGGCATAGTAGTGTATTTGCAATTATGTATATTAGTAATCAGTCTTAGCGTCAATAGTGTACAACAAAAGTTTGTGCAGTGGATGACACTGAAATTCTTTACATCTTGATTGCCATATTCATGGTTCTATTAAAAAGTCCTTATTGGTACTGAGTGTGATGATGGCATCATCTGTTGTATTGTGTAAGAGTCTCGAGGTAGTCAAGGACCTTTTCTTAGGGTCTTCTATATTCGATGATTCTTATCACATGGTATGGTATCATTCAGACCTTCTTTGTCAGTCTTTAGACGATGGACCCAGCGTTGTTCCTTCTCAAAAAGTACATGTTCAACATTGTAGCCTTTAAACATTTGGGTCTCTATGATTACCCAGTGTAGGTCTTCTGCGGTATGCTTGGCTTCAATATAGTGTTTGCTCATTTGTGTTGTTGCTCTCTTGCATGTGATGTTGCTTCGATGCTCAATGATTCGTTGTTAGATCTTCCTGCACGTCATACCAATGTATCGTAAGCCACACGGCAGACAATCATGTACACCACATGGGTGGTGTTGCAGTTTGTGTGGTGACGTAGTTCCCATTTGAGGTTAGGGAGTAGTTGTAAGGTCTTTGTCACTTTTGTAAGTTTACAAACCGAACATGTTCCGCAAGGGTAGTGTCCCACTATTGGATTCAAGTTCCATACTGTTGTTAAGGTTTCCCTTCGGACGATGTCTCTCGGTCTAGTGTGGACCAGAATATCTTTGATATTTTTGGTTCTCCTATGGGCAAACCTCGGTTTAGGCCATTTCAATGTGTTCGAAGTCAAGATTCTCCAATTTTTGTTGATGATTTTCTTCACTTCGTTTGATTCGGTGTTATAGGTTGTAACGCATGTGAGGAGATCTTTAGGTTCCTCTCTCTGTACAGTCGTTAGTAGGTTCTCTCTGGGCTGATTACGGGCTCTTTTCTGACATCTCTTTATAGTCTTGATAGGATAGTCCCTCTTCTTGAGTTGATCCTCTAGACCTCTTGCTTGTCGTTTATAGTCCTCAAGGTTACTACAGTTACGTTTTAGATGTAAAAATTGACTGTAAGGAAGATTGTCTCTCAGAGGTCGAGGATGAAAACTGTTATAGAAGAGCAGGCTGTTCCTTGCTGTCGGTTTATAGTAAGTTTTGGTGTGCAGTGTTCCATTCTTGGAAAAGATGGTTACGTCCAGAAAATCCAGTTGTTTATTATTTGCTGTGTGTGTGAATTTGAGACATTCGTCTCTGGTGTTTATCCATGTAAGGAAGTTGTTAAGAGCTGTTTGACTGTCTTCCCATATCATGAATACATTGTCTATGTAGCGCCGCCAAAACTTAATGCCCTGATGGAATGGATTAATGGCGGTTAGTATGTGCTCTTGTTCAAAATTGCTCACGTACAGTCCTGCTACACTGGGAGCAAATGTACTTCCCATCGAAGTTCCATGGCATTGTCCAAAGAGGGTTCCTTCGAATTCAAAATAATTTTCTGTAAGGGCTAGTCTACAGCATTCCAATACGAAATGTCTCGGTGTTTTGTAGGTCCAGTCATCTGTGAAAAGGATATCCTCAAGAGTGTCTAGGGTTTTCTGTTGGGGTAGGCTAGTGTAGAGACTCTCTACATCTAGACCTACCAGGAGCATGGTGTGCTCATTGTAGATCTGTCCTTCCAGTAGATTGAGGAGATCACGGGTATCCTTAAGGTAAGTGGGTGTCCTTTGTACTAGGGGTTTTAGGAATTGATCGGCAAATTGGGAGAGTGGTTCTAGCACAGAGCCAATTCCTGACACTATTGGGCGTCCTGGTGGTGGAGTCTTGTTCTTGTGAATCTTTGGTAGGGAATAGAAATACGGGATTCTTGGTGATTTGGTTCTTAAGAAAGCAGCTTCATGGCTCGAAATCCATTGGTTAATCTCTGCTTCATCTACCATTAATTCAATGGTTCTTTGCAGTCTCTTTGTGGGATCATCAGTTAGTTTGGCGTAAAACCTTTCATTTGAGAGAAGATCTGTACATTGTTGCTGGTAACCTTGTCTGGTTAGTAGGACGATGGCTCCTCCTTTATCCGCTGGTTTGATTATAAGGTTATCGTTTTTGCGTAGATCGTCCATCGCTCTTTGTTCCTTCTTGGGAAGATTGATATAGGGTCTCTTGTTTGTTGAACCTAGATTGTCTGCTTCCTGCATTATGGCTTGTTCAAATGCTTGTATCTTGACCGGTATCAGGTGCATAGGAGGGATGAAAGTAGACTTGGGTCTCAAGTGTGTATCTCCTTCATTAGGTTGTGTTTCCTTCTCCTTGAAAAAAGCCTTAAGTTTTATTTTTCTGCAGAATTCTGCTAGTTCACATTTCAATTTGAAGATGTCAAGTGATGGGGTTGGGACAAAGCCCAGGCCTTTATTAAGAACATTTTCTTGATCTTGTGTCAGTGTAACTTCAGTCAGATTGACTACCAATGATTGGTCGAGCTGGTTCCTGGTTGTTCCTTGGTCATGCTCCGGGTGTGCATTTGTCTTTCTGGCTCGTTCCAGGTGACTGTTTTTCTTCTTCCCCTCTGGCGTCCAGGGCCTCTCCCTAAAAAAGAGGAAGATTGTGGTTGTATATTCATCATCGGGCCCATATGTGGTGGGCCTTGAAAATAGGGATTCATCCATCCTTGATAGTTAGGCATGTAGGGTTGGTAGAGTGGTGGTGGATGTTCATAGTACCTCGGCATTTGCCAATTGTTTCCTCTCTGGCGTTGGTTTCTCCTGTTTTGGCCTCTTCCTCTCCTTGAGGTTGTACCTTCGTCGCTGCTCCAGTCAGAGTTGTAGTTGGAACTCTCTGGTATCATTCATGTTGGAATCATACCCCCACACCATTGGAATCATACCCCTCATGGTGTGGGGGTATGATTCCATGCACTGTAAAGGTCCTCCAGGAGGCCCTCAGCGCTCCCGGTAACAGTCTTCTAGACTCGAACAGCAAACTATGACTGCTGTCGACCAGAACCATGATTCTGCCCTCCTGCTGCTGAGCCAAGCTCGAGCAAAGGAAGGCAGGACAATAGGTATCCTGTCAAAGGGAGGTGTGACCACCTCCCAGACAGGACTAAGTGTATTGGGACAGGGTGGGGTTGCTTACCAGCACCCCTCAGACTGCTTGAAAGGCACATTTGGTGTCCTCCTTGTATACTCCAGTCCAAACCAGTTCAGGGAGCTGTTGGCTCCCGCTCTGGTGGGAAAATGGACAAAGGACATGGGACTATCCCCCCCACAGTCCAGCCCCTCCTCGGGGAGGGACACCTGAATCGTTCCAACCCTTTCCTTAGGGTACTTGAGGGCTAACCTGTGGTTGGGTCCCTAGATTCGCCGTGGGACAAGATTCAGATCAATACCACTTCAACCTAGACCATCTGGGCATTCTGGACCTCGCTGGACTTCGTATTTGGAACCGAGACTGCAAATGGGAAGAATCCTGCTGCTCCTGGTCTCGTTGTCCTGCAAGTCTGCTGCAGCGTCTGTGCCTGTGCTCCATACACGTTCTTCACAGCGCCTGTGGACATCCAAGACACCCAAAGGAATCTCCCTTGGAGTGAAGGAGTCACTCCCCTGCATCTTTAGGCACCACAATACACCGACTGGTCCTCCATTGTGGTCTATGGCAGTTTCCGACGTCAATTCACACCTTTGCACCCGGCTTCCCTGGTATAGGTATCCTGGTTCCTGGGTTATCCACGGGTGGGGTGACTCTCCTACCTTCCATCTTCCACAGGGTTTCTTCAGGGTCCACTGGGAAGGGTCCTTCTTCTTTAAAACTGAAACCACGACTTACCCATTGACTAACATTGAGCATGCGGTCCTGTTCCCACTCTGCACACGACCTTTGTGGGGTTCCTAGATACTCACCCTGGGTGGTTCCTTGGGTCCCCAGCTCTTCTATGTCTTCTGGCTCCATTCTCAACATAGGTCATGGTTCGCATTCTACTATTTTAGTATATTGCTTGGTCTCCCACTGTGTATTCTGTGTTATTTACGTATTCTATTGACAAAGTATTGTGTGTATTATGTTGTAGCTCCGGGTAGGAGATAATATATTGTGTTAGTGAGTGTTAATAATAAATACGTATTTTTTATAACTGCACTGTGTGGTTCTTTTTCACTTAACCTATAGCATGAGATTAAGTAGTGGTAAAACAAGCTGCTTTACGCTCCTTCTGGACTAAGCCTGTAGGTGGCTCTCCACAGCTACCGCTTAGAGAGCTTTCTAAGGTTGTCTAAGACCACTAAAATCACCATAAGCGATATCTGGATTAGTGCAGGGTGCTACACTTACATAAGTGAGCATCATATACCAAGCCAGCCTCTGACATGCACAGATCTAGTTTGATCTATAACTTTATTTGTTTCCACCACTCTATGAATATTTTGTCTCCATCTTGCACCACATGCTGTCCGTACGGATCTCAATTCTTTATATTGAGTATCTTTATTGAAATACAGTCTGATGTCAATTGTGTACACAATCACATGAAGTGGAGCAGCAGAAGGATAGTAGCCAGGTTGCCCTCCACTCACTGATCCATACACAAGTTATCTGATTACAAAGAACACTACACCTTTCAATGTTATTTTAACCCCAAGAAAGGGGGCGGTTTTGTAGTATGTCTCATCCTAGGTCAGGCTCTGCTTATTTATCAGTTGTGCCCAACTCCAAGTGTTCTGCGTTCTAAATGTTTAGATTTTACCAATCCACCACACTCATACTCACATCATAAAGTAAAGAAGAAGAATAAGGTGTGAGAGATCAGAAAGTACCTCACGTAAGTATCACCCATGGAGCTACTGGTTGGTACTCACCAGTTGGCTCATGTTGTTATCATCGGTAACTTTCATGACCAAAACAGAAAAGGGAAAGGGAGAGATTTCTGCCCATATCTTAAAATCGTGTGAGAAAACATATAGAAAGATAAAGTGTCGATGATTATATCATCCATCAGCCATCTGGGCCCTGTAACATGCAAAAAAGAAAAGACTTATCCAAGCTAAAATGAGTTGTGGCTCACTTTTAGTTATACATACTTTATTTTCCACAGTGAGCACACTCAGATGAAAAAGAACAGCATATTTAGACCATCTTAATTGGAACGGCCGACATGTTTCATTGCATTGCACATTTATGGAAATTTCATCAGGGCTCAGGGATGCACCTCCACCTTGCTGATTCTTCAAAAGAAATCTGTGGTGGTTAACAAACAACATAAAAGAAAGATAGTGCCAGACAAGTAAAAAACACATATTTAAAACAATGTTTGGTGGCAACATTGCCACACTGTTTCCCAGCAAACTGTGCATAGTTTATGCCATAGTTACCAAGTGGTTGCCCGGTGGATTCCTACCAGCAACACACTCACAAAGGGGAACAGAGACAAATTTTAACCATGTGTCCCCATCAGGTAAGACGCAGCCACCAGTCTTCATCCTGTGAATACATACACGCAATATTTAACTATCATAAGTGTTTAGTACTACCAGTGTTTCGATATTGCTCTCATATTTTCTATCAACATCTGAATGCCTCCTTCAAATCTCCAAAGCCATCACACCAATGCCTGACCTGTAATTGTAATGTCTAGAAGCTATTCACTTTTCACCCAAATCCGCATTTTACTTCCCGGGCCATGCGCTACACTAAAAAGAGTAAAATATGCGTGTATAAGTACATGGGCGAGGCATGCCCTCCCCTAACTCGCATCCTACCACTCACTGCTTTACCGGTACTCTGGGCTCCAACCGCATCCTGTAGGCAGAGGAAACTTGTGCACCCGGTAAAGTACGCGTGCAGTGACCCGGAAGAAGGACAGAAAACCTGCCCGCTTACCTGGGTCACCGGCCTGCTGCATTCAATTGCGTGTGCACAAAGGTCTTCTGAAGACCATGCACCACTCAGCTAGAAACACACATCTAACATGGGCACCATCTTTGAATTGTACAAAGATGTCCACATTGCAGGTAAAATTGATATTGACCGGGTGCGGTCTGTGGCCCTCTGGTGCACCCCCACTTGCCCTGACCGCCTCTGCCTGCTCCCGGCTACACCCCCAACACTCACCCGGGCGCGGCCCCCAGTGGGAAGCAGGAGCCAGTAGCTTTTGCTCCAGCTTCTGCCCCAGCTCTGCATTCAGGGGTTACCAAGTGCAGAGCAGCTGCCACATCTTCATCATTCCAGGGCACCTGCGGACAACCACCTCTTTTCTCGATCCTCCCCATGAGTCAACAAGGAGCCAACGAAGGCGCCGCAGGGTTGAGGCGGTGAGTGTACACACGAACAGTGGCATTACTATTACTATTGTCTCCTTGTAAGAGACCCCCCTTTACCTTAGCCTGCAACGTTCCCATACTAGACGAAGGGGCTCATGTTATAAAAGCCCACACAGTTTAGCCCTGGAGGACTTAAAACAGGACTGGGTCAGTGCTTAGCCCTCTGCTGTTAACCACCCATACTACGGAAGATACTCAAGGTGAAAGCGTAGGAGTTGGAACTGGGTCAGAGGAGGAGGTTGGGATCATACCGGAGCAATTCTATCATATTGTGCCTCGTTGCTTTATTGGCCTGCAACACCAACGTAACTGCTTCAGTGCGCTGCAGTGCTGCAAACGTGAATATGGTGGAGACTGTGGAATTAAAAAGGAAGCTGAGAAGCAGGCCAAAAGGCACCCCGTAATCGAGTGCTGCCGCGAGTTATAGCAGTTGCAGCAGCGGCTTTGGAGAGTGTGCCAGGAGGACGCAGGGGTGGCATAGTTGATCTGGGCGCAGCCTGTGTTCTCCCTGAGGTCCTGCTTGCATCTGAACTATTGAAGCACAAGAAAGTAAAGATACTGTATTGATCATTTATAAACGCTGAACCATTGTTACCTGCTCTGAACTACCAGATAGTGTTTGCTGCTGCTGGGGGCCTCCGACTTGGACTACATGTACCAGGAGCCCGTGTGCGGGGATTGTTGCTTCTGCCCCTCCCACCACCCTATTTTATTTTAGCGCCTCGTGTCACCCTGCTGCGGGCCCGCTTGAGACTGTGAGGGACTGGGCCATCCTCTTTTGTTTTGTGTTCCAGTGTGTTGTTGGTTTATTAACAAGCCGTCATTCTACCAGCACTGAGGTCCATTGCATATATATATTGGGGTTAGAATGTCCTCCTGTGGGGGGAAGAGAGGAGCAGGCTGGATCCGTTGCGGAAACACTCGATAATTTTTTGACGAGGGCTACATCGGTCCTCAACCATGAAATAGCTATTGCTGAGCGCCGTCTCTCAATCGACCCTGCCCTTGCAAAACGATCATCCTTGGGGGTTCTGGCAAATGCACGTACACCGGTGAGACCACCTGTTTCTATGCCCAGTCCCCAGACCCACACTGCATTGAACCCCACTGGAAATCCTGCACCTATTATTCCACTATCCAATATGCCATTAAGCTCCAATAGCACTCTAATTACGTGTTTGGCCGAGGTACATGAGGATTCATGCCACTCGCCAGAACCCGTACAAGGGCCTGCCCCAAAAAAAAAAAGAGGGGGTGCCCTTTCGAGGGG
This sequence comes from Triturus cristatus, assembly GCF_964204655.1. Taxonomy (NCBI): domain Eukaryota; kingdom Metazoa; phylum Chordata; class Amphibia; order Caudata; family Salamandridae; genus Triturus; species Triturus cristatus. Next base: position 510,451,961 of record NC_140594.1, read on the forward strand.
TAAGAAGGCGGAGTCCTCCAAAGTTATCAATACTAGGAAAACGCTTATTGAGGCAATTACTACAGTTAAAGTATCAAAGGGAACATTGTCCTCCATACCTGATACGAGCACAGAAGATCTTGCGATCGTGCCCCCACAATTAGAGCAGTCCTTTTGGTCAAAAATAGAAACCTTTCTAACCTTAGCACTTGACCCTCTACTGAAAATATTGACAGTGATTGAGAATAGACTGGAGGGTTTCGAAGGGCAGGTGAACTTAAAACTGGGAGATATTGAGGGGAAAATAGTAAGTGGTCGTTGCAATGCGGACATGGAGAAGGAAAAAGGGTTAATCATAGAGGCCCCGAATAATCCAGATTGGGTTGCACTAGTAAAGGACCCAAGCGAGTCGAGGGGCAAAACAGGGATCAGAGCTGATGAGGTGATCTTAAGCACCCAGGGCAATAGGTATATTAACCCCAGTGGTCAAGAGGGCACCCACAATAAAGCTGGTAGAACCACTAGGGGTTTCCCCAATGGGAAGGACGTAAATATTCAGCCCTACCATTTAGATCTACCCCCTGATTGTTCCCCCTATGTTGTGGTTTTAACTGGAGTTCCCGAATTGAAATCTGGCACTGTTGAGCTGTATGACCAATTGAAAAACAAGACGATTCATTGGTTAAACACCAATAGACCCCTCCCCAGAGAAATACACTCTCAGATATTATCAGTTAGAAGAGTGAATTGGGTAGGATGTAGAGCTAAAAATTCCCCGGGTGATTGTATTGTCATCAATTTTCCCGAAACCCAAGGTAGTGGAGTACGATTGTACAGGCCCTCAGACCTTTCAAAGATCTGCTATAAAAGCCCGGGACTTGAGTTATTTCTATAACCTGCCTGATCATATGCCTAACTATGGGTACCACAAACAGTATAGGGGAGTCCCTGGTAAGCCGATCCGGTCTACCGGGTGGAAAACAGGGGAAAGTAACGACCCCTTACAAGGAATCCAACTTGGTAATAGGTTCAGTGTTCTGGACCTGGTAGACTGACTACCTCCCACTCATCCTGATCAGGACGAAACCCCTGTAGAACAAACCAAGCTATGTCAAACAGCAGGAGGGGGACTCCACCAGTCTCTTGGCCTAAGAGGGGAACTAGACAGTGATAATGGGCCAAAGCTCCCCCTAGTTAAACTTGTGGGGGAATTAGAAAGGAATGCAGTTGCATCAATAACACCCTTAATAGACTATCCTGCAGTAGGGCGAGTGACAGAATTTGTTCCACCAACGACTGAAACTCTAACTGTAGCTGTGGGTGAGGGAAATGCTAGTCGGAGCATCCAACCAGTCCCAGGTGGCCCAAAACTTCTATCCTGGAATATTGCAGGTCTTGTGTCTAAACTAGATGAACCAGATTGGGGGGATTATATTTATTCACACGAAATCTGTTTATTCCAGGAGACATGGGCCGTAAAGCCCCAATATAGGGTAGGGTTTGTGGCGTATTGTGAGGCGGCCGCAAAGGGACCAAAAATGAGACCATCGGGGGGACTATGTATATGGGTAGCTTCCCATCTAGGCTATCAGATCAAACGTGTGGATACATACTCTCCCGATATAACATGCATAATCCTGACGCATTGCAAGCTACCCCATTTAACGATTATAAATGTCTACTCCCGCCCTGTGAATTACGGTGGGACTTCACGTACCCTAGACCTCCTCTCTAATCTTTTGAATTCATTAGCAGGAACCACAAACTTTTTAATTGGTGGCGATTTTAACTGCCATTTTGAACCCCTCGAGGACAATATCCAATCTATAACTAGCGAGGAAGACGACACCTGGTCGATACCGGCTCCTAGCATGTATTCGACAAAGCGTTGGACCCCTCTGGCTCTCCAGTTGACTTCTCTAACCCTGACTTTTTCATTAGGGCCTGTAATGGACGGTTTCCGGGAGATAATCCCGGCCGATCAACTTTCAAGAGGCCAGATCGGGTAATAGTGATTGATTATATCTTGATCAGCGTAGAACTCTGGCATAGTGTGCTGAATTTTGGTATTGAAATTCGCAATGAGAGTGACAATGACCCCCTTGTTCTAACATTAAAATTTCAGATGGGGTTCCATGATCAACATCCCGAAATGTTTAACTCAAATAAATTTGCGGTGGTCAATGGAGGGAGGCGAATCAGATGGACACAAATTATCCACTTGAGGGATGCACTGCCCAAATTGTACGCAACTATTATACCCCTTCCAGATCAGGCCAGCCTTGAAGCGCAACACTTTCCTATTCCAAATAGTGCCAGCAATGCCGGGAGAATCCATCAAGAGATGGTACAGGCTCTCTCTGTTTTTTTTTCTAGTAATGTTTTTATTAATAATAAACCTAAACTTCTAAGGGATAGAAAATCATGGTTTAATAAGAGTAGTAGAGAGGCAAAGCAACTTTTGTTGAACTCTCTAAAAGAGGCCGATAGCAAGAATATTCGGGATGCCAGGTTTCTTTTAAAAAAAATTACAGCAAGTGCAAAGGCAGAGTGGGAAACCGAGAGATGGTCAAACATTAAGATGGCTTTGGAGCTAAAAGCCAGTAGAAGGTTTTGGAATTTGGTCCATCATGGCCAAGCCGAAGGTAGGACTGTCATTGATCCTAACATCGATGAGGATATATAGCACCAGCACTTTAAGGAACTTTACTCCAGTCCCATTAACGATGTAAGTGTGGTGAAGCTGTTGCCCTGCCCCTCCACTCCTGAGTCCGTCTGTGATATTCCCCTATGCACTATGAGTGAGGTTACCTCTGCCCTCGCGAAACTCCAGCCAAATAAAGCCCCCGGACTGAATAGAATTCCCGGGGATTTATATAAAAGTGAACAAGTAGTTTGGGCCCCATACTTATTAGCACTATTTAATGCAATTTTGTATGGCCTACCTGCACCAGCAACATGGGCTGGCGCTGAGATCGTTCCAATTTTTAAAAAGGGATCGCCGATCGAACCAGCGAACTATAGGCCTATTAGCCTTATAGATGTGTCCCAAAAAATCTTTGGGAGGGTTTTGCTGGCGAGATTGCAGGATTGGATTGAAGATTCGGATTTCCTGACCCCGCTGCAAGCAGGCTTTAGAGCCAAGATCTCAACAATTGACCAGTTATTTAGACTGCAGCTAATATACTGGAAACATGTGGTCTTGGAAAAAGGGAGTTTATACCTTACCTTCGTGGACTTAAAATCTGCGTTTGACCTGGTTGACCATGACCAGCTCTGGAAGATCCTGCTGGACATGGGAGTTCCACCCTACTTATGTCTCCAATTCAAACGCTTCCACGAGGGCACATATGCCAGAGTCAGATTTGGCAAGAATGGTCAACTGACAGCCCCCTTCCCTGTTGGTAAGGGGGTGAAGCAAGGCTGTGTTCTTGCACCTACTCTTTTCTCCCTATTCCTAAACGGCCTAGTTAATGACCTCCTGGCCGCAAAGGATCTGGATTTGCCCAAATTGTCGTCCCACAAGTTTCCTGCACTAATGTTTGCAGACGATACCCTGCTCCTCTCGAAGTCCCAGATGGGGATGCAACGACTATTAAATGAATTTAGTGAGTTCTGCAAAAAAAGGAATCTTGTGGTTAATATAAATAAAACTAAATATATGGCTTTTAATTCAGCACATACTAACTTCCCTGTTCCCAATTTTAATAAAATACCACTAGAGTGGGTCCAGACCTTTGAATACCTGGGTGTCTCCCTAAACGACAAAATGGGTTGGGGTACCCAAATCGACAGGGCGAACCTGAAACTAACCCAAGCAATAGGTGGTATATTGAGAGTTCAGAATAGTTGTACCCAAAAGATCATAAGTCCTCCCCTTGAAATATATAGAGTGCAAGCGCGGTCGGCTTCACTATACGGGGCAGAACTCTGGGGACATTGTCCAAAGCATGCATTGACCCTAACTGAAAATAAGTTCATTAGGCAAATCATGGCGCTTCCAGTAAGTACCCCGCTAGTTCCTTTGAGAATGGACTTGGGTAACCGCCCAGTGGTGGATCTGATTTCGAGTCGCCTATTGCTTTACTGGCGTCGACTATGGAGCACGCCTGAGTTGAGACTCTACAGGGAGGAACTCAAAGTGGTAATGCTTATACCGGGCGCTGTTAGAGGCATACCCCGGTTGTCTTTTGTGAGGGACTCTTTGCGCGACATGGGAAGGGGGCATCTATGGGATGCACCGGAAGAATCGTGTCTAACTACTTCCAAAAACTGTTTGGCAAGATCATTGAAAGAGTACCAGCTGAATAAACTTATTGGGGCCACCAGAGCAAATAGTCTAACCTATGCCTTCCTGGATTTGAAGTTAGATTACCAGTTTGAGCAGGTGTTCGACATAATACAGCCAGTGCTAGCCAAGAAGTTGTTCCTCCAATTTAGGTATGGAACCCTTCCACTTCTGGTAAAAACAAATAAGTGGGTAGGGGACCTGCCTAGCCTTTGTCCTTGATGTCGCAGGGAGGAGGAATCAGAGATTCATGTATTATTTTTTTGTCCGGTATATAAACAGTCTAGGTCTAAATGAATCCTACAACTCTGCAAAAATTTGGGAATGAGGGAATTTCGCCAATTTTATAGAATTCTCAAATCTGATATGAATCCACTTTTTTTGTTGCAATTTCGAAATTGCTTTTGGCCATGTGGATTAAAAGAAAGTATCTGTTAAAAGTACAAAATAGTTAACATCGATATTCTATTTTGCCGCAATTATAGAGCGCAATGCTACTGTTGTAACTATTACATGTGAAATAGATCAAGCTCTTTCCACTGGCCACACTGGCAATCGAAGATACTTCCAATGAGGAATGGCTTAATGATATTTTATATTTTTTATATTAATTTATAGTATTAAATTCGTATTTGTAACTATTAGCAACAACGATAAAGTATCTTTTATTCTGCCCTCCTGAAGCCCTGGCATCTATAACTATGTATATACAACCCTGTTGATACTATCCCTTTTTTACTTGATCGGAGTATATTTTTTTAATGCTGTAAAAAAAAATTCTGTACTTTTATGGCTGGAATAACCGCAATAAAGTAATATTGATTGATTGATTGATTGATATTGAGAATGCCGAAATAGCGGACGGACTACACCCTCAGTGTGTGTAATTCTCTTATCCGTTCAAGGCCATGCACTACTACAATTGCGACACAATTCTTGCCTGGGTGTTGTCTATGAGTTGTAAGAGGCTGTCTCTCATGCAATTCATATTTAAAGAGCCGTAATGGGGCACAGACTAAACACTCAGTATGTGTAATTCTACTGTCACCGCTAATGACGCTGCCAGTTTTCAGTATATGTGTCACTCCCTCATAAATGTTTCCATGATGCTCCCACCGACACATAGCATTAAAAGCATTTCTTATTTTTTTTTATTTCAAGATACTTTATTGAGAATTTTTAAAAGGAAACACATCCTAAAAATAATACTGTAGCAGGGTTAGCATGCGTTATAAGATAAGTGTAAGGCAAGGTTATCACATGTACATTCACAGAGTGATGTTAATACGCCTATATGAATATCAAGAATCTAACCCAATTGATCACTAATAGAAAAAGAAAAGAAAAGAAAAGAAAAGAAAGGGAAAGGAAAGGCAGGCAAAAAGGAAGGAAAAGGAGAGAGAAGAGAAAGAAAAGCATTTATATCATGTATGCAAGGGGGTGTAGTGCAGTGCTGCATACAGCTAATGGGAGGTACCCAACATTGCAATTTTGCAAGGGCCAATTTTTCTGAACGTCCATACAGGGTACATTATTGTTCTATGTGATACTTCCCTAAAGCAAACTACAGGTAGATTTAGTTAAGCTTACCTGGAGTGAGTGCACAACTCTACTGCTACCCATACTAATCAGTGACCCTCATGAATATGGATATTAGAGGTATCCGTGTTAGTGCCCATCTATTCACGATGTTCAAACTGTTTATTTAAACAAATGCACATGTTGCAACATTGCCCATCGGTCCTGTCATATATCATGTCCTATGGCAGTGTATTGTAGGGCATGCTCCTACCTGCCCACCCTGTTCTATTCAATGGAATCATTCAGGCCCATTTGGTCTGTTTTTCTGTGAAAATCCAACGCGCCCCTTTTCGGACCAACACATCCTCAATAATATGTGCATCACCCATTACTCTCGTACACTGTTCACTTCAAATCCGTTGTAGTTGTGTTTCATCTCCTGATAGTGCTAGACCAGTTGTGTTGTCAATTTCCCTGCCTTGAGAGTGCTGATGTGTTCTTGAATCCTCACTTTTACTTTTCGTGACATGAGGCCAATATAGTGCAATCCACAGGCACAGGTTATCTGTAGATTACATCCGAGGTGTTACAATTACTGAATATGTTTTGGTGCCAGATTCTACCTTCCGACACAAGAATACTTTTCATTGCCTGGGTTACGTCACAGACCGCACAATTCCCACAAGGGAAGTGTCCTGATGGTATGCTGAGTCCCTTCTCTGTTGTAATTGATGGGTATGGACCACCGGTATCTCAAATTAGTCACCCTTTTGAATGCAAACCTCGGTGGAGGTATTTTTTTGTGACCAGTATCCAGCAAAGACCAATGTCTCCTAATGATCCGTCTGATTTTTGTAGACAGAGGATCAAATGTGGTAACCACTGGGAGACAAGCATCCTTAGATCTTTTATTTCTTTTCAGAAGAGCCACACAGGGGCATTCTGCCCTCTCTTCCATGCCCTTTTGATCATTTTTGCCAGGTATGCTCTACTCTCACAGTGTTTTGCCAAGTTTTCTCATTGTTCAATGTGCATATTTGTGTCAGCACAGTTCCTACGGTACCTAAAAAATGGACCCACGGGGAGATTATCCTGTAAAGCTCTAGGATGGAATGATTGGTAATGCAGGAGCGAATTCCTATCGGTTGGTTTTAGGTGGACAGTAGTGTAGAGTTTCTGATTGGTAGCAACAATGTCCAAGTCCAAATAGACAGCAGCGAGTCTACTAATGGTCCATGTGAAATGTAGGCAACTGTCAGACTCATTCAGCCATCCAAGAAAATCATGTCACTTTTCCTCTGGCCCTGTCCAGATGCACAACACGTTTTCAATAAACCTCTTCCAAAGAGATATGTACTGTTGGAAGGGGTTGGAGACATGATGTATGAAATTCTCCTCAAATTGACTGATGTAAACGCACGCCAGACTAGGCACAAAAGTTGCCCCCAAAGAGGTCCCAGAGACTTAAAGGCATTGTTGGGTCTGGTAACCAAAAAGGTTATGTGTCAGTGCTAATTCCACACATTGCAAAACAAAAGACGTGGAGCTGTCATAAAACCACTCACAAACCCCAAGTATAGGCGCTGCTGCCAAGAGCATCTTGGGGAATGCTGGTGTAGAGGTATTCGATGTCGATGGTGACCAAAAATTGGTTCACTGGGTCGTAATCCAAAGGGTCTTGGATATTGAGGATGTCAGTAGTATCTTGGGCAAATGAAGGTTGATTGATGACCTTTTCCCTCAAAAAGAAATCTTCAAACTGGGAGAGAGGTTCCAATAGTGAGTGGATACCCGAAACAATCGGGCGACCAGGGGTGGGCGTTGAGCCTTATGAATTTTGGGCAAGATGTAAAAATGCCGAAATTCTTGGCTTGGGATTGATCAGAAACTCAGCTTCTTTGTGTGTTATCCGTTTCTTTTCCTTAGCATCTGCCACCATTGCCCTGATTATATCTTGAAGTTCACCAGTAGGATCTCTCATAAGTGGTCTATAGTTTGAATTTACCCCTAGCAATTCAAAAACCTCTGTTTAATAGTCATTGGTATTCAATACCACAATAGCACCACCTTTGTCGTGTAGTGTACGCACCAAAAGGTCCTGGATTAACATCGATTTCCTCTAGTTTTGTATAATTTCCTGTTTGCCAAAAGAATGAAATCACAGAAAAACAGGACCCAGAAACTGCTAGTTACAAATTGATTAAGAATTGATGACTTGGGGGCTGGGCCAGTAAAATGGCCAACTAGCTCCATAAGCCTGAATATCCTGTCCTTGTAACCGCTATCTGCTGCCTATAGGTGGTGCACCAGGTCAGATGCTGAGGAAACAGGAGGACTGAGAAAATGCGGGGACGAGGTGCGGCTCCCCAAGATGGTGGTTGTACAATCCTAACCGAGGAGGACTGCCCCACATTTAGCGAGTAGGACAATGTCTGGCCTCCCTGCCACCATACGAGACGCACTAGATGTGGAGAATCTGCCATACAGGGCCAACATAGTGACCTGAGTGGAGCCTACGATTGTGCAACGATCTGAGCCTAGCCCGTGCACAGGTGAGAGGGGCTGCGCACAGGCGATAACGGGTGGATTGGGCTGTGTTCCCTAGCAGAGAGCAAGGCCACGATTAAGGGTGGGCGGCCCCGATCAGACAACCTGGAGGCCTTCAAAGTACTGGGCTAGGGGAATATGACGACCCTACCAATCGATGGGCCGAAGCCACTGAAAGATCGAGCCCACTCCAGCAATACCTGACAACCCCAAGCTAGACCTGTGAGAGTTGCCCAGTGCTGAGAGAAGAAGAAGAGGCCCGACTTCCTTACTGCTCTCTGGGAGAGACAGAGGACTCTGGACTTACCGGGAAGTGCTCCAGGTGATGTGAGCAGGACCTCCCCGCCGCATTGCCAGGCCTGCTGCACCAATGCCTCTGAGACGTGTGCAGTTATCAGAGCGGAGCCTGTGGTGGCATGTAGACCTGAGCCCAACCTGTGCGCAGGTGAGATGGGCTGCACACGGTTGAGAGCGGGCGGTTCTTGCAGGGGTCTCCCTTGGGGAGAGAAGTGTGAATCTCTGGAGTGGGTGGCCCATGGTGAGGCGCCTGGGAGTCTGGGGAGGACTCGGCAGGGGTGAAGCAGCGACCCCCCCACCTAAAGGGCTACGGATGGAACTAAGTCCGCTCCCAGCAGCAGGCAGTGAGCCAGAGCTGAGTCTGTGTGCGGATGAAAAGGGGTCACACACGGACGTAACTAAGTGAGACAGGCCTTATCCCCCGACGACGGAAAGAGGAGACAAAGTGTGTGGAACCCCGCTGGGGGCCCTCCAAGTAATAAAGAAGACCCAGGGTCGTGGATCCAGAGATGCGACCCCGGGGTCTATCAAGCTGGGGAGCGACGCTGCAATTGAATGCGGGCGAGCAGTAGGGGAGGCCCAGACACCGGCATGCACCTGAACACTTGGGAAGACATCACACAGGAGCATCACACCTGCACTGTAACAGGAATGATGCTAACTGGAGGGGCAACAAGACCCCCAGAGAGGTTACAGCGGCCATAGTAAAGGACATTAACTGAAAGCCTGGTGAAGCTGTGGAAAGATCCAGAAGCCACCCGCAGGGGAGAATGATTACAGGTGCGTCGACACTAGTGGACTGAGAGGGCCCCCTCCATTAGCTCCCCACGCACCCCCCAGTTAGCCCTGAAGCGAAGAGGTGATCCTGTGCCTGATGCAAGTGCAGAGACTGGACACAGCTGAGGCACCCAGAGGATACGAGTGCTGATACGTGCTTGCCCCAACTCCTTGGCTAGCCAAGTGAAACTAGAACGCCTATGGGTGGCAGCCTCGGAGGCTGAGAAATCCATAGGGAGTGCTGTTGCTTTAGGCAAAAACAGCAACTGGCGACCCCACAAGCCTTGGGGTGGAGAAGAGGAGTACATCAAGCTGTGTAGTGGGGGAAAACAAGAGCGGAAGGAAGCAAATCCCACCCCTCCAAGCTAAAGACACCACGAGGCCCTGGACTCAGTGATATGGGAAGGCAATAGAACCTGTTGCAGGGGATCCGTCCTGGAGATAGCACTGAGAGGCAACAGAGGAGTCTGGACAGTGTAAATGCAAAGGCCAACTGCACTTCATGGAGGGACAAGTTGTACTCCGCTAAGAGAAGGGGAGAGACAGTTTTGTGAAGGAGAGGTAGTAGAAGCGACAAAGAAGCGAAAAGAGACAGGCAGATGTGAAAAAGCGAGGGGACCACCAACCCAGGATAGTCACGGAGGACGCCTGAGAACGCACGCTATCAATAGTGCAAGAGGATTCAACCAGATATCAGAGATTAACTACCCTCCCAATTTCCAAGTCTACCACACAATACCCATATGCGGACTACACACGGCAAATCTGGTGATGACTGGGAATTTAAGTAGGAGAACTGCTCCCACCATTCAAACAATGGCAAGAGATAAAGAGCCCAAAAGCTAAAAGCAGGGCAAAATGGACAAATACACAAAAGTACTTCCCCTGCTAATGGAGGCGGAGGGAAAACCCCAAGGGCCCCCAGACAATGCGACCATCCTTCAAGCGATACACACCTCCAGGGAAGCCATTGAAGGAAAAATGGCCGAAATATGATCAGAAGTATCCCACCTCCGTGAAGACATGCGGAATATTTCTGACAGAGTAACCCAAACTGAAAATTGCATTTCGGAGGTTGAAGATACGACACACAAACTAACAACAGACGTCAGACATCAGAGGCCTGCAAGCAACCATGAGAGAGGTGACATGGAAAGTGGGTGATGCAGAAAATATGTCACGCTTTATTAGATTTGCGGAAAGAGCAGCGGGCTCAGACCCCATGACTTTCTTAATGACATGGCTGTGAGAATCCCTCCTAGCGGCAACATTTTTCACCTGTTTTATCATTGAGCGAGCCCACAGAATGTCTAGCATGAAACCACCGGCTGGTGTACTGACGCGGCCGCTCATCGCAAGGTTCCTAAACTTCCAGGATCGAGATACATGGTAACGCATAGTGAAGGAACTCAACAATATAATAGAGGTACAGATACATATGGACTCTAAATACGTATTATTGGGCATTTCGACAGACATTGACCTCCCTAGATACAATCTGCCAATGAGTAACTAAGGGCCATATTATCAAGGAACGGCGATAACATTATCGCCGCTTTAGCGGCAGGAAACTGCCGCTAAAGCGGCAATAATGGGCTTGATAATATGCCCTTATGAATTCCCATAGAAGCCCAGGTTCTGGTGTGAACCTGGGCTTCTATGGGAATTCACAAGGGCATATTATCAAGCTCATTATCGCTGCTTTAGCGGCAGTTTCCTGCCGCTAAAGCGGCGATAATGTTATCGTCGTTCCTTGATAATATGGCCCTTAGGCTTCATAGTCGCAAAGAGAGATTTTGCACGACACTGGGGAGCTGAGGCCCTACCCACTCTGGTGGAATAGGGCACCTGTATGGATCTGTATATGGGGGCCAGAAAAACAACATACACAGCCAGAGAATGTCCCCAAAAGTTCACCAAAATATGGCAACCATGGCTGAGATATTACAATCTAGAGACTGAGGGGTCTGGACTGGAGAATACACAACACACTACTCAAGAGTAGTATGCATTGAATGGATTTTCTCACCCACTGGGAATATGTAGCTGGGGAGGGCCAGGCCCAATCCAGGGAGGAGGAGGGGGAGTGGAACTGGAGGATGGATCTACCGAATGCAATCTCTGTATCCCTGAAAGTAACTAAGGACTGTATCGTTGTTTAATCTCCTGCATATAATGCCCACCTACTGATGTTTGGCTGGTGTATAAAATAAAAATATAAACAGTTTAAAAAAACAAAATGTATGCCTCACGTGGATCCTCGTCAATTCTTACATCTTTATTTTCTACCTCCTTTCATGTGTGATGTCAATTTTCATATCACGTTTCTCCCCACATTGTCATCCTGTCTAGCATTTATCCACCTGTTGGCACCAGCACTGTTCAGAAACATTTCAGTGATACGTTTCATCTTATCACACACTATATTTGTTATTCACAGCATGACTTGATGTCAAATAATGAATTATTACTTCTCGTTTCTGATACCTTCCTCTTGGATTATTTCTGGACACTTTGTCTATGTAGAAGTTAATGTTCTACATGGTACCTAGTACAAGTGGCGTTATTACCACGTTGTTGCTTCCCATCAGTTGTATGGACTTTATAGAATGCCCAATGCTCTTTAGAATTTCAATTGGTTTTTTTTAGGAGATAGTTTCATACTTCTCAAAAACTGTTCTTCAGTTTTTTTTATTAAAAGAGTGGATAGATACTGAGGGGCATATTATCAAGAATTGGCGTTAAAATTATCGCCGCTTTAGCGGCAGAAAACTGCCGCTAAAGCGGCGATAATGGGCTTGGTAATATGTCCTTGTGAATTCCCATAGCAGCCCAGGTTCTGGTGTGAACCTGGGCTTCTATTCTCAAGGGCATATTATCAAGCCCATTATCGCCGCTTTAGCGGCAGTTTCCTGCCGCTAAAGCGATGATAATTTTAACGCCGTGCTTGAGAATATGCCCCTTGGTCTCTGATGATGTACACATCGCATATATGTCTCCAAAGCAATATAAAGACACAAGGAATGTGAGTGCGGCGGCGTACATTTTTGACTGTGTGGTGATTGGATGGAACAGGGTGTAGAATATGTGTCTTTCAGATACGATATTTGGCTCATCTGTGAAATGTGTTCTTAAATGCTCTACTCCTTCCCAGAAAGTATCAAACAGCTGCTGAGAGACTGATTCGTGGCAGGTGAATGCCTGTCGATTGTGATTGAATACCTTATAACATACGATTCTTTTGCCTTCTACGCACACGTTTTTTCGGGGTATTCCAATCAGGTAGATTTCAGACCATTCATACCAGGTGAGCCACTTCATGTTCAACTCTCCTGGAATTGGCTGAAATAAGGATGGAGGGTCCCACTTTGCATAATGTTTCCTTGTAATGCTCTTTGAAACTTAGGTCCTGACTTAGGTTTAGTAAAGTCATTATGTTCCACACACCTTTCAATATATTATTTCATTCTACAAAAGTTCACAGTACATTACTGCAAATTCATGTATAGTTGTAATTACATAGAACAAGTCTCATGTGTGTGTCGTTCCCTTGCTTATGTATTTTTACTGATCAATAATGATGTTATATCTGCAAAGGCGTCACCGCGAAAAAGGCCTTAAAAAGTGCCCACATTGGGTCGATGAATGATGAAGGAACCCGAGATTCATAGTCTTGTTTCATGCACATATGAATCAGTCAGTGGTGCTTTCATACAGAAAAATGTAGTGAAAATATCATAGAAATGCCATTTTCCCATACCTGTGAAGACTTTTTAAGCAGGAGACTACTTAAAAGAACCAATTATTTTATTGAAAAAAAGGTTATGAGTTTCCCACCAGGGACTGTTATTATGCATGTGCTTGCCCACATTATAATTAAAATGTACCCTTCCCTCTAACAAAGCTATATGCTTAGGCGGTAAATATGTTATGCATGATTATGTTATGCATATGATGCAAGTACATACTCTTACAAAGAAACCTATTACATATACATAATGTATAAAAGCATAGCAAATGCATATGATGAAGTGTCCCATAAGAGGCCATAAACACTCATTAACATTATTAAGAGTGATATTTTCCAACTCTTCAAAACAGTTTAAACAAAAATATTGTTCACTAACTCTTTGCAGCCTTCAATGCTTCCTTTATTGTCTCAGCATATTTTGGGTTCTTGCACCACCAGCCTTTTCATGGCTGAGCCCCTCAATGAAAAAACTGGTGGTGCAAGAACAAAAGGGGTCCTACAGGGCCCCATGTCGCCCACACAATGGGGATACATTCATGGCAGCACAACATGTGCCCCACGTCTGTATTCCCCAAGCTCCAGCACGGCATGGATGTCACCATCCATGCCATGCTGCAACATTTTGGCCATTCCCATGGTGGTGCTTGTTTTCAAGGCACTGCCATGGGAATGGTCAAACGACCGCTGACCATAATACGAGTAGCACATTTTCAACTCGTAGTATTGTCGACGGTCCTTGCGCGGCTTTGGTGCAGTGAAGCCGGCACTGAGTCATATCAGTCCCTAAGAATCCTCCTATAGTGTATGATCCATATGAGGACCCTGTATATTCACATAGCAATGAATGATGGAGCAGGCTGCATTTCAGATTATCTGCACATGCAATGAATATGGATTTTTTTGTCCCTGAATTGTTGTTCACAAGCAGTGGGTGACACAAGCCACACAAGCATGCAGTCTCTACAACCTATGATACTTAGAAAAGTTGAAACTGAGAAAAGGCTGCTTTGACTGCATTGATCTTTGCAAACTTTAGAGGAACATTAATAAAATGAGGCAGTTCATCTACCATAGGAAACAGTGATTTGACACATAACACAGCAAAAGGTCAATTGAGATACGCCTGTGAACAATGCCAATGTCCTCTGACCAGAACCAGTTACAAAATAACTAAGCACAGTTAATAGTTTTACCAGCAGTGGTATTACACTCCTAGTGATGCTGCATTTCTCCAATTTGGTTACAATCTACCCAAGCATCAACAATTTGGTGTCATTATCCAACCAATACAAAGCTAAGATTTGCTAATTACTAATTTCAGCAAATATTCATGCGCCCTATAAATTCTTTCCTTTCTCCTTTTTTCATGGCTGAGCCCCTCAATGAAAAAGCTGGTGGTGCAAGAACAAAGGAGGCCCTACAGGGCCCCATGTCACCCACTCCATGGGTATACATTCATGGGGGTACAACATGTGTCCCACGTCTGTATTCCCCCCAGTTCCAGCACAGCATGGATGTCACCATCCATGCCATGCTGAAACATGTTAGCCATACCCATGGTGGTGCTTGTTTTCAAGGCACTGCCATGGGAACGGCCAAAGGACCGCTGCCCGCATTAGAGTAGCACATTTTCATCTAGTTGTACAGTCAACAGTCCTTGCACGGGTTGGGTGCAGTGGAGCCGGCTCTGAGCCAGCGCTGCTGCGCCAAAGTCATATCAGTCCCTAAGAATCCTCCTATAGTGTATGATGTAGGATCCATATGCTGGCCCTGGATATTCACATAGTAGTGAATGATGGAGCAGGCTGCATTGCAGATTATCTGCACATGCAATGAATATGGCATTTTTTTGTCTCTGAATTGTTGTTCACAAGCAGTGGGTGACACAAGCCACACAAGCATGCAGTCTCTAAAACCTATGATACTTAGAAAAGTTGAAACTGAGACAAATCTGGTTTGACTGCATTGATCTTCGCAAACTTTAGAGGAACATTAATAAAATGAGGCAGTTCATCCACCGTAGGAAACAGTGATTTGGCACATAACACAGCAAAAGGTCAATTGAGATACGCCAGTGAACAATGCCAATGTCCTCTGACCAGAACCAGTTACAAAATAACTAAGCACAGTTAATAGTTTTACCAGCAGTGGTATTACACTCCTAGTAATGCTGCATTTCTCCAATTTGGTTACAATCTACCCAAGCATCAACAATATGGTGTCATTATCCAACCAATACAAAGCTAGGATTTGCTAATGACTAATTTCAAACAAATTTTCATGTGCCCTATAAATTCTTTCCTTTCTTCTTTTTTCTGCTGACCTCCGACCTTTAGATCATGCATCCCATCTATGGAGCAATTTCCCCCGTCCCCTTAAGAGCAATTGCCCCAGCAGCCATGACTACTGCTACACAATGGCAGCTGGCAGGGAACGGGGTTGGCGGGGTGAGGGAGGAAGCGTGAAGAAGAAAAAAAAATCACTTACCTCTACGGCCGGCAGTGTCTCTGCTCCGCTTCACTGTTGACCTCCAGGAATGGAAGCAGGAACTGGAAGCACACACTGGCTCCCTCCCCTAAGCCAATCACAATGCTGCGGTGCAGCGTTGTGATTGGTCTGAGCGCTGTGGTTTGGCGATCAGACGGGGGATGGGAGCCTGGGCATGTTCCTCACCACGCTGTGTAATGTAGCCTGGTGGGGAACATGCCAAGTGCGCATGACTGTTTGACTGGCCCAAGGCGGCAGGCCAAACAGTCATGCACGCTCAGAGTGTTCTCACCACACCTCCCCCTGCGACCCCAGTGCCGCCCCACCAACGCAAACCCCGCAACTACCAAAAATAAAATGATTGTAATGAGATTATGATCATTTTATTTTTTTATTTTTCACTGCATTGAAAGCAGTGGGGCGGCGCTCCTCCGCCTTAGTGAAGGAACTGCCCCTGTACTTCAGTTGACATGATAGAAAAGTTCTTATGTTTCAACTAATTTAATTTATGATATATGTCCGAATAGGATACCTAAATACTGAGGAAAACTGAAGGTACAACTATTTTAGGATTGTACACGGCATTGCCAGTAATATTTGGATTTGATGTTGTGAAACAATAAAAGTAATGAAAAACTCACACAGTAAATACATATAAATATGCAGTGTTTCACCATAATGTTGCATAGGTTCGACTCGATGGAAAACAGTTGCCTAATTTGAATACCACAAAACCTAAATTGGGACGATTTTCAACTGGTTTTGTAGTAAATGCCACATCTAACTCAATGATTCAAGTGTCTTATCTTAGATATACTTAATGTGAATTTATGCCGCAGAATCCCGAAAATCCATATTAGAAAAAAACAGCCAATCAAATCACCATTCATACATTTCATTATGGGGACATTTCGCCAGGCCTCTCAGGTTAGTTTAGGTTAAATAAGTAAGGGGGTTATTTGCAATTTGATGAGCTATACTTAGTTTCACCAGGAAAGGAGAAGCAGGTACTTTGCCGCCCTGGTGAGCATCAGCCCACCATACTCACAGATCTCCTCCTGCTTGCAGGAGATCTCTGTGCCTTCAGAGGAGCCGTCCCCAAAGCAGCTCCTCTGAAGGTACTGCAAGTTTAGTGAATTGTCACCATTTTTCAAGTGCTGAGAAGCTAATAACCTTGCCCCTAACATCTTGGGTCCGTTTTATTCTTTTATGTAGGCTCAGCACGTGTGTTTTGGTGGTCCCATACAGGAAAAACGTGGGTTACAACTTCTCACATAAATAAAGTTAATGATCAGAGGTACACAGACCGATGGCCTAATGTCCATGCGACTTTGATCTATGGTTTCTGCCAGAATACTCCTGGGGCCTGTGCTGGAGGAAACACAATGGTTCAACCAACCTTATTTGGCAGATAGCGCACTCTCCCTTGTGGTGGTGGTCCACTCTTGTCTGTCAATAAACTAAGCAGAAAGCAGACTTCTTATATTTTAGGTTGAACTAGAGATAAGACAAGTAACAAGTAGTTGTCAAGTCATGAAGTTTGTAAATGTGAAGATTGTCCCAGAACAATATCACTACAGCAGAAAGGTTTATTTTCTTTATCCCATATTCAAAAACGTCCTATGTTTCGCTAACTAACCAGTTTAACCCAACGTAGATAATAAAATGAGGAGAAATAAAAAACCTGTTGTGGGAAAAATCGATGAATCTTGCTAAAATTTAACAGACTACTATTGATCGAAATTTAACGGACTACTAGGGATCGTAATTTAACAGACTACTAGTGATCGTAATTTTACAGACTACTAGTAATCAGGTCCGAAATACCATCGCAGCTTGAATTCCTGAAAGGACTGGAGTGATCTAACAATAAAGTACCAAATGGTCATGACTCATACAGGAGGCAGCGTGAAGCACGCCACGGGAATGTCGATGGTTCCCTTGTCAGAAAATGCATTAGTCGCGCACACAATGTGTAATCACAACGCAACTAAAACAAGCAGATATGTTAGTGGGCATTCCTTGAAAGAGCATTCCTCCTACTTTCTCCCACGCCTGCCAAAAATATTCTACATTAGAGTAGAAAAATGAGTCCCTGGAGGAAAAAAAAAGAACATTTCAGCTGTCATGATCGGCATTGATTCTCGCACTTCTGACTCTTGTAAAGAATAATGTATTCTCATCGAGGCTCCAGTGAAGAAGAGCACAGGCGTATTTGGTAGCCTACAATTGGGCACACTTTACATCCTTTCTCCTACAAATTAGGAGCACGGGGACATGCACCCCTGACACACTCACTGCTATGATTGTCTGTTCAGGTGAGTTTGACTAACTACTTTGTTTTCAATTAAGTGTGCTCGGCTGCTCCTGCAATATGTACTGACTAAGGAGGGGGGAGCCTGTATAGCCCTCGAGAGCCTAGACTGTTCAATTATGAACCAACAATGCAAACGTGGCTCTAGCAGGATGGATCAAAAAATCAAGTCAGAGGAAAACTTGTTTGCCTCCTCAATTGTGCCACAAACACCCTTTGAATTGAATCTTTATTTTTCCTGTGATCTATGATAAAATTGCAGTGGTGGCATTGCTGGACTGCAGAAAAGAGAGACAGTGGCAAGAAAAACAACGCATTCCCCATTAAAACGCTCCGGTAGAGTTAGTATGGTATATTGCGTTGTAATGGATTATTGTCATGATGGAATGCGTTGTAAAGCCCTGCGTTGCAAAAGATTTTGCGGAGTAAAAAATTCGGGGTAATGACACATTTTGTAAATCGTGCGGAGTAAAGCGACATATTCCAAACAACAATGCCCCTTGTTATTTGGTTCTGGTCAGGTACTCGCACCTCGACACAACACAGAAATGCAGCTGTTGTTAATGAGCATGTGAAATTTGTCATATAAGTTTGCGCAGCAAGGTAACGCACAGAGAGCGAAAGATATTTCCTGGGAAAATATCACAGCTGTATCTGAGATGTAGAACACGGGGGCTGCTGTGAAACCCAGAGACATTTGCTGTTTAATCAGTTTGCTCTTGTAGAAGGTGAGGGCTTAGGCTTTTCTGTGACAAAGCACCGTATCAGACTGTAAAGTCAAAAAGAAATTTCTCTTTGGGTACACATACAAAACCATTCACACGTTTTACACTGCTGATTGCATCTCCACTGACACTTGAGATACAATCATATGGAAATTTGAATATCCCCACTCTGATGTATTAGAACAACATTCATTGTTTTATTAGTCAAGGAGTTAGCAAATCCAATCAAAAATATCTCAAATTGATTACATTATTTGGACATATCACAAAGTTAAAAACATTATAACAACATTTCTTTAAAAAGTGTTTTTCATTAAATTGGCCTGCTTAAAAACATTTGCATCATACCCAATGGGTTATTATTACTCTCTATGACTAAGTATACAATCAGCAATCTTTCACTGAGTATGCAAAAATTCCCAATTTAAAAATAAAAGCATATAACAAAAATCGACACAAATTGGGAGAATACAATAGACAAAGACATGTCTTTTTTTCACTAATCTGTTTAGCTTCTTTTACACTATACAGGGTATCCTTAAGGAATCAATATTCACTGTATTCTTCACAGCTCATCAGATTTAGTAGACTCTAGTGCATCAACGTGTTTCAGTGGATTTAATTAATTCCAACCAACTTCTTCAGGACAAAGAAAAGTCTTCTCCAATAATTTTTAAAAGATACTTCACCTATTAAAAACATAAGATAAAACAAGTATACACCTACTATTCCTCATCCCCTTTTTTTCTAGTGAAATGAGCATAAAAAAGAGCAACAATAGAGGGGCCTCAATATTATTCCATTATATAGTCTTTTGTCAGAGGGTCAACATATCTGTACCTCAGGTCTGTATATAGCACAAACATTATGAACCCCCAATAATATTTATTGATAGATGGCCATTCACTGTAAATCGCAAATCCTTCTTTGTCAGTATTTCTTCCTACATATGTCGCAAATTTCCATGAGGGCATATTCCTAATTTCCAAATCATCACTCACATCTTCGCATTCTTTTTATCTTTTTCATTCTTTTTAGTCTACTAAAAGAACATTGATCATAGTAGTCCCAAGATTCATTCACATTCTTACTATTTCACTCATTCCATACTAATTGTACACCCATTTCTTGAAGGGTCATAAATATGATATACCCACTCGTTGTGATGTTTCAATATAGTTTCTGATTGCTTTCTGGTCCCAATCCTTTTTTTATTTAGTCTCAATCTAGTCGACCTGCAGGAAGTGTAAAACACCTTTTAGAAAAAGGGGACAAGGAGGAAAACAAGGACATGATATAATTTCAATTACCAACCATTATTCATATTTTGTTAAAAGGAACTAATTTTTCCTTTATGGTTCCATCTCTAAACCATCGTCATGCCTCTTCAGCTTCTCAGATTTGAATTACTAAAGATTTTATTATTTTATATTAAAAAAAGTAAAATAATTGAAAACATTTAGGGCCATATGTAGATAGCTAACTACCGGTCGGTAACGGCCGAAAATCGATAATTTTCCCGTTACCGACCGGTATTTAGCCCTTTCTAATGTAGGAGGCAGGTTTTAAGGATTCGGTAAGTTACCGAATCGGTAGTGTAAGGAATCGGTAAAATACCGAATCGGTAAATTACCGAATCCTTAAATCCTATGTAGGGAGCACTCACGTGAGTGCTTTTTTGTTTTAAGGATTCGTTATTTACCACCAACTACAGGTTGGTGGTAAATACTGAATACCTTTTAAAAAGCAATTTTGTGCTTTTCTAGCAATGCCATGTGGCAGACATACATGCCCTTAGGGCATGTATGTGCGCCACATGTGCACACATGTGATTCAGGGGTGCAACAGGGTGTCAATGTGACACCCTGCCACCCTTGAATATGCTCTCCCTATTACCGAATCGGTATTTACCGAATCGGTAATAGTCAATGGCTTCCCATTCATTCCTATGGGCCTCCAGGCCCATAGGAATGAATAGGAAGGTATTCCTTATTACCGATTCGGTTCATACCGATTCAGTAATACCGAATATTACCGAATCGGTAAAATTCGGTATTTAGGAATCGGTACATAGAAATTACCTACATATGGCCCCAAATGGGAAGGTTGGTGCTGCATCTCGGTAACTAACGTTTCAATGGTTGGTTTTATTTTGCATTAAAATCCTCCTGCTTCTGCCCGGGCCCCAGTACACTGAACACCAAGTGAGCCTGGCCAATACAAAGGGCGACTTGTGGGGCTCTCCCCCACGAAAATGGTCTGGAGAAGCACAAACACAGGATTCAGAACATAACACAGTGACTAGCGTTGGCTTAAATAATAAGAATTTATTTCTACCCAAACAAACCTTTTTTTGTTTTTTTTGTTTTAAAGCCTTTTATTTAATTAAAAGGTATACCATAATACAATAAATGAGAGGGTATGGCATATGTATAAATAAACAATGGTAAGTCATATATGGAAAAAGACAAGGCAAAAAAGGGGAGGGGAGGGCAGGGGAGTGGAGGGGAATGGAAGTAAAAGGAAGAAGGAGGGAAGGGAAGGAAAAGGAAGGAAAAAAAGAACATATACTATCAATATCAGCAAAACAATGATACATAAATGTTCCTAATGCATTAGAATAGCATGCACCAATAGAGTATAATCAATTAAACAACAATATTTATAAAAGTCAAGGGGGTTTGGGTACTTCTTAAATGCATGGGTTATGTGAAGATGTCTTTTTAACTGATATATTTAAGAATTCAGTGACAAGTAACCAAAGCAGATCTCTTTTATTTTAATAGCCAGCATGGTGGGGTGTACATAAGCTCTATCCAACCTATGATTGTAGCAGGCTCCATACCACCATGCCTGAAAGGACACAGCAGATGCATCTTTCCATGACTTAGTAATCTGTTGGAAAGCAACAGCAAGGAGTAAATCAATGATACGTATATCAGTGGAATGGGATGACCAAACTTCTGAAATACTTCCTAGGAAAATGTGAATGAAAGAGAAAGGAACATGCGTATGACAAATAGTGTTGATTTGTTGCCAGACTCGGATCTAAATGTATGAATAACTGGGCACTCAAAAAACATATGTTTGAGGTCTGCTGATGAAACAATACAAGACCAACAGGTAGAAGGGATGCTAGGGTCAATACTGTGTGATTTAGCTGGGGTGATCAGGAGTCTAATATAGATAAAAAAAACAAAGTTTGAGTGGTATTTGCTGCTCTAGAAGTCTTTCTTATTTTAGTCCAGATTTTATTCCATACTGGAATAGGGAAAGATTCTCCCAGATCAGTTTCCCAACTACATTCTACTTCTAATTTATCTCGGAGAAGGGGAATACCTATTAATTTTTTATAGATTTGAGACGCAGAAGGAGAGTTACATAACATTGGTCTTATGGTAGGAGGTGAAGGAGCAAGTGTAGGGTTAGAGGATAGAGCATTATAAGAGATTTGGGCTACGGCAGTCAAGGACATGTATTTGGGTTGACATGAAGAAGGAAGAGAAAAGCGGGATTGAATTGCTAAAAAGGGAAGACAGATTCCATCTTCAAAAAGCTGATGAGTCCATTTAAGTCCATAAGCTAAAAATACTTTCCAAAAGATAAACTTGTTGTTAAGTTTGATATATATATTATACCAAATTGGTGAATTTAAAAATTGTGTACGAGCATCTTGAACAGATGAGAAGAATGGTTGGAAGACTTTACAAGCATTTTTGAGAATAGGAAGAGACAACATTGGGGTAGTATGAGAAAAAGAAATATATTCTCCAAAAGAAAACAGATGAAGAAAAGACTTTTCAACTTCTACTCACAAGGGGTAAAGTATAGAGGCATTTCCATTGTCAGATAATAGAATAGTAGACTATTTAAGAAAAAATGCAGTGTGATAAGATTGAAAGTCTGGAAAATTACCTCCACCCATTTTTTAAGTTTTCAAAGCACATCCAAGCCTTTTAATTATTCCATAAGAATGTTCAAAGGATATTTTACAACCTCTTATAATAAGATTATTGGTCGAAA
Organism: Triturus cristatus; assembly: GCF_964204655.1. Lineage (NCBI taxonomy): Eukaryota > Metazoa > Chordata > Amphibia > Caudata > Salamandridae > Triturus > Triturus cristatus. The sequence goes on from NC_140594.1 coordinate 510,474,670, forward strand.
TGTTGGATAAACAAAACAATATTACAGGGTCAGACATAATTTTTATAGTATCTAGCCTACCCCACCATGATAAATAAAAGGGATGCCATCGCAATGTGGACAAAGTCAATATTGATTGTAACTCCTTCAGATTTAAAGCAACAGTGTCTTTAATTGAGGCATTGAACCACAACCCAAGATATTTAATTCTATTTGAATTCCAGTGAAAAGCAGACATCCGCATGAAAACATAGTTTATTCAAAGGAAGGATTTCGCATTCATCAGCATTTCATCTGTAACCTGAGACGAGACCACAATTGTCTGAATAGGTGTTGTTAGTTCGCATACCATTAGTGCGCATACCATTAGTGCGCTGTTTTTACTTCGCACATGGCATTTCTACGCATTTTTCTACATCATGTGCTTTTACTTTGCATCTGCTTGAAAATCGGTTCAAAATGCAATTACTTCGACTGAAATTACTTCGCATATCACTACATTGTAAAATAAGATATTTTTAGATTAATCCCTAACAAAAAGTAACCTAAAACCTGGAGTGGGATGCCAGGAAATCAGGGGTTTTGGCTGGGGAAGTAATTTAAAAATTGATTAAAAAATAAATACCCGTGTACTAATGGACTAATACATTATTCCTCGGGCATTAACATTAATACCCGAGTATTTTTTTTATACTCATGAATTATATATTTTTTTACAAATGAATATGTCCAGCATGCTTCTAATGTTTTTTTGTAAAATATTGAAATTACAAGACCACTAATCATCTAAATTCTGTATCAGTTTGAAGGATTACATTTTACAGCGTTAAAGATATACTATTTTTAATAGTCCTTCCACTCTTTCTACACATTTTAATTTGCCAATCAGTTGTCAAGATGGCTGATATTCCACACGCGAATTTTACAAAAAGGTGATTTAAACATTACATTTTAAATTATAAGTTTAGTCATATAAAATTTATAATTAAAAAACGGATTACAAATCTATTTTTATTTTCAATTATACTTAACTTCCAAAAAACATATATAACGAGCCGACCACCATTTTGACTTCACTTGACAACTGCCTTTCACAGTGTCGAGACGCATGCGACTGATGTGAGCGACATCGAGTTATTTAACAGTTCTCCAGTGCCATCTTCTGACTAAAGTAAGTAGCACACAAATAAATGCTTCATAGTATTACCTGTTAAATTGTCGTTTTCATATTTTTAAATATTAATTATCAATTATTTCGACTGAACATTTTATCGATTATTTGAAATATCGGTATTGTTTGGGTGATATTATTGCGCCATTTTTTATGAATTCCTTTAAACACACGTTAAATATAATAACGATTTCAATTCATTTTTTACCAAAAAATTTAAACAATCATAATGTATGAAGAGAACATACCTGTTGATTGAGTAGAACTTAAAAAAAAAATAGGAATATAATTAAAAGAATAGTATTTTTTTAATAATAAATCGGCTGATATTTTTGATATAATTTTTTTTAAGATGTGAAAAATTAATTAAGCACTTTTTCAAATCATTTAATATTTTAGACAATGTGGTTTCATATCTGTTTTTCATGACTCGATTTTACTTGTGGAGCAAAAAAAAGATTTTCAGAAAATACTCTTGAGGGTGTGCTGTGTGGCATATTTTGGGGGAAGGGTTATAGACTATTTTGATTAAGTTTTTTTTTAGCATATATTAAAATGTTGATTTAATTTAAAGATGTTTTTTCTTTACATTAAATTTTTTTTTTAATTTCACATTTATATTATTCTCGTTTAAAAAAAAAATATTTTGCATCTCCACAGGTTTTTATTAATACTGAATTTTCAAATTTTTAAAGAACGAATTCGCTCAGAAGAATACATCTGATGACATCCAGTAAATGGAAGAATACTTCTTGAAAATGAAAAAATAGACAAATAATTTATTTAAGGTATGCTGTATAAATTATAAAGCTAATGCTATAAACTGATTTCAACATGACTATATCCCATTTTTTTTTATGCATACTGCTTTTTCAAAATATTTCTTGTACAGTAAGTTCTCTTTTACAGTGTGAATTTAATACATTTATTTTATTAATTAAAAATAAACTATCAAAAAAATGCATTTGACAACCCAGCATTCTCTCAATTTTAAATATCATTTTCACTCTGCATGTTATGTTATGTTATGTTATAGTGTTTTTGTATAGCGCCTATCACCGCCGGTCTCTAAGCGCTCACACAGAAAAGGAACATAACCTGCTGTCTCCTAGATCACTCCGCCGTCCGCCCCAGTTAGGGCGAAGATGTTGACTTTTTAAACAGATGAGTCTTCAAGTTCTTCCTGAAGGACAGTAGCTGCGAGTCTTCCTTCAGGCTGGCCGGTAGCTCATTCCACAATTGCAGGAGAAGTACAGAAAGAGCTCTGCCCCCTTTAGATTTTAACTTAATTCTGGGTTGGATCAGATTGGAGGCCTTACCCGAACGCAAGGTTCTGCCTGGAATGTACTTCCTCAGGCGCTGTTTAATGTATTCTGGGGCTTTGCCGAAAATTGCCTTGTGAGCCATACAAAGACACTTAAACTGCACTCTAAACTTAACAGGCAGCCAGTGCAGCATCCGAAGAAGTGGGGTTGCATGCGAGTTCCTAGGTAGGGAATAGATCAGCCTGGCCGCATCGTTCTGCACCACCTGCAGTTTCCTCAACAACTTCTGCGGCAGGCCAAGATGTAAAGCATTTCCATAATCCAGCCTCAAGATGACTGTGGCGGACACGATGGACTGCAGAGTGGGGGCTGATAGAATAGGTGCTAACTTTCGCAGTTGCCTCAGCACCCCCGTGCAAGACCCCACCACTGCCGAGACTTGAGGGGCCATGGAAAGGTCTACATCAACCTTTAGCCCCACGCTTTTGACCACCCTACCAGGAATAGGTGTTGTACCTAGTTCTGGGGGCCAGAACAGATCGCACCAGGGATTGACTCGGTTTGTGATGACCAGCACCTCTGTTTTTTCAGCGTTCACTTTCAGAAGGTTATTGGTAATCCAATTTACTTTGAATCGGAGCAAATTTCTTACCGATTCCTGTGCTTCCCTTGTATCTTCCAGCTGGACCAATAGCTGGGTATCGTCAGCATAGTTAAAAGTTTGACAATTCCTATGCATTAACTCCTCCACCAAGGGTTGTAGGTAAATGTTAAAGAGCAAGGGAGAAAGTGCGGACCCCTGGGGTATGCCCCAGGTCACATCACTTGCCTCAGATAACTGGTCTCTCAGCTGCACCCTCTGGGTTCGACCCATTAGAAAAGATTCAAGCCACTTGAGCGCTTGTCCTGTTATTCCCAGCTTTGCGATACGGTCCAGCAAGATGGTATGGCTGACCGTATCGAATGCCGCTGACAGGTCCAATAGAATCAGGGCACAAGGCTGTTTATTGTCCGCCCTGATTCTCAGCTCATCAGTAACAGTGGCCATTACTAGTTCTGTGCTGTGTTGGGGCCGAAAGGCCGCCTGCCTGGCATGGAGTAAACCATGTTCCTCCAGGTAGCTAGCCAGTGTGTTCAGAACATGTTTTTCCAGGATTTTGCCCAGGAATGGCAGTTGCGAGATAGGCCTATAGTTCTTTAAAGCCTTGGTGTCTACTCCTGCTTTCTTTAAGAGTGGAGAAACCCTAGCTTCCTTCAGCTGGACTGGGAGATAGCCCGCCTCTAATGAATCGTTCAGTTGGCTCAACAGCTGAGTTTGGATACCAGGCAGGGCCATTTGAAAGATTCTCGGGGGGCATGGATCCGTGCTGGAGCCTGACTTGACTTGGCCGACAAGCTCAGCCAAGCTCTCCTCGTCAATACATGGGAAACTGTTCAACGTCCCTATCGTCTCCTGACTAGCAGGGCAAGATGACAGCAGAGGTTCAGCTGGGATCTCCGTGATGTCCCTAATAATGTCCTGTACTTTCTGAAGAAAGAACCTCTGAAAGGTGTCACTAGCAGGAATCTTCCCATCCAGCTGCGTCAATTCCCTTAGGATCGCAAAGGTCTCCCTTTGTTTGTTCGTGGCCCCTCTAATTCTATTCTCATAGAAGGCTGACTTCCTCACCAGGATATCCGCATTGTATTTTGAGAGAAGCATTTTATAGGTTTCTGACTCCGCTGGGCTATAGCTGAGTCTCCACCTTCTTTCCACCTTACGGAGAGCTTGTTTCTTTTCCCTGAGTCAGGCATCAAACCACGGTGCTCCCTTTCCTTTTGCTCTGGTCTTCTCCAGCCGCTCAGGGGCCAGTTTGTCCAGAGCAGCACGGATCCAGGCCATAAGGGCTGTAGTATCGGAGTCTAGGTTCGTCTCCCTCTTCTTAGGAAGTGAAGTGGAAAGCAGCGTGGAAAGTAGAGAGTCTGCCTCTATCTTCTTCCAAGACCGGACCATTCTCCACAATTGACTGGACACTGCAGGTGAGGGGTCTCCTGGAACCCAGCACTTGATCAGGAAATGGTCTGACCATATGCAGGGACTGACCACAGTTATTTCTGTCTGGGATATGGAAGACCAAATTAAGTCTAGTGTATGGCCCTTCACATGCGTTGGTCCCACTACTAGTTGCTGTAAGTTAAGCGAGGAAAGATTGTTTTTGAACTCTACCTCTGTGGGGTCTCTAGGTACCTTATTCCAGTGGTAGTTGAAGTCCCCTACCACCATAAGGGATTTATATCTGGAGCCCAAATCCGTCAAGAGCTCGTCATTAAAATCTGGCGAGCTCTGTGGCGGGCGGTACACTACCAGCAACATAATACAGGAGGATTTAAGTGAGATTTTTATCCCTAGAAGCTCCGCACAGTCACAGTTTTCAGCTACGACCTGTGTCACCTTGAAACTTTTTTTAAATAAAATGGCGACCCCCCCCTTTACAGTCATTGAGGCGATTATACCATAGCGCATCAAAATCGGGAGGCAATGCCGCCAGTATGTCCGGCGTAGATGAAGTACCTAGCCAGGTCTCCGTAAGGGCAAGGATATCAATCTCGCCATCAACAAGGAGTGAAAATACCTCCAAATGGTCCTTTTGCAAAGAGCGCGTGTTCAGCGTCGCAATTTTTAGCCCTCGGGACCTAAGGGGGTGTGGCGAACTCCTGGATCGTCTAGGTTCGCCTTCTCCCTGCAGCAAAGCTTCTTCTCGAAGCTTGGCTAGTGTTGTAATGTCTAGCCCCGTATTACCTGTCCTTAGAGCCCGAAGGGTATCCATAGAGTAAATATGAGGCAGACGAGGGGTACTGGCCCCTGGGCCTGTCCTGGCGCGGACGGGCGCAGACGGGCTTTCCTCTGGCGCTCCTCCGGCGCGCCGCTGCGCGCGCGCGCTGCGCGCTTGTATTCTAGTCCTTTAAATAGTGTATGGCAAAGAGCACTCGGGAAGACTAGAGCGCTACCCCCAGAGGCGTCTTGGGAGCGTCTCTAATCCCACACTCAAGATGGCGGTCGGGAGTGAGGCGGCACGACTTTCACCCAAGTGGGGAGTCGTGTTAATTTCTATTAATGTGCAGGCAATGCGAACATGAGGGGATTAAGGAGGATGAAATTAAAAATGAGGTTACCACCAATTCCAATTTATGAAAAAATTAACAACACAACAAGTCCAATTTCAAAAAAGGAGCAAAGTGCTCCGACAATATTTGAAAGTGCAGCAGTAATTCAGAAACGGCAGCGTGACAATCCAATTCGCATGTGAATTGTTTTAAAAAAAAGAGTAATAAATGAATACCGGTGTATTTAAATTAATACCCGAGTATTTTTTTACAACTCTCATAATGAAGAGTCTATAATTTAATAATGCAAATCCATATACTGCAACAGTATGGTAAGTGTTGAATAGCGTAGAGGGTAAAAATTATAATCCGCACACCAGAGAGTGCAAAAGTAGACGAACAAAATTAAATAAAAAAAATCAAGAGAGTACCTACTTTAGTCCGGATTATTTATGTCACTCCAAAAATGAAAAATTATGTACTTTTAAATTAAATTGTAATTTTATTATTTTTACAGTTGATATACTTTTTAAAATTAAAATATTTACATTCTCTTTTTTTTAAAATCAGATTTCAAAAACAATAATTTTATATCTTTTGACTACAATCAAAGACGTCTGACTGATTGTTGAACTAAACACGTCCAAATAACAGGTAAACATATTTTAAACTTTGAAAATTTGTTTTACTTCTAAAACGTGACTAGTAATAAATTATTTGTATTAATTTTACTTAATTGTTTCTTATCTCTGCAGACATATTGGTGGAGACAGATTTGAAAGAAGTTTCTTTTGTTTTTTAGATAACATCATTTAGAAAGGTAAATTAAAACAAATATATATTTAAAATGTTACTCATGTTTGGAAGGTTGAAACAAAATTTTAAAAAGGTTCAAGCAAGTCAGCATGTTAGATATTGTTCACTGGTGTACAGCAGATTGTAGGTTTGATTTTGAAAGAAACAACAAACACCTAGATTTGCAGTCTCATTGTAAAGTAAAATATGTAGTGGGAAAGACAATTTTATCCCTTTTTTACAACATTATCCAAAGAAAGAGTGCAAAAGATTGTTAATTGTGTAATTGCAGATGGGTAAAATGTAATATCCCAACTCTAGTGAGTGGAACAGTAAGGAAAGTGTTGAATTGCGTTAGGCCAAAAAATACTAAATAACCTCCAGAGAGTCCAACAGTAGGGTTAGTTTTGGAAAGCGTAGAGGCCAAAGATTACTATTCCATCTTTAGAGAGTGCAATAGTAAGGTAAGTGTTGGAAAGCCTAGAGGCTAACGATTATTATTCCAACTCCAAAGAGTGCAACAGTAGGACAAGTATTACATAGTGGAGGGGTAATATTTACTAATACAACTCCAGATAGAGCAAGAGTAGGGTAAGTGTTGGATAGCGGGTGGGTAAAAATTACTATTCCCACTCCAGAGAGTGCAACAGTAGGATAAGTGTTGGATAGCGGGCTGCTAAAAATTACTATTCCTACTCCAGTGAGAGCAACAGTAGGGTAAGTGTTGGATAGTGGAGGGGTAAAAATTACTATTCCAACACCAGAGAGTGCAACAGTAGGGTAAGTGTTGGATAGCGGGTGAGTAAAAATTACTATTCCCACTCCAGAGATTGCAACAGTAGGGTAAGTGTTGGATAGTGGAGGGGTAATATTTACTATTCAAACTACAGAGAGTGCAATAGTAGGGTAAGTGTTGGATAGCGGGCAGGTAAAAATTACTATTCCAAAACCAGAGAGTGCAACTGTAGGGTAAGTGTTGGATAGCGGGCGAGTAAAAACTACTATTCCCTCTCCAGAGATTGCAACAGTAGAGTAAGTGTTGGATAGTGGAGGGGTAAAATTTACTATTCCTACTCCAAAGAGGGCAACAGTAGGGTAAGTGTTGGATAGAGGAGGGGTAAAATTTACTATTCCAAAACCAGAGAGTGCAACTGTAGGGTAAGTGTTGGATGGCGGGCGGGTAAAAATTACTATTCCTACTCCAAAGAGTGCAACAGTAGGGTAAGTGTTGGATAGTGGAGGGGTAAAAATTACTATTCCAACACCAGAGAGTGCAACTGTAGGGTAAGTGTTGGATAGCGGGCGAGTAAAAATTACTATTCCCACTCCAGAGATTGCAACAGTAGGGTAAGTGTTGGATAGTGGAGGGGTAAAATTTAAAATTCCAAATCAAGAGAGTGCAACAGTAGGATAAGTGTTGGATAGCGGGCTGGTAAATCTTACTATTCCTACTCCAGTGAGAGCAACAGTATGGTAAGTGTTGGATAGTGGAGGGGTAAAATTTACTATTCCAACTCCAGAGAGTCCAACAGTAGAGTAATTGTACGATAGTGGAGGGGTAAAATTTACTATTCCCACTCTAGAGAGTGCAACAGTAGGATAAGTGTTGGATAGCGGGCTGGTAAAAATTACTATTCCAACTCCAGAGAGAGCAAATGTAGGGTAAGTTTTGGATAGCGGGCGGGTAAAAATTACTATTCCCACTTCAGAGATTGCAACAGTAGGGTAAGTGTTGGATAGTGGAAGGGTAAAATTTACTATACCAACACCAGAGAGTGCAATTGTAGGGTAAGTGTTGGCGGGCGGGTAAAAATTACTATTCCTACTCCAAATAGTGCAACAGTAGGGTAAGTGTTGGATAGTGGAGGGGTAAAATTTACTATTCAAAATCCAGAGAGTGCAATAGTAGGGTAAGTGTTGGATAGCGGGTGAGTAAAAATTAATATTCCCACTTCAGAGATTGCAACAGTAGGGTAAGTGTTGGAAAGTGGCGGGGTAAAATTTAAAATTCCTACTCCAGAGAGTGCAACAGTAGGATAAGTGTTGGATAGCGGGCTGGTAAAAATTACTATTCCAACTCCAGAGAGAGCAAAAGTAGGGTAAGTGTTGCATATCTTGCGGGTAAAAATTACTATTCCCACTCCAGAGATTGCAACAGTAGGGTAAGTGTTGGAAAGTGTATTGTGCAAAGATTACTATTCCATCTTTAGAAAGTGCAATAGTAGGGTAAGTGTTGAAAAGCGTAGAAGCTAACGATTAGTATTCATAATCCAGAGAGTCCAACAGTAGAGTAAGTGTTGGATAGTGGAGGGGTAAAATTTACTATTCCCACTCTAGAGAGTGCAACAGTAGGGTAAGTGTTGGATAGTGGAGGGGTATAATTTACTATTCCAACTCCAGAGAGTGCAACAGTAGGGTAAGTGTTGGATAGCAGACGGGTAGAAATTACTATTCATACTCCAGAGATTGCAACTGTAGGGTAAGTGTTGTAAAGCGTAGAGGATACAATTTAATATTCCATCTTTATAGAGTGCAACTGTAGGGTAATTTTTGCACAACGTAGTTGTTAAAAATTACTATTCCAACACAATATTTACCTTATTTTATACTTTTTTTTTCTCACATCATTTCTGACATAACTTTTTTAATAATAAATATTTGATTTACTATTTTTTTTAAATGATATTTTTTCTATTTTGCAGATTATGGCAGAACAAAACCAAGCAATTTATTTACAGTCACGGAGAGGCAACAGACTACTGCAACACCGTGGATATGTATACTGTAAGGAGAGACATACTGAGCCCAGGTGTCATTGGAGGTGTGTTCTATTTCAATCATCCCTTTGCAGAGGCAGAGCGGTTACTCTTGATGACACTGTAGTAAGATCCACGGAGCATAACCACTTTGCCTCTGCAATTGAGATAGAAGTTAGAAAAAATCTTAATGAAATTAAAGAATTGGCAAGCACCTCCAATGAAACCTGTGGCTCAGTATTAAGGGAAGTTTCCCAACATATTCCTACACATGTAGCAAGTGCAATGCCATCAATACCAAACATACGCAGAATCATACAGAGATCAAAACAGGCAAGTCGACCAAATCGTGTCTCACCACAATCTTTTTCTGAAATCTCTATTCCTCCTGAACTTTCTGTTACTGTCACTAACGAACCCTTTATTCTGCATGACAACAAAAACCCTCTTAAAAGAATCTTAATCTTTAGCACACCCCGTAATCTTGCTAAATTAGTGAATAGTGATATTTGGATGATGGATGAGACCTTTAAATCCACGCCCCATCCATTCACTCAAATATACACCATTCATGCATACATTAATAATGCTGTTGTCCCCTTAGTCTATAGTTTACTGCCTGATAAACATACTTCAACATACACTGAATTTTTGTCAGTGGTTAAATCTCAAACAATGAATAGAAGTCCTCGAAAAGTAATAATTGAATTTGAATTACCAATGATTAATACAATTTCCAAATTGTACTTGGATACCCAAATTCAAGGATGTTTTTTCCACTTTTCACAGGCGTTTTGGCGTAGAATTCAGAAAACATCCTTAGTTGTAGAATATTTAACGGACAGTAAACTGCAATTTGAACTTAAAAAACTAACTGCACTTTGTTTTGTTCCTCCTGAAAGTGTTGATGAGTACTACTTATCTATTACAGATTCAGATTTTTTTAAGGAAAATGAAGATAAATTGGCCCCACTATTAAATTACTTTGAAGACACATGGATTGGCAATCTAAGCAGGTCGGGTCGCAGGAGGAAACCACATTTCCATGTGAAGTGGTGGAACTGCTACACCTCCTGCTTAGAGGGAGGAGCAAAAACGAATAATGCCATTGAGGGTTGGCATAACTCCTTCAACAAATCAATAGGTAAACCACATCCTAACTTTTTTCATTTTTTGGAAATTTTGAGGAAGGAGCAAAGTTTCCAAGAAATGAGAATTTCGCAATCATTAACAGGTAGCCTGAACCCACGAATTTCCAAACGAACAAAGGAAATGTCTGAGAGACTATTGGGTGTCATTCAACAGTTTACGTTGATGGTGGCTTCTGACTACCTTGCTAATCTTGCACACATCCTCCATTATTAATCATTCCTAACATAACTAATACCTTACTTGCCTGTTTTTATCTATAAGTCGGGTTTCTTACATTTTTTATTCTTGTTTTTTGGACTCTTTTTTTTAATCTTTTAAAAAAGATTCACCTCTATTTTCCGTTTCCTTTAACTCAAAAAACAGTACTCTGTTCCCTGTTTTTATTAACAGAGCTAAAAGGACACAGTTGAACTGAATCTTAAATTGATCAACCCAAATATTGTTCTATCCTTAAATTTTCACGTTTTCTGGAATATACTACATCTTATTTTTTTTTTTTAAATTGAATTCTTATATCATTAAACTCATATAGCCTTTTTTTTTAAACCATCTTTTTTTTTTTATTGAGACCCGACCTCTGCCTTGCACTTGCTACACGTGTATGAATTTGATTGCTTAAATCTTTCTTTCTTATTTATTCAATTCATAACATACTATTCATATAAACAACCCACCTCTCTCCTTACAGTATATCGACCTACAACTATTTTTAATTAAAAATGTATCAGTCTAATTACCTTATTGAATGTCATTCTGACTTGCTTTCATCTGTGTGACCTTAACAACTGTCATCCTGACTTGGTTTCATCTGTGCAACCATCCTCCATGCGACATTCAATGATTCATCCCACTTTGTTATGGATTTCATCTGTATAAAAAATTGAAAATATAATTAAAACATTTCCCTTTATTTTTGCTTGAATAAACAACACAAGATTACATTTTTAATAATTGTTTAATGTTTCATATTTAAACTTATAAATTTATGTAAACTCATTTAACGTGCATTTTTTTAATGAAAAATTAAATACGTAAATAAAAAACATTTTTTCTTCAATGCCTCATTTTTCTCTGTTTGATCTTTGCATCCCTTCTGCTCTTCTCTACCCCAACAAAACCATCTCCCGTTTTTCCACTACGACATCTGGATATGCTTCCTTCTGCAGTTCTAAAACATGCTCTTGTTTTTTTTACTAATTCCTTTTTTTTTTCCAGAAGATGCTAGTGATATTTTATTCCTCTTTTTATATAAATCTTTTATTGAATCCCATAAATATTTAGCATTTATGTGACTTATTTCAATCCATTGTCTCAAAGGATGCAAACATAATTTACGAATTTGAAAAAGGTTGATCTGCTCACTGTCCAAATTTATGAAGTCTCCATTTACCTCCTTATTACTATTTGTGGGTGCTCTTAATTTTTTGAATGCATATTCAACATGCAATGCATGGTGAGAGTATGTGGTCCTTTGGCTTAAACTGCCGACTTTGGTGCACGCAACCTGGGTTCGATCCTCGTGGTCGCGTCCACATCCTGTGATTCTGGGCAAATCACTTAATCTCCCCGTGCCTGAATATGTAATGTAAATACGTTGCTCATTTACAGCGCTCCAATACCTTCGGGTCGAGTTCGCGCTATTTAAAAGATGCCAATTATAAAATAAAACAAAGGCTCAAAATATGGGCTAATAAATGTGCGTCATGTTATGCTCAAGATAGGGATTAAACGTTGTGCCATGTGGGATTCTTTAATTTTTTTTATTTTTATAGATTTCGTCTTACCTGTACATCCTTTATCCATTCTTCGCTTTCAATGTGTGTGGTTCATTAAAATCACGTTCCTACGTTATCACGTCTACTTTCTTGTATTTCCTAAAAATAGAAAACGGACTATTTTACTATGTATCATTTGCCAACCACGATAATTTGCCAACCACGAAATACAGTTAAAAAATGATATGCTGTCAGACGATTTTCTAATATGGAATAAACGATTTGCCACGTTGGATGCATTTTTTTTTTTATATCTTTTTCTTCTTACTTGTACATCATATCTACATTCTTCACTTCCAATGTGTGTGGTTTAGTAAAATTACGATCCTACGTTATTACGTCTCCTTTCTTAGATTTCCTAAAAATAGAAAACGGACTATGATACTATTTTTTCATTTGCCAACCACGATCATTTCCCCACCACGAAATACGTGTGAATAAGATATGATGTCAATCGTTTTGGTAAGTTTTTAATAGATTTGCGTAATAATAGCATGCGTACTAAAACCATGCTAAGTAAAAGTTACTACGATGTGAAAAACGCGTAGTAACGGTAGATGCGTAATATTAGCATGCGTACTAAAAAATGCGTAGTAACGGTAGTTCGAAGAAGTACCCGCAAAGTAATGGTAGTTTACCCAATTGTCTACCTCTGACAAAAAAGCTGGTAAGGAAGTTAGTGGGTTTGAGATAAATAATAAAATGTCATCCGCATACACTGAACGTTTTAAGTGGTTGTCACCATACAGGAATCCTTCAATGTCTTTGTTCACTCAAATTTTTATTAAAAAGGGTTCTAGGGCCAGAATAAATAGTAATGGAGAGAGCTGTCAACGTTGCCGAACTCCTCTATAAAGAGGGAATGGTGAGGATACAAGTCCATTATCTTACATAAATGACCTGGGAGAGGAATATAAATTAGAAATGTAATTAATAAATATTGGGCCAAAACCAAACCATGCAAGCGTTGAGAAAATGAAGGGCCAACTGATTCTATGAAATGCTTTTTCAGGGTCTAGTGAAATTGCTGCTAATGATTTTTTATATGTTTTAGATTTACTTAAGACATTAAAGAACAATCGAGTGTTATCAGATAAATGCGTCCCTTGATGAAACCACATTGTTCCTTCCCAATTAAGTGGGGTGATAAAGAGTCCAAACGAAGTACAAGTATTTTTGCAAACATTTTATAATACAATTTGATTAAGGAAATGGGCCTATAATTTTTGCACAATTTATGGTCTTGTTATCTTTAGGGAGAAGACATAATATAGCTTTCTGAAAAGATCCTCCTCATTTCTGGGTAGTGACAAAATGTAGAAAAATTGATGCAATTTGGGAAGAAGAATCTTGGAGAAATGTGCGTAAAAATCGATGGTGAACCCATCAGGTCCTGGAACCTTTCATCTTTTTGTAGCCTGAATAGCAGTAAGAATATCATTAGGAAGAGAAATCCACATCAAGGGGGAGGAAGGAGGAATAATAGAGGATGAGTAGTAAAGAACAGCATTTTGTTGAGGAGGAGATTCTGGAGTCAGCCACGGCCCGTATAGGGCGTGCTACCGGGGCGGTGACGTGGGGCGGGGGAGCCGCAATTTACAACCCCCCCCACCCTGCCCCTCCCCCGCCACCACCCCGGTAGCACTCCCTATACGGGCCGTGGCTGTCTGGAGTATAGAGAGATTGGTAGAAATTAGTAAATTCCAAAAGAATATCTTCATTTTTATGAACTATAGTATTGTCCGAAGTTAAAATTGAGTCAATTTTGGTACGTTCTTTTTTAATTTTAAGATAATTGGCAAGAAGTCTCCCAGCCTTGTTTTGGGCACCATAGTATTTAGCAATGGATTTAAGCAGATATAAATTAGCCGATTCAGTTGAAAGTTTATTAAAAGTGAATTTGGCTTTGATTAGTTCATCCAGATCAGATTTGGCTTTTGTAGAGTAAAAGGCGAGTTCTAATTGCTTAATACGTGAATTAAGGAATTGTATGCTCTTACAAGAGGATTTCCATTTCTGGGCTATAAAAGAGATCATGAAGTCTCTAGAAGCACCTCTAAAAGTATCCCAAATAAGTTGAGGAGAGGCATGTGGGGATTCATTTTCTGGAAAAATGTGTTTGCAAATTTCTGAAAAGCTGGGGTAAATTTAGGATCCAATAGAAGGGAATTATTAAATATCCATCTCTTAGTTCCCTCAATGAGGGGGAGTAAGTCTAAACCCAAAGAGACAGGAGTGTGATCTGTTAATAATATAGACCCTATATCAGAGTGGGAAATATGCTGTATAAGGGCTTTAGAGATAAATAAATAATCTATGCGAGATTGAGAGGAATGAACTGGGGAAAAATAAGTACATTCTTGAAGAGTGGGTGACATAGTCTCCAGGCATCAATGAGGGATCTTTGAGTTATAGTGGAAGTAAAGTGAGAGTGCACATAAGAGGGAATACATTTAGAATTAGACCATCTATAAATAAAGGGGTCAAGAACCATATTACAGTCTCCACCAACTATCAAATAATCATTATTAATTTAGATAAAATCTGGGGCCAAAAAAGTTTATCAGGATTAGTAGGTGCATATAAATTAAAAATAGTCAAAGGAATCTTGGCAAAAAAACTGAGACCCATCTACCTTCAGTATCTGCATCTTGATTTACAAGTTGGATATCCAAATGTTTACGGCAAAGAACAGCTACACCATTTCTTTTCCCCAAACCAGGAGAGGCAAAGACATGACCCTCCCATTGCAGCTGAAGCTTGGATATCTTCTTGTAAGAAATCAATATCACCTTTCAACCCAGCGATATGTGAAAAAACCCTTTGACGTTTTATGGGAGATACCAAACCTTTAACATTCCAAGATATAACACTTAACGACATCTAAATATACAAAGCATTGTTAAAACTTGATGAGAATAACTGCAGTCAACAAAATGCATTAATGGAATATAAATAACATCATTCAATAAAAAGAAAACAATAAAGTAACAATATAAATATAAATGGTTAGGATATGAAGGAGGAACATAGCTACAAAAAATCAGGAAATAACTAGTATGAGAAGAGAGTGGGGAAAGCCGGCAAGAATAGAAGGAAAAAGAAGAGGGTGAGGAAGAAAAACTTAGAATATATATTAAAAAGTCGGAAAAAGAACCAGATGAGAAGTATACAATCAAAAAGATAAATTGGAAAGGGACTGGACAGAGAGAAAATAAGGAAAAAACAAAAAGACATACCATAAACATACACTGAATACAGGGGTGGTGGAGCCACATAAGGAAGACGGCACAGCCAATTGGGAAACTACAGGACGAAGATGGGAAAGGGGAGACATCATCCAGATGGAGTGAAAATCACATATCTGGGGACCATGAAAACCGCACCTGACAGTAAAAAGAGAATGGTTAATGCAGAGTACAACAGGGCAATTGTAAAAACATGACAAGATACGGAGAAAATAAATAATATTTAACATTAACAAAACAGTCAAATCATCGAAGAACGGGCAACTTCCGTGTCCTCTTGTTCACAGGTATCCAAGAATTGTTGTAGAAGAACAGGATCTTCATAATTAGTGGTTTTATTTTTATAAGTCACCTTAAAGAGGCAAGGATGAAACAAACCATATCTGGCATTCAAACTACGAAGTGCAGGTCACATGTCCAAGAACTTCTTCCGTTCATCTGTTGACGCTTTTGCATAATCTTGAGCGAAGAAAAGATTGGATCCTTGCCAAGAAATGTTTCCTTTAAGTTTTGCAGCTTGTAAGACTTTAAGTAAGTCAGTGTACTCCAAAAAATATAGAATAACACCTCTTGGTTTAGTTGACGGAGATAATAATCATGGGCCTTGCCCCAAATGATGTGCTCTTTTGATATTCAATGGTGTAGACTCAGGAAAAACCAAAAAGATGCGGGAGAAAGGACTGAAAGAAGGAAGGAGGATTAGGGCCTTCAAGTCCCTCCGCAAGGCCATAAATGCGTAAGTTGTTACGTCTACTATGGTTTTCAAGGTTTTCCATTTGTTGTTTAAGATGTGAAATCTCCATATGCATAGAAGGCTCTTGGTCGACAACAGCTTGAACAGAGTCCACTCGGGTTTCTAAGTGATTAACTTTTTGCCCCATATGCAACCATTTGTCATCAAGACTCTGGAGGTAAACATTTGTTTCTTCAATGTAAGGTTTGAGAGTACGAATTTCCTCAAGGATTAACTCCATGGATATTGATGATGGAGAGATGGTAGGAGAAGGTGGGTCCTTCTTAACTCGCTTACCTGGCGCAGATGCTAAAGCGGAGGGTGATTTAGATAATGGTTTAGAAGCATTATGAGATATATTGGGTGGTGCACCACCTGTGGCAGGAGAAGAATGACCTGATTCCAAATCCTCCATGTTTTCCTGTAGAATGCTGAAAGGGTTATAGTCTGCTAATGGAGTAGGGTCAAGAGGTTGAACACCACGAGTAGATCGTATTTTTGCCATAAACCATGTAGTATCAGTAGTATCTTCGTGGATAAATTAAATGGAGCAACATATACTGATTTGAAAGAACAAAAAGTTCTCTTCATGGGTGTCTTCAGATAATTAAAGACCATTCACAACTTGTGAAGAGAGAAATAAATTATGCCATAGAAAAAAGATTTCATAAAGTCAGCATTCACCAAGGAAACTTAGCCGGATAAACAGAAATGCTGTGACAAAAGCAGTGCATTAGAGGCGTTAATGCAATTCTGAGAGGAGCTTCTGAGGCATTCGAGCGGCAAAATGCACAAAATGGTGTGACCTGAGGGGGAGATGCGACCAATAGGGAGAGGAAGAATGCATTTTTCGCTCACGCGGACACTTGCAGATGTCGCAAACTGTGCAGCAAGGCTTCATCTCCACTTGTTTGCAATTGGGAGCCCAACCAACAGGTAGTACAGCCAGGAGGTTGCCCATCCCCTCACACCGCTGCGGATTCTCACGTAAAGGCGGCCATCTTCATTGACGCCAAAGCCACAACCCTCAAATTTGTTTTATGATGGATCTTTATTTGTTCCAGTTTCTCCAGAATTCCATTACTTTTAAGTGTTTCCAGGAGGGGCTCCTTTTCTTTCCTATGTCAGGCCTGCCTCGAATCAGACATACCACAGTTTTAATTATACTGTCTGGGTGGTCTATAACACTATTGCCCACTTACATAGTTTTTCATAAAAAAGGCATTCTTTATATATTTTTAGCATGTTCAATACCAGCTAGTTCTCTAATATATCTATCTATCTATATATATCTATATCTATATCTATCTATATATATATATATATATATATATATATATATATATATATATATATATATATATATATATATATATATATATATATTATCTACTGGCGGTCGCCAGTAGATAGTTATATTTAGGACCGTGTTTCCATAGGAAATCCGCAACATTCTATTTGGAATAACTTTGGCGCCGGTTGACGAATCCTCGCGAATTTTTCAAAACGAATGGGGCGCTATGCTCCGCTCCTACCCTGAAAGTCTCGGGGGGATTCGTCAAGCGGGGGCTGAGAAACAGGGGGGGTCCCAAAACGCGTTTTCCCCATGCATTTTTCCATAGGACCTTTAGTCTGAGCTACAGCCCGAACGGCTGAACAGAATTATGTGAAATTTGGCAGAGAGGTAGCCCTCAGGTCAGGGATGTGCCTTTTGAAGGTCTCGTGTAAATCTGTTCAGTATTTCCTGAGAAAATAGCATTTAAATCAATATATATATCTATGGGCGCGCTCCGTGCGCTTACGGTAAGCTTACCGTACGCGTACGGTGCCGTGCGCGAGCGCGATTCTGATTGGTTGTTAGATCAAAGTAAACATTCAAATCGGTCGAAACCAGGAAGTGTCGGCCGCCATTTTGTCTCTCGCAGTCTGAGGGGGTGATAACGTGAAAAGGGGGCAGGCTGGACAGTTCCTGACCCCCTAGCCTTTGTCAGGGGGTCCCAGAAGGACCCCCAAGGGCAAAAATTAATTTTAATTTTTTTTCAAAAAATCGCCGAATGCGCGTAGCGTACGCGCACGGCGTAAACGGAGAAATTCCGCGAACTTCGCGTAATTACGCGCACCGTGCGCGCACGGCAAAAAAAAATTTTCAAAAAGGAAAGCTTAAAAAAAAATACAAAAAATTGTGAGGTAAGGTTGGCTCTTAAAAGAGCCGTTGGGTTCATACAGGGATGGAGGAAAGAAAGAATGGGAATATTATGAGCGTCTACAAACGTGCTGGTCTATCTTATTGTTAATAAGGGAAACACTGGTCTCCCCAAAAACAATAAGACCACAACACCTTATACACCTCATTACAACCCTCCCAAATCGAGGGTTAACGTCCAGAGGAGCAGAAGAAGGTGATGCTCCCACCTCAGAGGAAGGGCTCAGCTGAGCTGCCGATGATGTACTCGGCTGAGCTTCTGAGGTTGGGCTCTGGTGACTTACTGAAGGGCTTTCTCCAGTATATCGAGCAAAGGTCCTGGGATGTCTATCCCTAAGGTGTCTCATCATAGAGTGATTTCCAAAGGAATACTTCTTCCTTAGATTTCCTCTAGATAAAACACGGTCACAAAGTGTGCAAGTGACCAATGGAGCATTGACCTTTTTCTCCCCCTCTGGAAAAGTAAAATACTCCCATACAAAATAATTCTTCTGTTTCCTCCTTCTCTGGATGATGGTGGTGCTGCTAGCCTCACTCTCAGAAGAGGTCTGCTGTTCTGCCATTGTATCCCAATGTCAATTCAGCTCCTTCTCCTAGGGGATCTCAAGCAGTAATGAGGGGAATGGGTGTGGTGTGGGAAGTTTCTGGAACTGAAAGTAGTTTCAACCAATGAAAAGTGTTCTTTGTGGATCACATGACCTACCGTGCGCGCTCCGTAAGCTTACGGTACGCGCTCGGAAAAAAGTACGCATGCGCGAACGTGACGCTTACGGTCGTGGCAGAAGCACCGCCGCGGCAGCGGACCTGTGGTGACGCCGATGTGGAGTCGCTAGTCTGGACAGTGAGACCTGCTTGGAGGGTGGAAAAGTGCGTGGCAATGTGCGGTGGGACACTCATCAATCCACTTGGATTTTAATACTTTATGAAATTGTGATTTTGGAGAACTCACGTGTGGGATTAATTTGTATAGAACTACCAGTACCATGAGCCTTTGCACATGTCAAGCAACGGCGACGCCCACTGGAGAGGTTTTGTTCTTCAAAATCCCCATGAGACACCTGTGACCAAGGGCGTGTGCCTGAAACGCGTAAGGTGATATTAACTGCTCTGTATGTCTCCTGCCTGTTGCAGCGCAACCTCCAATAAAGGGATGGAATACTCACTTGTGTGTGCTTCGCCGAGCGTGGGCAACCTCTTTCTTCCATAATTTACGGCCGGCCTGGTCGTGGCAGAAGCACCGCCGCGGCAGCGGACCTGTGGTGACGCCGATGTGGAGTCGCTAGTCTGGACAGTGAGACCTGCTTGGAGGGTGGAAAAGTGCGTGGCAATGTGCGGTGGGACACTCATCAATCCACTTGGATTTTAATACTTTATGAAATTGTGATTTTGGAGAACTCACGTGTGGGATTAATTTGTATAGAACTACCAGTACCATGAGCCTTTGCACATGTCAAGCAACGGCAACGCCCACTGGAGAGGCTTTGTTCTTCAAAATCCCCATGAGACACCTGTGACCAAGGGCGTGTGCCTGAAATGCTTAAGGTGATATTAACTGCTCTGTAAGTCTCCTGCCTGTTGCAGCGCAACCTCCAATAAAGGGATGGAATACTCACTTGTGTGTGCTTCGCCGAGCGTGGGCAACCTCTTTCTTCCATAATTTACGGCCGGCCTGGTCGTGGCAGAAGCACCGCCGCGGCAGCAGCACCGCCGCGGCAGCGGACCTGTGGTGACGCCGATGTGGAGTCGCTAGTCTGGACAGTGAGACCTGCTTGGAGGGAGGAAAAGTGCATGGCAATGTGCGGTGGGACACTCATCAATGCACTTGGATTTTAATACTTTATGAAATTGTGATTTTGGAGAACTCACGTGTGGGATTAATTTGTATAGAACTACCAGTACCATGAACCTTTGCACATGTCAAGCAACGGCGACGCCCACTGGAGAAGTTTTGTTCTTCAAAATCCCCATGAGACACCTGTGACCAAGGGCGTGTGCCTGAAAGGCGTAAGGTGAAATTAACTGCTCTGTATGTCTCCTGCCTGTTGCAGCGCAACCTCCAATAAAGGGATGGAATACTCACTTGTGTGTGCTTCGCCGAGCGTGGGCAACCTCTTTCTTCCATAATTTACGGCCGGCCTGGTCGTGGCAGAAGCACCGCCGCGGCAGCGGACCTGTGGTGACGCCGATGTGGAGTGGCTAGTCTGGACAGTGAGACCTGCTTGGAGGGTGGAAAAGTGCGTGGCAATGAGCGGTGGGACACTCATCAATCCACTTGGATTTTAATACTTTATGAAATTGTGATTTTGGAGAACTCACGTGTGGGATTAATTTGTATAGAACTACCAGAACCATGAGCCTTTGCACATGTCAAGCAACGGCGACGCCCACTGGAGAGGCTTTGTTCTTCAAAATCCCCATGAGACACCTGTGACCAAGGGCGTGTGCCTGAAACGCGTAAGGTGATATTAACTGCTCTGTATGTCTCCTGCCTGTTGCAGCGCAACCTCCAATAAAGGGATGGAATACTCACTTG
Source organism: Triturus cristatus (assembly GCF_964204655.1). Lineage (NCBI taxonomy): Eukaryota > Metazoa > Chordata > Amphibia > Caudata > Salamandridae > Triturus > Triturus cristatus. Next base: position 510,495,364 of record NC_140594.1, read on the forward strand.
TGTGTGCTTCGCCGAGCGTGGGCAACCTCTTTCTTTCATAATTTACGGCCGGCCTGGTCGTGGCAGAAGCACCGCCGCGGCAGCGGACCTGTGGTGACGCCGATGTGGAGTCGCTAGTCTGGACAGTGAGACCTGCTTGGAGGGTGGAAAAGTGCGTGGCAATGTGCGGTGGGACACTCATCAATCCACTTGGATTTTAATACTTTATGAAATTGTGATTTTGGAGAACTCACGTGTGGGATTAATTTGTATAGAACTACCAGTACCATGAGCCTTTGCACATGTCAAGCAACGGCGACGCCCACTGGAGAGGTTTTGTTCTTCAAAATCCCCATGAGACACCTGTGACCAAGGGCGTGTGCCTGAAACGCGTAAGGTGATATTAACTGCTCTGTATGTCTCCTGCCTGTTGCAGCGGAACCTCCAATAAAGGGATGGAATACTCACTTGTGTGTGCTTCGCCGAGCGTGGGCAACCTCTTTCTTCCATAATTTACGGCCGGCCTGGTCGTGGCAGAAGCACCGCCGCGGCAGCGGACCTGTGGTGACGCCGATGTGGAGTCGCTAGTCTGCACAGTGAGACCTGCTTGGAGGGTGGAAAAGTGCGTGGCAATGTGCGGTGGGACACTCATCAATCCACTTGGATTTTAATACTTTATGAAATTGTGATTTTGGAGAACTCACGTGTGGGATTAATTTGTATAGAACTACCAGTACCATGAGCCTTTGCACATGTCAAGCAACGGCGACGCCCACTGGAGAGGTTTTGTTCTTCAAAATCCCCATGAGACACCTGTGACCAAGGGCGTGTGCCTGAAACGCGTAAGGTGATATTAACTGCTCTGTATGTCTCCTGCCTGTTGCAGCGCAACCTCAAATAAAGGGATGGAATACTCACTTGTGTGTGCTTCGCCGAGCGTGGGCAACCTCTTTCTTCCATAATTTACGGCCGGCCTGGTCGTGGCAGAAGCACTGCCGCGGCAGCGGACCTGTGGTGACGCCGATGTGGAGTCGCTAGTCTGGACAGTGAGACCTGCTTGGAGGGTGGAAAAGTGCGTGGCAATGTGCGGTGGGACACTCATCAATCCACTTGGATTTTAATACTTTATGAAATTGTGATTTTGGAGAACTCAAGTGTGGGATTAATTTGTATAGAACTACCAGTACCATGAGCCTTTGCACATGTCAAGCAACGGCGACGCCCACTGGAGAGGTTTTGTTCTTCAAAATCCCCATGAGACACCTGTGACCAAGGGCGTGTGCCTGAAACGCGTAAGGTGATATTAACTGCTCTGTATGTCTCCTGCCTTTTGCAGCGCAACCTCCAATAAAGGGATGGAATACTCACTTGTGTGTGCTTCGCCGAGCGTGGGCAACGTCTTTCTTCCATAATTTACGGCCGGCCTGGTCGTGGCAGAAGCACCGCCGCGGCAGCGGACCTGTGGTGACGCCGATGTGGAGTCGCTAGTCTGGACAGTGAGACCTGCTTGGAGGGTGGAAAAGTGCGTGGCAATGTGCGGTGGGACACTCATCAATCCACTTGGATTTTAATACTTTATGAAATTGTGATTTTGGAGAACTCAAGTGTGGGATTAATTTGTATAGAACTACCAGTACCATGAGCCTTTGCACATGTCAAGCAACGGCGACGCCCACTGGAGAGGTTTTGTTCTTCAAAATCCCCATGAGACACCTGTGACCAAGGGCGTGTGCCTGAAACGCGTAAGGTGATATTAACTGCTCTGTATGTCTCCTGCCTGTTGCAGCGCAACCTCCAATAAAGGGATGGAATACTCACTTGTGTGTGCTTCGCCGAGCGTGGACAACCTCTTTCTTTCATAATTTACGGCCAGCCTGGTCGTGGCAGAAGCACCGCCGCGGCAGCGGACTTGTGGTGACGCCGATGTGGAGTCGCTAGTCTGGACAGTGAGACCTGCTTGGAGGGTGGAAAAGTGCGTGGCAATGTGCGGTGGGACACTCATCAATCCACTTGGATTTTAATACTTTATGAAATTGTGATTTTGGAGAACTCACAGGTGGGATTAATTTGTATAGAACTACCAGTACCATGAGCCTTTGCACATGTCAAGCAACGGCGACGCCCACTGGAGAGGTTTTGTTCTTCAAAATCCCCATGAGACACCTGTGACCAATGGCGTGTGCATGAAACGCGTAAGGTGATATTAACTGCTCTGTATGTCTCCTGCCTGTTGCAGCGCAACCTCCAATAAAGGGTTGGAATACTCACTTGTGCGTGCTTCGCCGAGCGTGGGCAACCTCTTTCTTCCATAATTTACGGCCGGCCTGGTCGTGGCAGAAGCACCGCCGCGGCAGCGGACCTGTGGTGACGCCGATGTGGAGTCGCTAGTCTGGACAGTGAGACCTGCTTGGAGGGTGGAAAAGTGCGTGGCAATGTGCGGTGGGACACTCATCAATCCACTTGGATTTTAATACTTTATGAAATTGTGATTTTGGAGAACTCACGTGTGGGATTAATTTGTATAGAACTACCAGTACCATGGGCCTTTGCACATGTCAAGCAACGGCGACGCCCACTGGAGAGGTTTTGTTCTTCAAAATCCCCATGAGACACCTGTGACCAAGGGCGTGTGCCTGAAATGCTTAAGGTGATATTAACTGCTCTGTAAGTCTCCTGCCTGTTGCAGCGCAACCTCCAATAAAGGGATGGAATACTCACTTGTGTGTGCTTCGCCGAGCGTGGGCAACCTCTTTCTTCCATAATTTACGGCCGGCCTGGTCGTGGCAGAAGCACCGCCGCGGCAGCAGCACCGCCGCGGCAGCGGACCTGTGGTGACGCCGATGTGGAGTCGCTAGTCTGGACAGTGAGACCTGCTTGGAGGGAGGAAAAGTGCATGGCAATGTGCGGTGGGACACTCATCAATCCACTTGGATTTTAATACTTTATGAAATTGTGATTTTGGAGAACTCACGTGTGGGATTAATTTGTATAGAACTACCAGTACCATGAACCTTTGCACATGTCAAGCAACGGGGACGCCCACTGGAGAGGTTTTGTTCTTCAAAATCCCCATGAGACACCTGTGACCAAGGGCGTGTGCCTGAAAGGCGTAAGGTGATATTAACTGCTCTGTATGTCTCCTGCCTGTTGCAGCGCAACCTCCAATAAAGGGATGGAATACTCACTTGTGTGTGCTTCGCCGAGCGTGGGCAACCTCTTTCTTCCATAATTTACGGCCGGCCTGGTCGTGGCAGAAGCACTGCCGCGGCAGCGGACCTGTGGTGACGCCGATGTGGAGTGGCTAGTCTGGACAGTGAGACCTGCTTGGAGGGTGGAAAAGTGCGTGGCAATGTGCGGTGGGACACTCATCAATCCACTTGGATTTTAATACTTTATGAAATTGTGATTTTGGAGAACTCACGTGTGGGATTAATTTGTATAGAACTACCAGAACCATGAGCCTTTGCACATGTCAAGCAACAGCGACGCCCACTGGAGAGGTTTTGTTCTTCAAAATCCCCATGAGACACCTGTGACCAAGGGCGTGTGCCTGAAACGCGTAAGGTGATATTAACTGCTCTGTATGTCTCCTGCCTGTTGCAGCGCAACCTCCAATAAAGGGATGGAATACTCACTTGTGTGTGCTTCGCCGAGCGTGGGCAACCTCTTTCTTTCATAATTTACGGCCGGCCTGGTCGTGGCAGAAGCACCGCCGCGGCAGCGGACCTGTGGTGACGCCGATGTGGAGTCGCTAGTCTGGACAGTGAGACCTGCTTGGAGGGTGGAAAAGTGCGTGGCAATGTGCGGTGGGACACTCATCAATCCACTTGGATTTTAATACTTTATGAAATTGTGATTTTGGAGAACTCACGTGTGGGATTAATTTGTATAGAACTACCAGTACCATGAGCCTTTGCACATGTCAAGCAACGGCGACGCCCACTGGAGAGGTTTCGTTCTTCAAAATCCCCATGAGACACCTGTGACCAAGGGCGTGTGCCTGAAACGCGTAAGGTGATATTAACTGCTCTGTATGTCTCCTTCCTGTTGCAGCGCAACCTCCAATAAAGGGATGGAATACTCACTTGTGTGTGCTTCGCCGAGCGTGGGCAACCTCTTTCTTCCATAATTTACGGCCGGCCTGGTCGTGGCAGAAGCACCGCCGCGGCAGCGGACCTGTGGTGACGCCGATGTGGAGTCGCTAGTCTGCACAGTGAGACCTGCTTGGAGGGTGGAAAAGTGCGTGGCAATGTGCGGTGGGACACTCATCAATCCACTTGGATTTTAATACTTTATGAAATTGTGATTTTGGAGAACTCACGTGTGGGATTAATTTGTATAGAACTACCAGTACCATGAGCCTTTGCACATGTCAAGCAACGGCGACGCCCACTGGAGAGGTTTTGTTCTTCAAAATCCCCATGAGACACCTGTGACCAAGGGCGTGTGCCTGAAACGCGTAAGGTGATATTAACTGCTCTGTATGTCTCCTGCCTGTTGCAGCGCAACCTCAAATAAAGGGATGGAATACTCACTTGTGTGTGCTTCGCCGAGCGTGGGCAACCTCTTTCTTCCATAATTTACGGCCGGCCTGGTCGTGGCAGAAGCACCGCCGCGGCAGCGGACCTGTGGTGACGCCGATGTGGAGTCGCTAGTCTGGACAGTGAGACCTGCTTGGAGGGTGGAAAAGTGCATGGCAATGTGCGGTGGGACACTCATCAATCCACTTGGATTTTAATACTTTATGAAATTGTGATTTTGGAGAACTCACAGGTGGGATTAATTTGTATAGAACTACCAGTACCATGAGCCTTTGCACATGTCAAGCAACGGCGACGCCCACTGGAGAGGTTTTGTTCTTCAAAATCCCCATGAGACACCTGTGACCAAGGGCGTGTGCCTGAAACGCGTAAGGTGATATTAACTGCTCTGTATGTCTCCTGCCTTTTGCAGCGCAACCTCCAATAAAGGGATGGAATACTCACTTGTGTGTGCTTCGCCGAGCGTGGGCAACGTCTTTCTTCCATAATTTACGGCCGGCCTGGTCGTGGCAGAAGCACTGCCGCGGCAGCGGACCTGTGGTGACGCCGATGTGGAGTCGCTAGTCTGGACAGTGAGACCTGCTTGGAGGGTGGAAAAGTGCGTGGCAATGTGCGGTGGGACACTCATCAATCCACTTGGATTTTAATACTTTATGAAATTGTGATTTTGGAGAACTCAAGTGTGGGATTAATTTGTATAGAACTACCAGTACCATGAGCCTTTGCACATGTCAAGCAACGGCGACGCCCACTGGAGAGGTTTTGTTCTTCAAAATCCCCATGAGACACCTGTGACCAAGGGCGTGTGCCTGAAAGGCGTAAGGTGATATTAACTGCTCTGTATGTCTCCTGCCTGTTGCAGCGCAACCTCCAATAAAGGGATGGAATACTCACTTGTGTGTGCTTCGCCGAGCGTGGACAACCTCTTTCTTTCATAATTTACGGCCGGCCTGGTCGTGGCAGAAGCACCGCCGCGGCAGCGGACCTGTGGTGACGCCGATGTGGAGTCGCTAGTCTGGACAGTGAGACCTGCTTGGAGGGTGGAAAAGTGCGTGGCAATGTGCGGTGGGACACTCATCAATCCACTTGGATTTTAATACTTTATGAAATTGTGATTTTGGAGAACTCACAGGTGGGATTAATTTGTATAGAACTACCAGTACCATGAGCCTTTGCACATGTCAAGCAACGGCGACGCCCACTGGAGAGGTTTTGTTCTTCAAAATCCCCATGAGACACCTGTGACCAATGGCGTGTGCATGAAACGCGTAAGGTGATATTAACTGCTCTGTATGTCTCCTGCCTGTTGCAGCGCAACCTCCAATAAAGGGTTGGAATACTCACTTGTGCGTGCTTCGCCGAGCGTGGGCAACCTCTTTCTTCCATAATTTACGGCCGGCCTGGTCGTGGCAGAAGCACCGCCGCGGCAGCAGACCTGTGGTGACGCCGATGTGGAGTCGCTAGTCTGGACAGTGAGACCTGCTTGGAGGGTGGAAAAGTGCGTGGCAATGTGCGGTGGGACACTCATCAATCCACTTGGATTTTAATACTTTATGAAATTGTGATTTTGGAGAACTCACGTGTGGGATTAATTTGTATAGAACTACCAGTACCATGAGCCTTTGCACATGTCAAGCAACGGCGACGCCCACTGGAGAGGTTTTGTTCTTCAAAATCCCCATGAGACACCTGTGACCAAGGGCGTGTGCCTGAAATGCTTAAGGTGATATTAACTGCTCTGTAAGTCTCCTGCCTGTTGCAGCGCAACCTCCAATAAAGGGATGGAATACTCACTTGTGTGTGCTTCGCCGAGCGTGGGCAACCTCTTTCTTCCATAATTTACGGCCGGCCTGGTCGTGGCAGAAGCACCGCCGCGGCAGCAGCACCGCCGCGGCAGCGGACCTGTGGTGACGCCGATGTGGAGTCGCTAGTCTGGACAGTGAGACCTGCTTGGAGGGAGGAAAAGTGCATGGCAATGTGCGGTGGGACACTCATCAATCCACTTGGATTTTAATACTTTATGAAATTGTGATTTTGGAGAACTCACGTGTGGGATTAATTTGTATAGAACTACCAGTACCATGAACCTTTGCACATGTCAAGCAACGGCGACGCCCACTGGAGAGGTTTTGTTCTTCAAAATCCCCATGAGACACCTGTGACCAAGGGCGTGTGCCTGAAAGGCGTAAGGTGATATTAACTGCTCTGTATGTCTCCTGCCTGTTGCAGCGCAACCTCCAATACCGGGATGGAATACTCACTTGTGTGGGCTTCGCCGAGCGTGGGCAACCTCTTTCTTCCATAATTTACGGCCGGCCTGGTCGTGGCAGAAGCACCGGCGCGGCAGCGGACCTGTGGTGACGCCGATGTGGAGTGGCTAGTCTGGACAGTGAGACCTGCTTGGAGGGTGGAAAAGTGCGTGGCAATGTGCGGTGGGACACTCATCAATCCACTTGGATTTTAATACTTTATGAAATTGTGATTTTGGAGAACTCACGTGTGGGATTAATTTGTATAGAACTACCAGAACCATGAGCCTTTGCACATGTCAAGCAACAGCGACGCCCACTGGAGAGGTTTTGTTCTTCAAAATCCCCATGAGACACCTGTGACCAAGGGCGTGTGCCTGAAACGCGTAAGGTGATATTAACTGCTCTGTATGTCTCCTGCCTGTTGCAGCGCAACCTCCAATAAAGGGATGGAATACTCACTTGTGTGTGCTTCGCCGAGCGTGGGCAACCTCTTTCTTTCATAATTTACGGCCGGCCTGGTCGTGGCAGAAGCACCGCCGCGGCAGCGGACCTGTGGTGACGCCGATGTGGAGTCGCTAGTCTGGACAGTGAGACCTGCTTGGAGGGTGGAAAAGTGCGTGGCAATGTGCGGTGGGACACTCATCAATCCACTTGGATTTTAATACTTTATGAAATTGTGATTTTGGAGAACTCACGTGTGGGATTAATTTGTATAGAACTACCAGTACCATGAGCCTTTGCACATGTCAAGCAACGGCGACGCCCACTGGAGAGGTTTTGTTCTTCAAAATCCCCATGAGACACCTGTGACCAAGGGCGTGTGCCTGAAACGCGTAAGGTGATATTAACTGCTCTGTAT